>NC_139030.1:43496693-43751693 GCF_964662115.1 Mustela nivalis
TTCCCATGCCCGGTTCACCATGTATCTATTAAAGTCATCTTAAAGTATGGAACACAAATTATCTGCCTTAGAAAAGATAGTTTATTCCATGTATAAAAGCTCAGAGTGGCTTCAGGAAGATCAAACAGAAGTAAATACACCAGCCATATAGTTCTTTGAGCTTTATTTTTATATGTATACATGTTTCAAGAAAACAAAAATTTCAAGATACCGAGTACAACATATCAAATGAAATCATTCAGAATTATTTTAACAGTATAAAGTACATGTATAGGATGCATTATATAATTTATTCTGAGGTTTCAAAAAGCAGTGTTTTTGGTTTTAAAATTCTGATACCATTACTTACTGTAACTTTCAAGTAACATAGTTCAAGTTAAGTTTTTTTTTAAAAATAATGACTAAATTAAGACATTATCTCTAAGATGATCTGATAGATGAGCTGCCTTTACCACGATCTTCAAAATAGTGCTGTTCAATTCTTCTACAGAAAGCAAGGAGGTTGCTATAGTTTTTCACCTTCTCAGAAAGTTCATCATTGGTCAACTGTGTGGTAAGAATGGTATACAAATGGCCAAATACCAGTGCATCTAGTTCAGTAGGCCTAAAACAAAAGTAGAAAGGAAAGAAACATGAATAGCATTTAACTTGTATGGCAGAATACACACTACTTTTTAAAACATTTTATTCCTCTATTTAAAAGAAAAAGTCACATAAATAAATCCTACCTCAACTTGATAGAATTTATTTTGTTTTTAACTTGGAGTTTCTGTTGTAATATATGGAAAAAAAAAACATTTTAAATGATAATTTGCTACTTGTGTGACTTGCTTTTTAAAGTGGTAATGCATTAAAATACTATTGGTGTAACTGATCATATTCATTTTATTCATTAATTTATTCACTACATAAATACAGTAGGTCTTCAATGTGCCAGGAACTGTGCTTAGATGATAGAGATGTAAGAACATGAAAGATATCCTAAGACTTGGACACAAAACATAAATTACAACACAATTTATTAAGTGTTTTAATAGAAGCAAAACCAAAATGGTATCAAAGCAGAGGATTTCACTGTGGTGCTGGGACAAATGACACTTGACTACCCAAATAATGCATTAATAACATGATTTACTTTTAACTTTACCACTTTTAAAATAATTTAGCTTTTTAAAATTTATTTATTTATTTATTTTGAGATGGGGAAGGGGGTGGGAAATGGAGAGGAGAGAATCTCAAGCAGACTCCCCTCTGAGCTCAGACCCCAATGAGGAGTTCAGTCTCAGGACCCATGAAATCATGACTGAGCCAAAAGCAGTCACTTAACCAAGAGCCACCCAGGCGCCCTAATAATCTAGATTTCTGAAGGAGAAGTAAAGATAACTTCAACAAAAAAATTTCTAAGGTTTTTTTCCCTTTAATTAGTATTAGTAACAAAAAATTGAAATTTATCTACCTCACTACTAATGGTCTATAGATGAGGCATCACCAAACTACATTATATTAAAATAATTGCCAATAATATTAAAATACTACTGGAGATAAAATATCACTGTAATTATGAATTATTACTGCTATCAGTCTCACAGTGATAAAATTTTTAAGAAAATATGTGTTAGCCTACATAAATGTGAAAGTATGTTTCAGTAATCTGGTTTGGAAGGACAGATTTGGGGGCCCCTCAAATCCAAGTTTGAATCCTAACTGCCACTTACTACCTATGTGGTCTTAATCACTAATAATGAATGACCTCATCCTGTTGCATGGCTTTAAATATGTCTTTATGCCACTAATTGCCCAATAATGTATCTCCAATCCCAGTCCCTCTCCTAAAGTCCAGAATCATACATTTGAATGTCTACATAACATCTCTACTTGAGGGGCGCTTGGGTGGCTCAGTCAGTTGAGTGGCTGCCTCCGGCTCAGGTCATGATCCCAGGGTTGTGGGATCAAGCCCTGCTTCCCCTTCCACCCACCTCTCTGCCTTTCTGTGATCTCTGTGAAATAAATAAATAAAAATCTTAAAAAAAAAAAAAGTGAATTTATTTCTTGATGCAACTTTCAGTAATATAGATGGGCATCCTTTATCATTAAATGATGGATCTGAAGGAGTTCAAGTATAAGTGTATATTCAAACTACAGTGGTCTAGAAGTAACCCTGAAGCGGTCAAAATGTTACTTGCTGCAAATGTACATCTATGTAACTCCAAAGGTGCTGAATTATATGGGTAATGAGAACTCAGCAATGGCTCTCATGTTACATAAAGACAACAACTGGGTGGCAAGTTACTTTAGAACACCTAACAGTAAGTATAACACAATATACTAAATCAAATGAAACACACACACACATACATAACTTCTAATGCATATTTTTTGTAATCCTTACAAATTTCAGCAATTACTTATATTAAGTTATATATATATGAAACATATAAATAACCCATTCCTATAATTCTTTCTTTTTAAAAAGTACACTTCTTTTTTTTCTTTTTCTTTGCAAAAGTACACTTCTGGTAGTGGTTCCACAACTGCATACCACTACTAAAACTCAGAGCTATAAACATAAAATGGTGTCAATATTAGCATGTGTAAATATAATAAACCTGGTTTTTATTTAAAAAGCAATAAACTCCAAAAAATACTTGCAATTCATGTGAGACAAGAACAACAACAAAAAAACACACACTCTGCCCAATATTTGTACTGAACTGTTTAATCAAGCCAAGATCTTGATTAACATCCAGTTTTTAATTACCTTTCCTAGAGAGAACTAACCTTTCCATTCTTATGCTTACTAAGTAGTGGGTTGAAATTTTAATACTGATAGCAACTCTCCTCCTAAGACTTTTAAGATCTTTCATATATATATTACATCTATCTTTATAGACCTTTTATTAGAAAAATACTCCAGGATCATAAATACATTTTTAAGAACCTAAGAAATGTGCTGTCTTATCTTGCATTATCATTCTTTCCACATTTTCAATGGCTATCACTACTCTTTTTTTCCCTAGTTTTATTGAGAAATAATTGACAAGTATCACTGTGTAAGTTTAAGGTATACAGCACGGTTGGGTGTGATTTATATGTATTATGAAATGATTATACCAAAAGGTCCAGCTAATATCCATCAGTTATCTACTGTTCTTTCATTTGAATATCAAAATAAAAATACTAAAAAATGTAAATGTTTTCCTAATCTTTCCCATTTAAAATTTTTCTATACTCAACTTTTTTGCTTTCTTTATCATGACTGCCTATTTCTTTCTGATACCTTTTATAGTCAGTCTAGTTTGAAAAACATTAATATTGTCTCTGTTCAGTAATTTTTCCTTCCATTACACTATTAACTTGCCATGTTTTCATACTACTAGGAGTAATTTACATATTCCCTCTTTATATACCAATCATTGATCTTAGGGCTGTCATTCAAGTTTGTAAATCAAGTCCTTTGCCATCAGTCTTTTTTATATTTTTGCCTTTGAAATTTTGAGCAATTTCAATTTGAGCAACAAATTACTCGCTTTTCTGAAGTGGTGATTTAAAAAAAAAAAAAGATTTATTTATTCATTTATTTGACAGACAAAGATCACAAGTAGGCAGAGAGGAAGGCAGAGAGAAAGGGAAGCAGGCTCCCCGCTGAGCAGAGAGCCTGATGGATTGCCATAACGGGGCTCAATCCCAGGACTCTGGGATCTCCTGGGATCATGACCTGAGCCGAAAGCAGAGGCTTTAACCACTGAGCCACCCAGGTGCTCCTCAAGTGGTGATTTTTAAAATTATTAAAGTATTTTAAAATTATTAAAGTATAATTGAGGAGAACCTGGGTGGCTCTATGGGTTAAGCCTCTGCCTTCAGCTCAGGTCGTGATCTCGGCTGAAACCCACATCAAGCTCTCTGCTCAGTAGGGAGCCTGCTTCCCCCCCTCTCTCTGCCTGCCTCTCTGCCTATTTGTGATCTGTCAAATAAATAAATAAAATCTTTAAAAAAAAGTATAATTGATACACAATGCTAGATTAGCTTCAGATGTACAACATACTGATTCAACCACTCTATACATTACTCAATGCTCACCACAATAACCAGAGTCACCACACAACATTACTACAATTTTATGGACTATATTCCCTATGCTCTACTTTTTTCCATGACATGTACCATAGTGTTTTGATTACTACAGATTAGTAGTATATCTTGAAATCTGGGGTTAGATACTTTCAGCTGTGTTCTTCTTTCTCAAGGTTGCTTCAGCTATTTGAGGTTTTTTGTGGTTCCACACATAATTTGGATATATTTGTTCTAGTTCCGTGAAAAGTACTACTGGTGTTTTGGTAGGGACTGCATTCAATCTGTAAATTACTTTGGGATGTATGGACATTTTTAACAATATTAATTCTTCAAATCCATGAGCATGCTTTATCTTTCCATTTGCATCATATTAAATTTCTTTCATCAAGGTCTTTTACTTTTCATAGTAACAGGTTTTTCACCTTTCTGGTTAAATTCATTCCTTGGTATTTCCATTCTTTTTGTTAACTATAAATTCTAAATTTCTCTGTTAGTCTGTTAGTGTACAGAAATGCAACAGATTTCTATATGTTAATTTTGTATCCTACTTTACTGAACTCATTTATGAGTTTTAATAGTTTTCTGATGAGGTCTTTACAATTTTCTATATATATTATCATGTCATCTGCAAATAGTGACAGTTTTACTTCTTCCTTAACAATCTGATGCTTTTTAATTCCTTTTCTTATCTGACTGCCATAGCTAGGACTTCCAGTACTATGTTGAATATAAGTGGTGGGAATAGATATTCTTGCCTTGTTCCTGATCTTAAAAGAAAAACTCTGTTTTTCACCACTGAATATGTTAGCTAGATTTTTCATATATGGCATTTATTATGTCAAGGTATGTTCCCTCTGTGCCCACTCTGCTGAGTTTTTATCATAAAGAGATGCTGTATTTTTTGTTAAATGCTTTTTCTGATTCTATTGAGATAATCATACAGTTTTTATCCTTCCTCTTATTACCATGATATATTATACTGACTGATTTGAGAACAGTAAACTACCCTCGCATCCATGGAATAAATCCCACTTAATCTTGGGGCGCCTGGGTGGTGGTTCAGTCAGTCAAGTATCCACTCTTGATTTCAGCTCAGGTCATGATCTTGGGGTCGAGAGATCAAAGCCTGAGTTGAGTCAGGCTCCACACCCAGCAGAGAGTCTGCTTCAGAATTTCTCTCTCCCTCTCCTTTGCCCCTCACCCTGCTCACATGTACACACACACACACACACTCTCTCTCTCTCTCTAAAACAAACAAATCTTTAAAAAATAAAATAAAATAGGGGTGCATGGGTGGCTCAATTGTTAAGCATCTGCCTTTGGCTCAGGTCGTGATCCCAGGGTCCTGGGATCAAGCTCCGCGCACTGGGCTCCCTACTCAGTGAGAAGCCTGCTTCTCCCTCTCCCACTCCCCCTGATTATGTTCCCTCTCTCGCCATCTCTCTCTGTCAAAGAAATAAAATCTTTTAAAAAAAATAAATAGAGTAATCCCACTTAATCATGGTGAATGATCCTTTTAATATACTACTGAATTCAGTTTGCTAATATTTTGTTGAGGATTTCTGCATCAATGCTCATCACAGATACTACCTAGTTTTCTTATTTATTTATTTATTTATTTATTGGTAGTATCTGTGCCTGGTTTTGGTATCAGAATAACATTCTCCTTATAGAATGAATTTGGAAGTTTTCCTTTCTCTTCTATATTTTGGAATAGGTTAAAAAGAACAGGTATTGGGGCACCTGGGTGGCTCAGTGGGTTAAAGCCTCTGTCTTCGGCTTGGGTCATGATCCCAGGGTCCTAGGATCGAGCCCCAATCAGGCTCTCTGTTCAGTGGGGAGAGCCTGCTTCCCCCTTTCCCTGCCTGCCTCTCTGCCTGCTTGTGATCTCTCTCTCTCTCTGTCAGATAAATAAATAAAACCTTAAAAAAAAAAAAAAAAAAAAGAACAGGTATTAACTCTTCTTTAAATGTCTGGTAGAATTCACCTGTAAAACCGTCTGGTCTTGGGACTTTTGTTGGTTGATTACTGAATCAATTTCTCAACTGGTAATTTCAAAAAATTGAACAAACCTCAGTAAAATCCAATTCTTCCCTGAAATTTTTCATCTTAAGATTCCCATGTTTAATTTTTGCAGCATTTCCTCAATACCCTTTCTCATCAGTATATGAAGGTATATTTTCAAGTTTTACCATTTAATAGTTTATGCAGAACTTTTTCAAAAATAAGCCCTCTTCCAATTTCTCAATTTGAGTGACTTTTAACCAACACTCACGATCCTCTGCTGTCAAGGTTTTGTTTATACAGACCTGCAAGGAGTTCATAAATGCTTTACAATGGTATAATTCATTCTATCCTGATTAAACATAGGGGGAAAAAGGTAACATTAAAATAACACTGTAAGAAAAGTTTTACTTTTTCATTCCAAGTTCATGCTTACCACATGAAAAAGAACAAAGGATCTAGTAGCTTTTGGATAGGTATCTCAATAGATATCACATCAATAAGATACCTTGTATACAACAGAAAATAGATATTTTGTTTTAGTTTCATTTCAGAAATATGATTTAAATATTTAAAAGCTACCAGCCACATTATATATTATAAAAGATTAAAGAAAAAAAAGGCCACCAGAGTTAGTATCTATCTTATTCTGATTTCTTTCACTTTTCTAATTTTTTCTTTCCACCATTTATCTTCTTTGTCCTCTTTTCCCAATTCCCATTCTTGCTGCAGGATCTCCCTCATCTACCCATTCCCTTTGAATCATCAAGTAAAACTACTGGGTTTCTTCTATGACTCCTCTCAACATCCCCACGAGGTTAACTAGGAGAAAAATTTATTCTACTTTTAGAGGGTAAGAGAAAGATACACAGGGAAATAAGGTAACTTGCAAAAGCCTGGTATATATCAGAGCCAAGAACACAATTCAGGGCCACTGATCTGATACTACATTATCTAGACTTAAGCCAGCGCTCTAGTCACTAAAGTACAGTATCTCACAAAGTAATGATTCCTGACAGATAAAAAAATGAGAAAAATTCTGTCACATTAAAGTAAAAATACAAATGACATTTTCCTAATTATAGTTTACTACTAATTAGACAATGGGATAAAACTAAAATTAAAAAATGAAATCTATTTTTCAATCATTAGAGGAAAATATTCATGTAAGTCTCACACAAGGTAAAATTATTTCAAAAACCTACATCTTAATATGGTTCTTCCATAGCAAATCTTTGGTTTTATGCTTGTTCTAAATGTTCAGTTTCTCATTATGAGCTTAAATATAACTGTAATCTTATAAGAAAAAAATCTGTTTTGATATTTCTACTAAATCACATGCTGAATGATACCTGGTTATGAATGAAGTCTTTGACACTGAGTTGAAATGAGAAAAATAAGTCAGATATATTCTCTTGGCCTCCCATGAAGACAGCATGCATAACAAAACTAACTCCTAACACACAATGATGCACTTCATAGGATAAAACACACCTCTTCTGGGCTTTTCAAGCCCTAAGAATTCCTGTACCACCAAGAAAAGTGAGCAACTTGGCACTAATATGTAGATACCATTTCTTTTGTGTTAGAGACTAAACAAATAGACTCTGCACAGCAGACATCACTAGAGCTAGGAACATAGCTGGAGAAGCTTTACCTACCAGGATTTCATGGTTTGAATCCTATGACCTTTGTGCTTCAGTGATCAAGACCCCAAATTTCAGTTATATATATTATACATTAATATAACAAATGTTTCCAAGCTATCATCATTGTTAATTTTGCTACTAATATTAATATCTCTATCAAAAGATGTATGATATGATCTTACAGAAGATGAATGCCTATAAAGATAAAATAATAGCAAATAAACCTTTTTAAAAATTATTGCAAGCTGGTGCAACCACTCTGGAAAACAGTGTGGAGGTTCCTCAAAAAACTGAAAATAGAGCTACCCTATGACCCAACGATTGCACTACTGGGTATATATCCTAAAGACAGAAACGTGGTGCTCCAAAGGGGCATGTGCACCCGAATGTTTATAGCATCAATGTCCACAGTAGCCAAACTATGGAAAGAACCTAGATGTCCATCAACAGATGAATGGATAAAGAAGATGTGGTATATACACACAATGGAATACTATGCAGCCATCAAAGGAAATGAAATCTTGCCATTTGTGATGACGTGGATGGAACTAGAGGGTATTATGCTTAGCGAAATAAGTCAATCAGAGAAAGACAACTATCATATGATCTCCCTGATACGAGGAAGTGGAGATGCAACATGGGGGGTTTGGTGGGATAGGAAAAAAAAAATGAAAGAAGATGGGATCGGGAGGGAGACAAACCATAAAAGTCTCAATCTCAAAAAACAGACTGAGGGTTGCTGGGGAGAGTGAGGTCGGGAGAAGGGGTGGGGATATGGACATTGGGGAGGGTATGTGCTATGGTGAGTGCTGTGAAATGTGTAAACCTGGCGATTCACAGACTTGTACCCCTGGGGATAAAAATATATTATATGTTTATTAAAAAATTAATCTAAAAAGGAAAATTTTTACTACATAGCCAAGAAAAGGCTAGAATTTCTAAGTAAAACATTAAGATTAAAATGTTAATTTAGGGTGCCTGGGTGGCTCAGTGGGTTAAAAAGCCTCTGCCTTCAGCTCAGGTCATGATCCCAGGGTCCTGGTATCAAGTCCTGTATCAGGTTCTATACTCAGAGGGAAGCCTGTTTCCCCCCTCTCTCTCTCTGCCTGCCTCACTGCCTACTTGTAATCTCTGTCTGCCAAATAAATAAATAAAAATCTTTAAAAAAAAATGTTAATTTAAACCCATCTTAAACTGAAGCACAGGATGATTCTAATATATTAAAACTGTAACTTTTTTTTTAAAAAAAGGGGAAATTCATTTTTTGCCTATATTAGATATTCTTTTCCAGATTACAAAATGATTTTCTTAATGAATTATTCAACTTAGATATATGTACATATACATTTAATCCATATCCTTTATACTAATTTCTGTGCTTTATAAAAGTTTTCATTAACTTTTAAAAGATAAGTTCATAACAGTGCTTGTCCATCCAACAAAATTGGTAACTGTTTAGTTTTATTCACTTTTCTAGTCCCCAGGGTATCACCCTGTAAAAACAAGTACGGTTAGACTTCATGTTTTAACAGCATTTTCCAAGTGTGGAATTTTGTTAAGATGATGTAGTTCCATACACAGCACCATATACATAGATAGCAGTACTTCTATCATATCATAAAATAATGACTGGTTTACATGTCTGCCCTTAAGAATTTTTAATGGCAAGGACTGCATTTCAGAAATTTTAGTATCCCAGAGCCTAGAGCTGTGCCTGATAACCAAGAAGTGCTAAGTAAATGTTTAATGAGGGCAAAAATGAAAAATAAAACAAAATCTTATCAAAAATATTTCTTGATAAAACAATTCCTCTATGGCATTATGGACATTGGGGAGGGTATGTGCTTTGGTTAGTGCTGTGAAGTGTGTAAACCTGGTGATTCACAGACCTGTACCCCTGGGGATAAAAATATATGTTTATAAAAAATAAAAAATTAAAAAAAAAATAAAAAATAAATATTTCTTGATAAAACAATTCCTCTATGGCAAAATAAGTTTGTAATCTAACAATATAGAAAAGAAACTAAATAAAAAATGATAAAGTTTCTTACTGCTTATTGAAGAAATATGGTTGTGTTCCCAGTCTTTGAGAAAGCGCCTGACAGCACTGGTCTACATCTTCTAAGACCTAACATAGGCAATATACCCAAAGGAAAATATTTAAATTAGCAAAACAATGTCTAAAATCTAATTCGTATCACAGCTTATAACAAAAATGTAAGTTTAGGTAACCTTTTATCATATATTTAGGATCAGACTATAGAACACATAACACATAGAACATAAGTAATACTTTCTATATAAGAAATAAGAAGAAAATTTGAGAGAAAACTTCCTTTAAACACAAGCACATTTAAGTTACTTATAAGGATTACTATTAAGAAAGTTTCTACCTCAAAACTCTACCCCCTACAAAAAAATGTTTTCCTGAATCCATAGCTTCAAATGACTTTACATATTTTTAAAAAGCTGCTTCATAATGGTAACACTGCTGCTGACCCACCATGAGTAAAAGCATTTGAGTTGTTTCCCCACTAGTGGAGATGGATTTTATTTACTCGATCCCTATTCATTTCCCCAATTCCCAGTGTGGTCAGTGGCACACAGCAGTAAACTGGCTAACTAGGACTCCAACTAGCCTTAGAAAAGAAACATTATTAATGATTGAATTAGTTCAATCTCATGACCTTGAAAAGCTATATATCTTTCTAATTTTGCTATTTCAATAAATTTAAAACAAACAAAAAGATATATTAAGAGCCTTATATAACAGGGTTTTTTAAAGCCCTGATGCTGAAGATCTATATTTATTGACATAGATGCTCACAATATATTGGTGAATAGAAAAAAATTAGATTACAGAGTGGCAGGTATAAGATCCCATTTAAGGAAAATGTTATTCAGAGACATCTAGAAGAATGTTCTCCAAAAAGTTAGCAGTGGCAATTTCTAGATGATAGGATCTTAAGCAATTTCTATTTCCTTTTTGAACTTTTCTGTATTAGATAGTTTGTTTTATAATAAGCATGTATGATTTTTATAAAACAAAAACCCACTTCATGTCAGAAAAAAATAAGAGTAAATGTTTTCCTAATTTTTTTATTGTGCTGAGATTTTTAAAGACAAAATATAACATGAATTTAATAGAAATATAATATAAATTATAAATGTATATAAATTATATATAAAAATATATATACTTATATATAAAATACATAATTTTATAGAATATAAAATATATTGTATTACATATAAAATATAATTACACATAAAATTATTTTTATTGTATATAAAAATATATAAATTATAAATATAAAACATGAATTTCTTAATGCATTAAAGTTGAGGCAACCCTCTACTTCAATCTGAATTATCTGGATTCACCTGGTCCAGAGTCTTGTTACCCCATCCAATAGCTTTCATCTTACGTTTGACTTCCCACTGTTTCTGATAAGCCAAAATATGATTCAGAGGCCAAGGGTAAGGAGAGCCGTATCTGGCATGAGTGATCTAGAGCAAAAAGATTTTGTGACAAACATGATTCTAAAAACAAAGCCTGTTTTTACAAACAGAATTCTTAGGAAAATATATGTTCAGAACACAAATACAGCAATCTGAAAAAATACATAGCTTGCAATCTAAAAAATTAAAATTTCAAACCATTCCCTTTAAAAATATATAAACTTTTATGTACTTTGCAACCAGTTACATCAAACAATGACACATAGCTTCCCTAAAATGTATGTGCAAGCAAAATTAAAGTAAGTGAAAAACTATATCACTAATGGTATAAACCACAATGTTTCATTTATGAGCAGGGACTTACGATTCTGAGCAAAAGTGTTTTCTCATTAAATTTTAATTAAGATAAATGCTGCAGAACCACTCACCTCCCCTACTGTAGCTTCATCACACCACTGAAGATACAACTAGGAACAAAAGAACAGTCACTAAAACTTTAGAATACCAAAAAGAAAATGGATAAAGAAAATTATTTCTTGCCATAGTGATTTTTTATAAACCAACTTTATAAAAGTCACATATATGAGAGCTTTCCCTCTCTGGCTAATATTACTATACAGAATTATTAAATTTAATTAATGATAATACTTTAAAAAAGCATTTCCTATTCATAAAGTAGTACATCTCTAAATACCATTAAACTATTTTAGAGATATTATTTAAGTAAACCTCCCAAGGCCAAAGTCAAATAATGAGTGGACAAGAATCATTCCTTTTTACCAAAAGAAAAACTAGACCTGTAAATGTCAGACAACTTGTTCGAACAATATAGCCAAGTAATTTCAGTAACCATCCTAGCCCTAGAATTGCTTGACTATATTCCTATTTCTCAATAACTCTGAAATAACCCATAAGAAAGATGATCGTTTGTAAGAGGGAAGTTTCTTTTCAAGGCCTATTATCTTCTAGTATACCTCTGCAGTCAACAGCATATTGTTGACTAATTCCATGTAGGCTTTCATTTCTGCTTTTTGGACTTCATCCAGTCCATCACTAAGAGAATGGCCCTAAAGGGAATTTAAAAAAATTTAAAAGAGCATCATATTAAATAGACAAAAACTTTCAGTTATCTTACTACTGAGTGAATATAAATGTTTTTAGTACATCAATGTTTTTACTATAAATGTCTAATAAACTTCTGAAATATCTCTAAAATTATACATGAAAAAAATTAATAATCTATCACGATAAATATTAATAAGCAGTATTTATATGCCACTATAAAAATGTATCTTTCAATGGACAAAATTATATTATCATTTCACAAAAGAAGAAAACAGAATGGTCAGTAAATCTTTTTTTTTTTTAAGAGACTAACCTTATTAGTAATAAAACAAATGCCAAAAGATTGGCATGTGTTGCTTATAAAGTGGTCAAAGGTGGAAAGAAAATGTTAGTAAATGTATAGGGAAATAGACACTAATTTTAAAATTCTAATATACTATAATAATGAGTAGATCCATAAAATGGTATAACCCTTTAGTTCAATCCAGCCACCTGTGGTAAGATGTTTAAAAATGAGTATCTTTTAATATTTCAGCATCACTCTTAGGAATTTATCCAAAGGAGATAATCTGACAAATGTATAAAGGTGTCTGTAGAAGAATATTTATCTTAACACATAATAAGAGCCAAACACTGACAACAATTTATGTGTCCATCAATAAAGGCTTAAGTAAATAAATTACAATATATCCATACAATAAAATACTATACAACAACTTAAAAGGATAATATATTTCTATGGTCATTAACATGGAAGAATTTCCAAACATATTTATGATATTAAAAGGCAGGTTACAAAATAGCACACAATAGCATGATCTACATTTTTCTGTATATGCAAAGAGAAAAGTCTGGAAGGATGTTCCGCAAAATGTTAATGGGGGTTGTCCTTTTTACTGAACTCAAATGTATATATTAATATGTTCAACTTCTAAATATATTCTGTATCTCTCTCTCAAAGGTTAACCTGACATTTTATAACAACCTAAATCTTCATTTATGACCAAAACTCTCATTAACTGCAAGTTAGAAAATTATCTACCATTTTGTAAAGACCAAATTACATCTTTTGCCATTGATTTACATTATGGAGGAAAAAACTCATACTTTAGAACTATTTCTCTACTAGTTTATATTGGCATTTTTAAAAAACTAGGTTAAAATCAATACAAATATTAAGACACATTAAAGAATGATAAATGACTTATTTAAGACTGTGATCTAAAAATTAAATAAATAAATAAATAAAAATTTTTTAAAGAGACTAACTGTGATCAAATATATTTAATATCTTTTTTATTACCTTGGCTTTAACGAACTGGACTATTGGACCAAGTTCTGATACTACTTGATTTCCTACATGAATAAAAGGTACTTTACCTGTTGAGGAGGAAAAAAATGTATGAAGACACTTCCAGTAAACTAATACAAAAACAGATTGTGTTTTATTAATATACTGATTTTGTAACCCTATAACTTTTGAAAATTATAATTAAATGTGTACATTAAATTCTATAAACTTTTAAATGATTACTAATTTTAAAAGAAAAAGGAGATTCATTTCTAGAGTTCTCATTTGTATATAACAACTGATCACAATATTAGCTTTTCAGAACTAGCATTTACAAACTGCTATATAATATAATATAGCAGTAAATACTAATTATGGAAATTAGATGAACCAAGGCAGAACACTGGTTCACGACCATTGACCGATTTGAAAGAAATGTAATTGGACTTTCTCTTCAGAGTACAATGAATCAATCTGTATTTTAAACTACATTTAAGAAGATGACTTCTTTTTACATCCACTTTTAAATCTCAGATACCATTAAGTTCAATATTTTAAGCACATAATGGTACAATAATAAATGTCTTTTACTCAAAAAAAAATTAGGAATTTAAAAGAATTAGCAATCTTTGAAGATAAGCTAGTTTATGAATTATAACACAAAGTATGTTCCCAGACACATTTGGGGGGAAAAAAATAAGCATGCTTATTAAAAACTGGCTTCTCTAAATAAATATCACATTAAAAAAGTGGGATTTCATTTTAGAAATACCAATAGTTGATGAAATTATCAGAGATGATAACAAAATAAGTCTCCAAATAGCAATAAAGTTCACCCCTAAAGTTAAAGGATGAAGTTTGCTATCAGACCTACGTCAAATAGAGTTCACGCTAACAGTAGCCTGATTCGTGGTCCTTTTCAACAGATTCACTCCTCTCTGCCCCACTCAGACCAAGGGTAATGGATGAGGCCTAGAGTACCAACAAGGCTTCATCTAAATCCCTAGGATAAGACGCATTACAAAAGGCAAGCAGGCCTTCAGGGAAACAACAACTCAACAATACATTTAGAAGACATTTCTAAGTTACCAATATAAAAACACTGAATTCCACATTCCTTTCTTCTACTGCTTTATAAATCTTGCAAAAAATAAAAGAATGTATCTGGGTATTAGGCCATAATGTTTTTTAACTTGAGATAAAATCTTTGTAAGTACTCTAATGCTAGAAATAGTACAGGTCCTCTGAGATAAAATGATCTGAGAATGAAAACTATGTGTGGATAAATGCCTAGACTGAAGGCTATTTTTAGGTTATAATATTTTGAAAGAAGAGTGTATTTCTCATTTTCAATATCCAGTCTGGCATTCTTGGAAGAAGGAGTTTGTATTTTCTCTTTTTAAAAATACTTTCAGTACTGTAGATTCTGAAGCAGGAAAGCAGTGTGGGTAGTCAAATGAGTACTCATGTATCCCTAAATATAAAGAAATATATACATCAAGGCAACAAATTACATGCCTTCATATATACATCATTACATGTCTTGATATATACATCAAGGCAACAAATACATGAGTACTCATGTATCCCTAAATATAAAGAAATATATACATCAAGGCAACAAATTAGAAGTGAGTAACGTTTTTGTCACTAGCCTGACTTAAAGTGGAGCCAATGTTATATCCTTATTATTGCAGGTTCAAGAAAAGCACTGTGAGATATTTATTCTCTGGCACCAATTGAAGATAATTTAAAAAAACAAACAGAGGGCCCTATTTCTTATTTTAGGCAGAATAATCATTTTTTAGGACTTAAACAAAGGAAGCAAGAAGAAAGCAAGGAAGTCTATGATTCAGAAAATATTGAAATAAAAAGAGCCCAAATACCATCTAATCCAACCACCACTTATTACAGATGAAGTCACTGAAGCTCAAAAAAGAAAAGTGAAATTTCCCAAGGAAACTGTCAATATGTGACAAGGTCACAAAACGATTAGAGTAAAAATTTCCTAACTCTTAGCTAAGAGTGACTTGATTTCTGATTATTTCCACAATGTTCTCTGCTTTAAAACTCTACTACAATAAGATCAAGCAAACAAATAAAACATTCCCCTGATCCCTCCCCAATCATATGATGAAAGAGAATAATACTAGAGTTACGATGAAATTTAAATAAACGCCTTAACAGAAAGTGCCACTTTCATCTACCTACAGAAAACTCCTATGAATGTATGTCTGTATGTGTGTGTTTATGTTCTGTAGCCTCTATAATAGTTATTTGTCTTTCATAGAGTCTATAAAATGATATCTACCTGTGTGGTACTTAGTATAGTCATTTTAGGAAATAGGTGGATGAACTCTAGGGCTTCTCCTCATTTGCCAAAGATATCAACTTTAGTATTAGATTATCAACTTTTTTACATGTAGGTACACTCTTTTTGTATGACTACATAAAGGATAAAGATAGATAGAACCCAATATGATTCATCTCACCAGAATTCAGAAAGTTTATAAAACCTACATTCAAAATTAACAGAAAATGAGTCAATTAATGGCCTGCAATAATCTAAAATATGTCTATGTTTACAAGTCTAGAAATTTTTTTATGGAGATGTTTTAGAAAGTATATTCATAAATCTGTAAGTGTAGATGTATGGATATAGGCTTTTCAGTGTGTATGGAGGCTGTCCTCACAGCTTTTGACAATTATTACCACCTTCAAGAAACTAAGATTGAAAAAAAACTAAGATGAAAAGAAAAAAAATGTTTTATACAAATCATTTCTAAAATGTTTTATACAAAAAAACTAAGATGAAAAGAAAAAAAATGTTTTATACAAATCCATACTTTATACTCAATGGATTTACCCATAAAGGTGTGATTCGATGTTATCATTGGACCAGCAGAACCATAATTATAATCCATACCAATTCTAGTTAACATTTATTTATCAGCTTTGTGGCACTATATTTTGATGTTAAAAATTATCTGAACCATATTTATTTAAAACTTTACCTTAATCTACAATATATGACACACAGAAAAGGCAATACTGATTATAAAAAATAGGAAAAAGGCTAAAAGCTTAATAAATATCTTAAAAACCTGTTGAAATAAAAATTAAACAAAAAGAAGTCATTACAAACCAAAAGCATTCAGAGATGAACTTAAGGTCTTTGACAAGTAAATTTAATTATTCCACAATCTCTCTTCTTCCTTCTGTATAATAGGAGAACATAGTTTAGAGAAGTGTGGATAATAATGAGTGGATTCATTATTATCAAAATTGGTTTTCTGAAGTGGAAAAGGTCCTATGTAAATAAGACTGGGGATATCTGAGATTATGTATTTTCTTACTATTTACTACTTAAAACAATTTCTGTAACTTTCCAGTAATTGATTAACACCACAAAGTTGAAACCAATAGCCATGTCCACCCAAAGACTATCAAGTTTACAACTGTTACTTTACAAAACCATGGGAAAATTATTCCAAGGGTAAACAACAAAAATGGAACTCTAAAATAGTAGGTACAAACTGGACCAGCACTACAATTTTATCAATGCAGAATATTAACAGAATTTTTAAAAACTTACCAGACGGAGACATATATTCTGCATTTGCCCTACAAACCACTTTGATAGGCAGATTACACATTTGCAAAAAGGCCTGCAAATCAAGAGAAGTATAGTTAGCCTAGCGAAAGTATGTATAAATTGAACACAACTTTTTATTTATTTAGTTCCTAAATTTAAATAACAGCTCATATAATAATGCTTTATTAAAAAAGAATGAAACAATTTAAAGCAAAAGATCTGTATTCCAAACAAAACAAAATGTCATTTCAGTACTAAAAAAAATCAATTTAGACACCAGTAAATGCTTGACACTTAAAGCATTTATACACTCTTAAGAAAAAAAAATGTAAACTATCTACACTTATTTTACCACATTAGTTTGTGTAAGCCAACAATACTAAATACTGATTTAATTTTCTTTAAGGATGACTAAAGTCCAAATTTTATAAAGTATTCCTTAATTCCACTATTCTTCACGGGATCTTTACTTTCTCAGCTTAGAGAAAAACTCTCAAAATGTTATTTCTGCTACTTCCAAGTTCTCTCCTATAATACTCAGTATTCTAACGTGTAGTTTTTATGCCCACTGATTCGTTTTTTTAAGACATTAAGTTGTTGGTTTGTACTATGTTATAGTAAAAAAATCTCATAAGCAACTTAAATGTCTAACAATAAGAAAGTAAGTCATTTGTGGTGAATCCAAATCATGGATTGTTATGCCATCCCTTTTAAAAACCATGAATTATATCTTCACACATGGCTATCTGAAATAAGCTTACAACTGGATGTGGCCAGTGTCTAAATTCCGGCCAAAGGGACTTCAAGTTCTGGGCCACTGCTAGAAGCTTCTTTAAAAGGAAGAGATATGGCCTCTCCTCTTTCTTCCCTTCCTGCTCAGCAGAATATGAAAAAGGAGGACTATAGCCACAGCAGTCAGACTGAACTATGAAATAGAAGCTGAGAGTTGAAGATGGCAGAGCAACAAGAGTGAAGAAGCCTAGTTCCTCGAGAATCATGGGAGTCATTGAACCCGATTACCTGTGCATATAAGAAGAAATAAACTATCTTTTCAAGTCTCTGGTATTTGGGGTTTTCTAGAACTCATAGCCAAACTGAATTCTAACATTCACCAAAAACTAGCTTCTAGCTTTAAACACCACCTCAACCAAGACTTGATTCTTCTCTGTGTAATAAGTGTATGCTGTCTTCTAAATACTATAACGTGTCCTCCCAAATTATAACAATGACAGTGAACTACTTGACTAATCCACAAGTATAGACTAGGATCAAAATCAGGTGGAAGGCTTATGAAAACACAGATTGCTAGGAATGGAAGAATTAGAGACAAGAAGTATCAGCAGCTCTTTCAAAAAAAGGAAGAAGGGATTAGAAGGGTCTTGCTTCTCCGATGTATATATCTGTACCCAATGATGAAGAAAGGCTGAACTTGTTAAAAAGATAAATAGAAAAGAAAAAAACACACCGGAAACACTGAAATGACAAAAAAGAGGGAGAGTAACAGGCATACAAGATCCATGAGAAGGTAAAAAGGGATTTTAAGAGCACAGGTATAGGTATCTGGTCTTTTGTCAGGGAACAGGACACCTTTCCCACTCTAACACAAGGGGTGGCTGGATCAGTAATGACTGCAAGTTGATAAGCAAGAAGGACAAGAAAATGAGAGAATATTCACATTCTATAAAATCGGAGAAGAAATCACCTTCTGAGAATGAAGGAATAAAAGTGGACTGAGGCCTTCAGAGAAGAACAAAAAGAATCTGAAAGAACTATTTAATATTATCTTCTAAAATGTCTGAATAATATTCCTTTGTTAGTCAACAATTATACTACTATAAGAATAGTAAATATTGTATATTTTGCTAAACGAAATGTAGTGGCAACTGTACTAACCACCTTTCCAAAAAGCTATATTTCACTAAAAAAGATTAAGCAAAATGGTAATGTTCTGCAATCAAAGCCATGTTTCCAGTCCTGTGAATTTTTCACTTTAATAAAATACAATTGATTGCATTTGACCAATTTAGCAACACTAAACTCAGCACAGACCTCAACTAATGGCATAATTCTAGTTAGCAAAAATTAATTTTACACTTACTACAATCCCAGATTTAAAAGTAATCTATGTATTAACCTGCAGTTAGTTCACAAAGAAGTCTGATATCACAAACACAATATTTTCATTCAAACATTAAAAATGCGGAACAGAACACTACTATGACTGTCTTTGAGGATATAAAAAAATGTTAAATCCAAACCAGGCTTTGAGTCAAACAGTACTTCTCCTTTCTTTTGTAGGATGGAAGGTACCTGAGAGGTACCAAAATAATAATTTCAACTTTCACTTTCCGTCTCTTATCAGCCCCCAAATAAAACAGCATGATACACCAACCTAAAACACATTTTATTTTCAGTTCTGAAATTGCAGTCTTCATATTTTTATTCTTATGTAAATCCAAAGAAAAAATGTAGTTCTAATTATAATAAGCAAATTTAGGATAACTCTGCTAACTCCTTTTCTTCAGCTGGATACTTTATTCCAAACTAATTCAAGTGATTAAAAATATAAAATAATTTGCACCAAAAAGTTAGCACATACTATCAGAATCTAGAACTGTGCTGTCCAATATGGTAGCTACCAGTCACCTGTGGTAATTTAACTTAAATTTAAATAAATTAAAATTGAATAAAATTTTTAATTCACTTTCCCAGTCACACTAGCCATATTTCAAGTGCTCTATAGCCACATGTGGCTAATGGATACTGTGCTTATTGGACAATACAAGTAACAACATTTACATCACTGCAGGAAGTTCTATTAGACAACATGGATCTACAGCCATGATAATCAGTGCATAAAAGACATCTTAGCAAGACAGGCTGACATAAAAAACTAAATAAATAAAAGGGCAAGTCCCACTGGCAAAAAAAGAAAAAAGACAGGCAGACATCATCTGAAAGTGACCAGGCTAAATATTTATAAAAAATAATCTGCACAATATTAGAGTGCCCACAAACTCTGCAAGAGATCCATCAACTTTTGATGACAGTGACACATTAAGCACCATAATATTTTCAATTTTACAAAGAATGAATATAGAGTTTACTTGGCTGAGCAACTCCAACTATTAAAATGGTCAGATAAGTTTATTAACCTGTGAAAACTAAGAACTTAAGAATGAATAAATTAAAACTAGAGTCAATAAATACATTCATTCTTTGAAAGGTAAGGAATTTTTTTTTAAGATTTTTATTTATTTATTTGAGAGAGAGACAGTGAGAGAGAATATGAGCGAGGAGAAGGTCAGAGGGAGAAGCAGACTTCCCATGCAGCTGGGAGCCTGATATGGGACTCGATCCTGGGACTCCAAGATCATGACCCGAGCCGAAGGCAGTCGTCCAACCAACTGAGCCACCCACGCGCCCCAAAGGTAAGGAATTTTTTAAACATAGATACACACACACAGAACAGTGTACCCAGTACCCTTAAATTTAATAAGCATGTAAACATGAAGAACTGAAGTTACACATTTACCTCTGCAATCTTTCAAAAATTCTACTAAAATAAGGGCACCTGTGTGGCTCAGTCAGTTGAGCATCCGACTCTTAATTTCGGCCTAAGTCATGGTCTTGGGATCATGAGCTAAAGCCCCACATCAGGCTCTGCACTCCTTGGGGAGTCTGTTTGAGATTCTCCCTCTCTCTCTGTCCCTTTCCCCCACCACACACACACTTCTCTCATGTGCTCCCTCTCTCTCAAATACACAAATAAATCTTTAAAAAAAAAAAAAACTCTACTAAAATAACAGTGAAGAAACAGAAAACTAGTAAATCCAGAATGACACAAAGAAGGTGGAGAGGTGATCAAAGCAGACCAGAGATGTCTGCCCATTTCTGTTGGATGGAGAACAGACTTAGCAGGGCAGAGGAAGCTGAAACCTATGAGTATGCAGAGAAAAAAAATCAAAGTGTCCACATCACAGAAACTAGGAGATTCCAAAACTGGAGGGACCAAGTACCACAGAAGGTGGAGACGTGGTAAAGGACTAAAAATAAGAGGAGTGGCCGAAAGTCTGTATAAGCATCACACAACTAGCCTGCCCCCAACCTGACAGGAGACAGAGGTTCATTTTCTGAAGAAACCGAACCAGAGAGACTCCCGACCAAGTCTCAAGCATTGCAGAGGGCACTGAGTAGGTGCGGTGGGACTGTCACACTGAAAAGAGAAAGGTTAAGGGAGAGTGCACACATCGACTGAAGAGACCCACAGCACCCTTCTCCCCCTTAGCTCCTACACACCGGCAACCAAATTAAGTCCCTCCAAGATAGGAGAGGTAACTGTGGAAAAGCCCTACAAATGCTGACAGTATAGGTCGGGGTGGGGGAGGGGAGGGTAGAAGCCAACAGAAAGAGCAACTCACTGTGCAATCAGTCACAGTGAAGCCTGCATGTCAAAAAGTACCCTCATCTCCCCCATCAGCTTTTTAGCACTTCACTTGTAAATATAAATTATTAGTACAGACCAAGAGATAGTTGAGGAAAGCCTCGAACATAAAACTTAGAGCCAAAATAAGGCAAAAAAAAGGAAGTGACAGGAAAGAAATATTGCAGAGAAAAGACAACTTCAAAGAAAAATTATAATGGTTAATATTTACTGAGCACTTACGACCCTGTGCCAGGTACTTGCATAAGAGCTTTGCCCAAGTGTTAGGTACAACAGATATGCCTATTTTAATACGGGAACACATTAACATACGAAGAGTTTAAGGAATCTGATCACAGCATATAGGAAGGCAGAAACGAAAGGAGGTAGGAAAGAAGGGAGAGAAAGGAAAGAAAAGAAACAGGAAAAAGAAAACTAAAAAAGTGAAGCATACACAGGACTGAGCAAATACATGACATTCATGTCTCAAAAGCAACTCTGAAACCTCAATGGTAATATAAGGCCTTCAAAATGCTAAGAAAAAAATCTTGCCAACCTAAAATTCTACATGAGGCCAAGGTTATTAATCAAATATGAAGAAAGAATAAAAACAGAATATAAGCAAGGTCTTTAAATTTTTATTTCCCATGTACCCTTTCTCAGAAAGCTAATGAAGAATGTGCTGCACAAAATAAAAATAACAAACCAAGGGAGGGAAGGGGGTGGGAAAGAATAGGGATCCAGAGAATAAGGGATCCAACGTAAAAAAAAAAAAAAGGCAAAGAGAATTCCCTGGATGATGGTGAATAGCAGTCATAAGAAAACAGCTCTGAAGCCAGCAGAGAAAGGAACTGCTCCAATCAGAGTAGAAGGAACAGAAGTTTCAAAGGTAGTATTTCTGAGAGAAAAGAAAAAAAAAAGTATCTGACGCATTTGACCATTGTGTGGGAGAGCATTTATAGTTCAATCAAAGTTTATGAAAGAAACTATCCAAATGAATTAAATAAAACAATTACTAACCTCGGGGGGTGGGGAGCACATAGAAAGATTATGTGCATAGTACACTGAGCTACTCAACTGAGATCAATATTTATATTCTAATTATAATGGGAATACTAAGTATCAGTATTAATCTGACCAAAAAAAGTGAGAAGACAATTGGGAAGATGGGGAAGGAGAGAAAAGTGAGTTGTACGAGGAGAATTTCATAGTGGAATTCAATAGATACTTTAAAATTTTTAAAAGTAATGGTAACACAAGCATCTTAAAAATACAGAGGTAAATACCTGGAAAAATAATACAGCTAAGGGGGTGGGATTATGGTCATTGGGGAGGGTATGTGCTTTGGTGAGTGCTGTGAAGTGTGTAAACCTGGTGATTCACAGACCTGTACCCCTGGGGATAAAAATATATGTTTATAAAAAATAAAAAATTAAAAAAAATAATAATACAGCTAAAAGAATTGAAAATTCATTGTCTCTGGGTATCCAGATTTGGGAATGGGGTAAGGGTGGGTCAGTAGACTGTGTGTGTGTGTGTGTGTGCGCGCGCGCACATATATATGAGGAGCCTCTCATACATTACAGGTGGGAGTATAAATTAATCCAACCATCTTGACACTGTTCAGTAATTACTACTGAGCATATGCCCACCCTATCAGCCAACAATTCCATGACCAGAACTATACCCCCCAAAAAGGCATATAGTCATTAACATACATGTACAACAATGCTCATAGAGTTTGATCCATAATAATCAAATACTGGGAACAACTCAAATATCTATTAATAAGGTAGCAAATTTGATTCTAAAATTCCTAACCCCAAGCTAAAAAGGATATATAGGGGCACCAGGGTGGCTCAGTGGGTTAAAACCTCTGCCTTCCTCAGGTCATGATCCTGGTGTCCTGGGATTGAGTCCTGCATCGGGCTCTCTCCTCGGCGAGGAGCCTGCTTCCCTCTCTCTCTGCCTGCCTCTCCGCCTACTTGTGATCTCTGTCTGTCAAATAAATGGATAAAATCTTTAAAAAATAAAATTAAATTAAAATAAAAAGAATATATAATGTCACCAACTGTTATTATGAGAAAGGAAAAAAGTAACTACAAAAGGATTAAAAATTTTTCTTGACTCTGAATGCTTTAGAAAGAGCATTCATTGAGAACTTTTAAATCAGAGAAATTCTAGAAACAATCCCAGAAGATGACACCTATGATACTCCATGAAGATTCTAAATTCTATTTGTTCAGTAATTACTTCTGAATCATATCTTCTGGGAACCATGGCTCAGAATTTTTTTGTAAAAAATGATTTTGAAAAATAAAATATATTTTATTTGTACATAAGTAAAACCAAAGCCAAAAGTATAAAGAACAAGAACGATCTGTTACCATTCTATTCAACCCTTAAAAATACCTTAAATCCTAGATTCAAAAGTTGTTATTATAAATAATGCCACTGCTTTGATGAGATTATAAAACTAGCAGTTTAAATGTTGGAAAAACCCTTTCAAATGTTGTAGATAATAGAATATCAGGAATACAGACAGGGATCCTATTATAACAATCTGTCAGTAACATGGTGGCAAGCTTCTGATGCTTCTTGCTTCTCTTTTCAGATACCTGTCTTCTAAAACTAGCATTTACTATTTTAATACATAGTTATGTGCCAGATAATGATGATCAGCTCAATAAATGAATGAACAAACATGAAAATCTGAAAATATATCAAATCTCAAAATAAAGACTAAAGATGTCTAAAACTCAATAAATTTTCTAGTTCTAATCCTATGTGAATTTTCTTAATGAAGCAACAAAACTTCTGATAATAAAAACATTTTTTTAAAAACTGCTTAGTCAAATTTCAAAACACAACTGATACTCAACCAGTGCCTGGAGTATAAATCAATGCAGTCTAATCCAATGTTAGTTTGGCAACAGCTACAAAAATCCTAAATGTACATATCCTTTGACCCTACAATTGTACTGCTAGAAACAGATGAACATCTTCACATATTTTATAAGATATATGTAACAATATTCATGCCTAAGCCCTATTATAGTTATAATATTTATACTTCTAATAATAATAACAGTAGCCTAATACCCATGAATAAGAGACTGATTGTATAAACTGTGGTGACTCCATCAATAGAATATTTGTAGTCTTCAAAAAAAAATGGGATCACTCCTGAACTGAACTTCTTATACTGAACTCCAAAAGACATTTCTCATCTGGAATCTTCTGTAAGGGCTACTAAATAACATTAGACAACATATGCCAAATGCAGAACTGCTTTTTGTATTATTTTTCTTCCAAAGCCCTGGAGCAAAACATTAAAACAAACTCAGTAAGTCCTGCAAGAGGCTAATTTATTTGGCCCAATGCATAGCTTCTTGTGAACTAAATGGACAGGAAGACACAATTCTAATTGTGTAGAAGAATGGCTGGAAAGCATTTATGCATTCATCCGCATACTTGATAGAGTAAGCAGCTACTATGTATCACAACTATTCTAGGCACTGAGAACAGAGCAGTGAACATAAAGTCTAGGCCTTCATGGATTTTACATTCCAATGGAGAAAGAAGACAAGCAAATAAACTAGAAAATATGTATAGTGATCCCTGCTACGATCCCTTCGTACAAAGCAGTACGAAGGTCTTGCTGTTATATGCAGAGTGGTCAGATAAGGGCTAACCAGGAAACATTTGCACATAAACCTGAAGAAAGTTAGGGAGCAAGCCACGTATCTTATCTAAGAGAAGAGCAGTCCAAGTTCAACAGAGCTGACGCAGTCTTATGTGTCAACTGGTGTGTCTGAGGAATAAGACCAGTCTGACAATGCAGATTAAGGAAGTGAGTGGTTAAGTGATGACATCAGAAGAGATCATGTAGGACTTACAGATAATTTTAAGGATTCCAACCTTTACTTTGAGTGAGAGGAACAATTTTGGGAAGGTGCTGAGCTGAAGACTGCAAGAATCTGACTAACATTTTAAAGGATTACAAGCAGCTATACAGAGATTAGACAGTAGAGAGTAGAAGAATAGAAGCAGGAGCACTAGTTAGAAGGATTCTACAACAATCCAGGCAAGAAATGATGGTGGCCTGGATCAAGACAAGAGTGCGAAAGGGAACAAAAAGTCAGATTCTGGCTGTATTTTTAAGCTAGGGCCAAAAGGTTTTGCTGATAACTGGATGTGAATACAGGAAAAAGAGAGGACTCCAAAGATGGCTCAAAGTTTCTGACATAAACAACTAGAATGATGGAACTGCCATTTACCAAAATAGGAAAACCTGTGGGATGAGCAGGTTTTGGTGGTCTCTTCCCAAAAGACTTGGGAGTCTTTAATAGGGACTTCTCTAATATCACTTAGCAGACAACTCTGCTCTCTTTTCAAAGACCTGGTCACTAAGGCACCGTTGTATGTTTTGAAACCATATAAGCAACTCTACTCAAATGTTGAGAAGCCCAACCTTAAAGGCCATCTCCATTTCTTTTGTGGAAGAGGTGACAAAAGTACCTACAAATTAGCATAATTTTTGTCAATATTTTCCTGCAAGTATGGCAATATTGAGATATTAAGAAAAGGAGAGAGGTAGGGGAGCCTGAGTGGCTCAGTCATTATGCATCTGCCTTAGCTCAGGTCATGATCCTGAAGTCCTGGGATACAGCCCTTTATCAGGCTCCCTGCTCAGTGAGGAACCTGCTTCTCCCTCTCCCACTTCCCCTGCCTGTGTTCCTGGTCTCACTGCATCTCTGTCAAATAAATAAATAAAATCTTAAAAAAAAAAAAAAAAAAAGGTGGAGCTATAATTATTATGCAGAATAAAAACACAACCAAGAAGAGTTGTTATCTTTGATCTCTTCTGTCCCCTCCAAGTTTAGCCCACCAAGTTTAAAAACTGAAAAGTTCATATCCAAAACATAAAAGAACTGACATAAGTTAACACCAAAAAAAAAAAAACCACCCAAATAATCTGGTTAAAAAGTGAGCAGAAGGGGAACTTGGGTGGCTCACTCAGTGAAGTGTCCGGCTCAATTTTGGCTCAGGTCATGATCTCAGGGTTGTGAGATGGAGACCCATGTTGGGCTCTGCACTCTGCAGGAGTCTGCTTGGGATTCCCTCCATCTCCCTTTCCCTCTGCCTCTCCTCCCACTCGTGCACACACCTGCTCTCTCTAAAATAAATAAATTAATAAACCTTAAAAAAAAAAGTGAGCACAAGACTTGAATAGATATTTTTCCAAAGACATCATAAAAACGGCCAACAGACACATGAAGTCATCAGGGAAATGTATATCAAAACCACAGTGAGATTTATTACCTTACACCTGTCAGAATGGCTAGTATCAAAAAGACAAGAAATTAAAAAGTGTTGGTGAGGATATGGAGAAAAGGGAACCCTCATGTACTGCTGGTAGGAATGAAAATTGGTGCAACCATTATGGACAACAGCATGGAGGTTCCTCAAAAAACTAAAAATAGAAATACCATATGATCCAGTAATTCCATTACTGGACCTTTATCTGAAGAAAACAAAAACAGTGATTCAGAAAGATATCTGTACACCTGTTTCACTGCTACATTATTTATAATATGCGAAGATATGAAGGCAACCCAAGTATCCATCGATATATGAATGGATAAAGAAGATGTAGTGTGGGGCGCCTGGGTGGCTCAGTGGGTTAAAGCCTCTGCCTTCGGCTCAGGTCATGATCCCAGGGTCCTGGGATCGAGTCCCGCATCGGGCTCTCTGCTCCGCGGGGAGCCTGCTTCCTCCTCTCTCTGCCTGCCTCTCTGCTTACTTGTGATTTCTCTCTGTCAAATAAATAAATAAAATCTTAAAAAAAAAAAGATGTAGTGTGTAGACACAAAGACACATACCATGAACTATTACTCAGCCATAAAAAAGAATGAGATCACTTATATGCAGACTCTAAAAAACAAAAGAAATGAACAAACAAAAAGACCCATATATACAGAAAACAAACTGATGATTGCCAGAGGGGAGGAGAGTGGGGGTGGAGGGAGTTGGGTGAAGAAAAGCAAGAGATAACAGGTTTCCAGTTATGGAATGCACAAGTCACAGGGATAAAAGGTACAGCATAGGGAATATATAGTCAATGGTATAGTAATAGAGTGGCATGGTGAGAAATGATACCTATACTTAAGGTGAGCATAACATAATGTATAGAGTTGAAATTAATGTAGCATTATCTGTCAGCGATACTTCAATTAAAAACAAAAACAAGGAGGCGCCTGGGTAGCTCAATCCATTAAACATCTGCCTTCGGCTCAGGTCATGATCCTGGAGTGCCAGGATTGAGTCCATAGGGCTCTCTGCTCAGCAGTGAGTCTGCCTCTCCCTCTGACCCTACCCCCTTCTCTCATGCCCCTTCTCTCTCCCCCTCAAATAATAATTAAACAACACAATAAAATGGGCATCTAGGTTACTCAATCAGTTAAATATCTGACTCTTGGTATCAGGTCAGGTCATGATCATAGAGTTCTGAGATCAAGTCCCATATCAGGCTCTGCACTGGGTGTGAAGCCTGCTTGAGATTCTCCCTCTCCCTTTCCCTCTGCCCCTCCTCTCTCTTTCTCATTTAAAAAAAAAAAATTACACTTTTTAAAATAAAAACATAAACAAAAAAACTAAACTAAAATGTCAATTTAACACACAGTTAAAGAAGAAGCAATGAGAAGCCATCCAATAACAGTAGTATTATCTTCTGAAAATATACTGAGAAGTAACACAAATAGAAGCCATTGTCACCAAGAGTCCTTTAAAATCTGAGCATAATGGTCCAATATGCAGGATATTTAAAATAAGTATGGAGATCTTATAATTAAGGTAAACAATAATATTAATAAGAAATCCAATTAAAAAATCTCAAAAATTATGCATATCTAGTTTCTTCAAGTCTTTATTTCCAAAGAAATATACTAAAAATATTACAGAAAGAATCTGGAGCAGCAAACTTAATTGAAATTCAATTTATTTTTTTAAAGATTTTATTTACCTATTTTGACAGAGAGAGAAGGAACACAAGCAGAGGGAGCGGGAGAGGGAGACTCCCTGCTGAACAGGGAGCCCAACACAGGGTTCAATCCCAGGACCCTAGGATCATGGACTTGAGCCAAAGGTAGACGCCTAATGAATAAGCACCCAGGCGGCCCTGAAATTAAACATAAAGCCAAAAACTCGGGGTACCTGGGTGGCTCATTCATTAGGCATCTGTCTTTGGTTCAGGTTGTGCCCCCAGGGTCCTGGGATGGAGTCCCGCATTGGGCTCCTTGCAGCTGGGAGCCTGCTTCTCCCTCTCCCTCTGCCTGCCACTCCCCTTGCTTGCTGTGCTCTCTCTTCATGTCAAATAAATAAATAAAATATTTAAAGCCAAAAATCATCCATTTCTTTTATAAAAAACAATAAATATCATGTTAACATGAGAAAGAAAATAGAATCTATAACATTAAAAACCTTGAAATATCACGCATCTTGTTTGAATTGCATTATCTTAACCAAAAATGAACAAATGAAGAAGTAAATAAAAATATTCAGTTCATAAAATAATGAGAAGGGCTCAAACCTGGCTGGAGAGAAACATAGCCAGCCAACAACAGGCCTGGCCTGGTCACTACATTTGCACAGGGAGAATGCTACACATCTCACTGAGACTCTGTCTTTACCATCATTTAGAGTAGGGCAAGTTTCTGTTGCTGACTCATACACACCATAGATTACTCTTAAGACTGGGTGACCCAGCACATTCCCACTCTTTAATTGTCACTGGTTAAGTCCCTAGCATAATCTAATAGATCCTAACAGAATACAGACTTAAGAAACATGCTGTTGGGGCACCTGGATGGCTCAATGGGTTAAAGCCTCTGCCTTCGCTCAGGGCATGATCCCAGGGTCCTGGATCGAGCCCCGCATCGGGCTCTCTGCTCAGCAGGGAGCCTGCTTACCACCCTCTCTCTCTGCCTGTCTCTCTGCCTACTTGTGATTTCTGTCAAATAAATAAATAAAATCTTTTTTAAAAAAGAAACAAACAAAGAAAGAAACATGCTGTTTAAGTAGAACACTAGAATGTCTTTTGAAAAATGGAAATCCTTTGGGGCACTTCGGTGGCTAAGCATCCGACACTTGATTTCAAATCAAGTTTTGATCTCAGGGTTGTGAGTTCAGGCCCTGTGCTGGGCTCCATGCTGGGCATGGAGCCTACTTTAAAAAAAAAGAAGAAGAAGAAGAAGAAGACGACGACGACGATGACAAGAAGAAGATGATGACGACTACAACTTCGGAGGAGAAGTAGGAGGAGGAGAAGGAAGGAGGAGAAGAAAGAGAAGGAGGGAGAAGAAGTAGAAGGAGAAGGAGGAGGAGAAGGGAAGGAAGAGAAGGAGAAGAAGAAGAAGAGAAATCCTCCTTATCAATTTTTTTAATTTTTTTACAGATTGATTTGTTTGAGAGAGAGAAAGAGAGATAGAGTGAGCACATGGATGGAGATGGAGAAGGAGAAGGAGACACCCTGCTGAGCAGCGAGCCCCATGTGGGGCTCCATCGCAGGGCCCTGGGTTCAAGATCTGAGCCTAAGGCAGATGCTTAACTGACCAAGCCACCCAGGCGCGCCCCTCTTTATCTATATTAAGAGTCAGAATAGAACAGTAAAGCTTAAGTCTCCCAGTGAGACATCTCTGGGTAGAATCTTGTTGACTGACTGTTAGCTTGAGAAAGCTCCTTTACCTCATAAGCTTTCTCACTTTTAAAGTGAAGACAATTAATTAGGCAGATTAACTGAAGTACTAATGTGTAAAACATCTTATATACTATCTGGCACACAGTAGTTCAATAAATATATTATTAAGATTAACAGTAATAATATTAGTAACAAATACTCATGTACCCATCTGCAAAAGAAGAAAGACTAACCTTGGTGATTTCAAAAGAAAGCTGACTTCGCTTACTACCCTTTAACACCTCCTTAAGAAAAAAGGTAAATAATTTTCCTTTATAATCAAAACAGTAAAATTGGGCATAAGACTTTAAAAAAATCCCTAAATAGATATTAAAAGGATAAATAAGGGAACATAACCAAAAGTACTTTTTTAAAGAATAATAAGGTAAAGAATAAATAATATGATTTCTATGATCACAGTATGTACCTTATATAAAGTATTTTAAACAAGGCAAAAACAAGTGAATAAAGATGTTTTGATATTAACAAATATTTACTTTCTGAATAATGTTTCAAAGTCACACATACTGATGAAACTGATAAACTCATAAAAGGCCTCCAGACTGTGGGCCCTGTTAGCACACACTAACCACCTCCATCTTATTCACTACTTTATCCTCGGCATACTACAGGGTCTCATGTAACATTTGCTCAATGACTAAGCCACAGATATTCACTATAATATGAAAACATACCTAAATTTGTAGAAAACTAGTAAGCTACAAGAAAGATTAGTATTTTGTTATTTTATAGAACCAAAGCTCACTGCATTAAAAAGTTAGATGTAATTCCTGTTAAATTCAGATTTTTAAATATCAATAAAATGACAAATACATCAATAAGCAGATATTGTTTTAGACAAACAGTAACAGGAATTTAACTTAAAAATTATCAGAAACACAATTCAATGAGCATAAATAGCTTCGAATAAGCAAATTTGGTATCAAAAACATGAAATGCTAGTAAAAGCACAAATAAGACAGATCACATCAGAGAACAGATCTCCCTTAACACAACTCTCACCTGATAACTACTTTTGGAATATCTGACTCAACTTTAGATACATCAACATCTGACAGCTGTAGAAAAAAAATCAAGTTCAGAAGGAAAGCAACAAAAAAAGATAACCAGAATAGGAAAAGGTACATGCTCTCCCTGTTAGAATTAAATGTAAATAAAAGTAAGCTGTAAGGTCGATACTAAGTATCAGGAACTATGAAACAGTCACAGAGACCAATTCATATAACCCAAGAACCTAAAGCAATACCAGTCAGATATTTGGCACTCAATAATGAACAGTTTGGGAGTAAAGAAAGGAAACTACTTTTTTTGAGCTCTTATAAATGATTGTTTCATTATTTACAGATAAATATTCCCAACTGAGAAAAATAACAACAAAAAACTCCAACAAATTTTAAATTCTTAAGATAAGCTAAATAGCGGATGGCAGGGATATAAAACATATTCATTTTGATAAACCAATAGTAACGCAATACTGGATCATTTACTAATAAACAGCACCAACTATCTTCTTTCCTCTTCTTTATTCCAAAAATAAAATGAACATTTACTTGTCTTACAGGCTAAATACATAAGAAATCTTGTGCATTTAAGCAATAAAATCAACACTGCTTGCCAATGAAAATATAAAAATACTACAAAATTTTAAAGAATTGTTCTTGAATGTTTAAAAGATTAGGTGCCTCACACGGAGTAATACTATGGAATTTAAGGGGTTATAAACATAGCTTCTAAAGTATGTAGATCCCATTAACAAAGTTATCCAAATTCTAATAGGGAACAAGCAATTTTCACCCTAACTATGTAAAGCTATCCTTAGACAGCAGACCTTGGGTTTTCTTCTTTAGGACAAAGCTTCTATTCATCTCATAATTAAATTTGAAATATTTCACATAAGAATTCACTATGGACTATTCTAAAGCATGCAATACCATTTTCAGGGCACAAAATGAAAATGGTTCTGAATTTTCATTCATATCTCATTTTATGGACACAAAAGAAAATCTGTGACGACAACCAAAGAATTATTTTCCACCTTACGGAAGAAGCATGTTTTAAAATTAAAAACCATGAACAAATCTACCTATAAAGTGATTCATTTTTTTATATCAAACAGCTGCAGACCCTGTAATTGAAATAATGTATCTAAGGTTACAAATGAAAAGTGTTAGGTATCATTCCTGAAGTGACAGATTAAGTTCCTAATCCAGTTAAAGTAATAGCTATATTTGTAGTTTAACATAAATTAAGACCTTAATTATATTTGTGACTATTTTAAACAAAATAACAAATTCCTTTGTACCTGAGAATGTAATTTATAGCAAAGCCAGGTTCATTTTCCAAACCAATCTATTTCACACTGCAGAAGTACTCTCGTATAATGGTGTAATGTAATTCTTGTTGTGGAATGTTGAAAGAGTAGATACACTAAGAGTACAGAAGCAGTTTGAAGATAAATGAAGATGCTATTCATTCAAGGGTAATTTCATCTTAGAACTATATGAAAGATGTTTTGTTCACACAGGCTAGTGTATGGCCTCAAATTTAAGTGTATTTTCAGCTCAAATATAATGCTGTTAGATCGATTATGCTGATACTGTATCTAATAATGAAGAATTCTAGCCCTTTTCTGTATAAAAAATAGACTGTCATTTTTTCATCCTAATGCTATGTCTTCACTGTTCTGTTTAACAGCAACAAATTTTTAAATCCTGCTCACTATTTACTTTTTAAGCAGAAAAGTGTATGGTTGATATTCTAATTTGAAATCTCTCCTGACTGCAGCAAAGTGTATTTTTGCTATGTTAACTAGATACTTATGTTAGCAACCCACTACCCTCCAAAACCATTTTATTTCACTAATCACTAAAAATGACAACTCTAATAGCCACCGAATTCTATATTGAATATGTTTCATTTTCACAAATCCTGTAACACAAATTTAAATGTTTTGTATATACACCATTTATGTTGAGGAATTAATATTGATACTGAAAATGTTTTTAATCTGTTAAATTGTTTGCAATTTAAGTTCAATTTTAATTATCTCAATTTAAATTATCTTTTCTAAAGATCATCTTCTAAGTATTTAAATCCTTCCAAGTTTTATAAGCATAAATCACCAAAATACTTTAATACTGCTGGCATATAAAAGGTGATAGAAGACAGTCAATCTGAAGACTTTAAATTCAGTGATAAAACATCCTACAGCTTCCGTTTTTCTCATTTTACTAAAATACTGAAAAGATTTTATAAGTCTCCTATGTAATAAATATTCCCTAAATTTCTCTACCTCTAAACACTCCTTTCCTTCTTCTATTCCTGAAACTAAATACAGAAGTCTCATTTTGCAGAGGATGATCAAAGTGAAGGGATGAAAAAAACCTCAAAAAACTTTTACAGTCTATGAAACTTAAAGCTACATAATTTTAAAAAATTTTTTCATAAAAGAGTATTCTCCTAATTCTCTGTTAAGACATACACACTGGTGGTATCCTACTTGGATTTTTATCAGGTTTGAACAGACACTTAAAAAAACAAAAACTGTAGACAACCATGAATAACTTGTTTAAAGAAAAAAAGGTATCCAACCAAACTGAAAATTCAAAAGCATTTCCTCCACAATTCTCAAGGTAAGCTGTCCACAGCAGCCACCTCAATGACAAGACATGTTTATAGCGGATGTATTTTCATAAGCACTGTTATTTCTCCAGTGGCACAAGTGACTCACAATCTTTAGGAGAGAGAGTTCCTCCTCTCTGCTGCTCTTCCCAATCACTACAGGAGGATATTATCATTTAACTGCTAATTAATACGTCTACCTAAAAAGCATCATTTGCTAAAAGGAAAAAAGCAAGGGTCAGCTAACAATTTATCAGCAGATGTTACATATAAGTGTTCATGGCCCAGAATTAATAGGGTAAAAATGCTGACTTTTTTAAATGATACAACATATTCAACAGAAAAAAATAGTTTTTTTGTTGTCTGCCCTTTCATTTTTAAAGACAGAGTATTCATTCACAAGAAGGGGGAAATGAGAATATTAAGTAGAATAATGATATTTCCCTTAATCTGAGCTTAAATGTTATACTTACTGGAAGTGAGTATAAAAACTGAGTAAGTGAAAGGTAGCATTCTCTTGTATGCAGTATTCTAGTAATTGTCATCAGTTCAAGACACTTTCTAAAAGTAAAGCCAAACTTTTGCAAAAGACTAAGCCATACAAAAAAGGAAAACAGGTTTCTTTGTAAGTTGGTTTCTTATAATAAACAACATCCTTTCTAAAACTTACTAGAAAGTAACAATTTTATTATATGCATTCATAAAATATAGGCACTAAATTCAGCATTCAACATCATCTTGTATTTCTAATGCTATTCTAATGCTATTGCTTTTACTTTTTTCAAAAGAATTTCTCATTTATTATCTAACTTGAGCTTCACAATAACGGAAAACTCAGGTAAGACTGCCTTTATCACATTTCAGAGATCCAAAAGCTGAGACACATTTATCTTTCACATCTTAAAGTAATCTATAAATTTGAAGATACAACTTGCTAGGAAATGTCAGAAATGATTTTTGAATTTAAATGTCCACTTTTTTTGAATAAAAATTCAAAGATCTGTGTCCCTGGACTGAACCGATATGCAACAAAGTCAAAGTCTTGACTCTAGACTCCCTGGTTTTGCATTCTAGCTCTGCCAAGTACATCCATGTAAGTTTGAGAACCTCTCCACTTTAACTTGCTACTTTGTAAAATGGGACTACTACTACTACCCACCTCCTAGAGTTGCTGTGTGTGAAAATTATCTATGACATGTAAGGTACATTTAACAAGACCTGGCACATGGAGTAAGCACTGTGTACATTTTAGTTTCGGTTATTATTGCTGTTCTTACTAACACTACCTGCAGAATGTGGATTATAATAGCACCTAAACTTCAAGTTGTTTTAAGGATTAAATGAGTTAATAAGAATAAAGTGCTTAGCATAGTAATGAGCACATGATAGGTACTCAATCATTATTGTCTGTTTACCTCCACAGTCTGTGGGCTCTATGACCTTGGGCAAAGCTCAAGTCCAGTTCCCACATCTTTAAAATAAGGTTCATAATAGTCCCTTACACCAGGATTATGGTAAGGATTAAATGAGATACTTCATATAAAAGCTCTCAGTAGAATGCCTTAAATAAAAGTCTTCAATAGAAACTAACTTTTAAAACAAATCCTATTCAGAATTAAAAAAAAAAAAAATACTTTGAATTAAAGCATTCAATATTGACATTTTTCAGGTACGGCATGAATGATTACAAAAATTAATAATGTTCACACAAATTCAAATATGTCCCTCCCCCCAAATTTTTTTTTAAGATTTTATTTATTTATTTGAGAGAGGACACGAGTTGGGGAAGGAACAGAGGAGCAAAGGGGGAGGGAGAGAGACAAGCAGACTCGGGCACTGAGTGCAGAGCCTGACACAGGGCTAACGCCAGGACCCCAAGATCATGACCTGAGCCAAAACCAAGAGTTGGATGCTTAACTGACTGAGCCACCCAGGCACCCCTCCAAAAAAATTCTTAAACCTAACATTTATTTTAATTACTCCCAGGTGTTTAGGCATTATAAAGCCTGCAAGCTTCCATTCCGCCTGCTGATACTGATTATACAAACTTCCATCAATGAATAAGAGAAGGAAATAATAACCAACATTCACTGCATATTTACATTGTGCCAAGTACTTTTCTAAGTACTTTATATATATTAACACATCCAATCCTCATGACATCCAATAAAACAGCTTCTTTATATCCATTTTACAGAGGAACAACAAAGAGTAATGTTTATGGCATTCTATATTTAGAAGAGACCAACTCCCATTTCATTTGTGGAAGCTGCTATAAAAGACAGCATATACCAAATCAGTAAAGTCATAAACTTCTTAAGGAAAATAAGACATTTTACTCAGAAAAACTGCAGGGGAGTTCATATGTATTGGCTCATACTATATTTCTAGACATGTGCTGTTCAATACAAGTAGCTACATGTGGCTACTGAGCACCTAAAATGTAGCTAGTACAAATTAAGATGTGCTCTAAGTGTAAAATACACATATTTTGAACTTAATATAAAAAACGTAAAACATCCCATTAATCAATTTTGTACTGATCACATGGTAAAATAACATTTGGATACAATGGATTAAATAAAACATGATTAAAATTCATTTCATCGGTTTCTTCTTACATTTTTTAATAGGACTACTACAATTTTTTTTTTAATTTTATGTATTTATTTGACAGAGAGACAGATCACAAGTAAACAGAGCAGCAGGCAGAGAGGGGGAAGCAGGCTGAGCAAAGAGCCTGATGCAGGGCTCGATCCCAGGACCCTGAGATCATGACCTGAGCTGAAGGCAGAAGCTTAACCCACTGAGCCACCCAGCTGCCCCCAAAATTTTTAACTACATATGTGGCCAACATTATATATCTGTTGGACAACAGTTCAGGTTTAGGAGGTGAGAGTAGTAACAGAGAATTATTATTTTTTTAATTAAAAAGAGTAACTGAGAGGTGCCTGGGTGGCTCAGTGGGTTAAGCCTCTGCCTTCTGCTCAGGTCATGAGCTCAGGGTCCTAAGATCGAACCCTGCATTGGGCTCTCTGCTCAGCAGGGAACCTGCTTCCTTCTCTCTCTCTGCCTGCCTCTCTGCCTGCTTGTGATCTCTCTGTCAAATAAATAAATCTTAAAAAAAAAAATTTAACTGATTTATAGACATATAATTTACACACCATACAATTCATCCTTTTATTTAAGTGTCCAATTCAATTTTTAGTATATTTATAAAAGTGTGCAACTATCACCATTGTCTAATTTTAGAACATATTCATCACTTCAAAAAGAAACCCTGTACCCATTACATCATTCCCAATACCTCTCACTTCCTATTTCTACCTCTCCTCAGCTCCTGGCAACCACTAACACACTTTCTCTCTCTGTGGATTTGCCTGTTCAGTAACAGAGATTATCAAAGTTCTTTTCCCAATTACACATACACAAAGACTGCTTATACATATATGTACATACCACTACACACATGCACACACACACTGCTCATGAGAACCAGAGGAATATGCTACACTAATACTTCACTCTATTCAACATATAGGACTGTTATATGACCAGACAAACACTGCTGGTTAATACCAGTACTTTTTGGGTGAGGAGGAAAAAGCAAACCTAAGAGGAAATAACAACCATGGGAAAAAAATTTATTTTCTTTTAAACTGAAATCATAAGGGTTCCTTTAAACAAAAAAGATCTAACCACTTAGTTCCAGGACTATAATAAATGCCAAGTCTATGCTCTAGGTAAAATTTAAATTTCCTGATTGCTTAACTGGCAGACTATTAAAATATCTGATGCCTGATATCTGGTATCTTCTAGAAAATATTGTTTATGGATACCTGTCACATTGTTTTGATCAATTTTACACATTTAACTGATACTTCTAAACGGATACTGGTCCACTATATAGAAGAAAATTACTCCATAAAGTTTACATCAGATATCTGGAAAAGTCACATTTATAGTCATGGCTACTATCAGCTGTCAAGTCAAAGAATATTGAAGAAAACTAAGAATTTTTAATATATGCTGGTTAATTTATCATCTAAGTGACATATGTAGGATAACAAAAAATTGAAATGGTTAAGCAAATTCTGCATTTTAAAAGGTTCTCTTTTTTTCTGGTTTTACTATTAATTACAACTAAATTTTGAGGAGCCATGGAGAGAAAGTAAATTAATAGGAACCATAAAAACAGAGTTGCTAAATAAAGTGTATACTAAGGTTTCTTTTTTCTTCCCTTCCCCAGATTACTTAAAACATTATCATTATTATTATTATTATTATTATTTTAATGGTAACATGCTGGTATTTTGATTTATACTAAAAAATAGTTCATTCCAGGGCTTTTCAACATTGACACTATTTATCTCTGGGGCTGGGTAATTCTTTGTTGTGGAGGGACCGTCCTGTGCGCTGAAAGCTGTTTAACAGCATCCCTGGCCTTTACCCCGTAGATGCCAACAGCACCCTCCCCAACAGTTATGACAACCAGAAATGTCTAAACACTGTCAAATGTCTTCTGTCAGATAGAAATCTCCTTCAGTTAAGAACCACTGCTCTATTCCTTCTCAAAATACCTTTTAATTGGTGGAAATGACTTCAATAACTTTTCACAGGGGATCCCCAAACAGCTTCAGCAAGGAGATCCATAAACCCCCTGAAACCATATGCAGAAAAGCTGAGGTATGTGTCTATTTCATGTGTGCACTCTGGAATGTTTTCTGGAGAAATGGTTTATAGTTTTCATGAGGTCCTGAAAGAGTTATCCCAAAAATGGCAATTTAAAAAGGGTTAAGAATTAGTGCTTCAGTGAACATACTCACTGTGCTATGAAGTTATTTTTTTCAAAGATAAACATTGAAAAATACTATTTTATACACAGCAAATAATTTGCTTGTGCGTTCAATTATCAGGCAAAATTGCTTTTACCACACTTATGAATCTTTCACTCAACAAACATTTACCTAGTACACCTGATATGCTATGCAGTTTGTTATTAGTATCTGAAAGCTAAACTTAAATTCACCCTCACCAAAAAAAGAAAAAAGATTAATAGCAGTATGAAGTCCACATTTATTGCATAAAATCAAGTGAGAATTTCTGCTTCTCAAAAATTAATGTTAAGAAAAAAAATACACAAGTTGTAATAGTAGTATCTAAAGATAAAATAAAGGGGGGAGGGTGCCTGGGTGGCTCAACTGGTTAAGCATCTGCCTTCAGCTCAGGTCATGATCTTAGGGTCCTAGGATTGATCAAATCCCCTCTTAGGCTATCTGCTCAGGGAGAGTCTGCTTCTCCTTCTCCCTCTCCCTCTCACTCCCTTATAAATCTTATAAATAAATAAATAAAATCTTTTTAAAAATGAAGATAAAACAAGGGTAAATAAATGAAATATATGTAATTTACATTTTTGGTAAAAAGATTTAAAATAAATCCTAAAGATGGGATGCCTGGGTGGCTCAGTAGGTTAAGCCACTATCTTCAGCTTTCAGGTCATGATCCCAGGGTCCTGGGACAAGTCCCACATCCAGCTCTTTGCTCACTGGGGAGCCTGCTTCTCTCTCTGCCTCTGCCTGCTTGTGCTCTCTCTATCTCTGACAAATAAATAAGTAAATAAAATCTTTAAAATAAATCCAAAAGAAAGAAAGATACTCATATGAATAAATTATTATCCAAACACGTTTCTTCTTTCCATCTTTTCTTTCTTTCCCCCTGCCTTAATAAACGCAAAGATATACTAAATGACATGGTATCAGACATAGTAACCAAATGCAGAGAATATCAAGTTAAATAAAAAATGTGAGATGACCAAGTGCTTACCATCATGCCTATAACATAGCAAAAGCTCACAGGCTTTTCTCTTGCCTTTCTTTCTGTCTTCCAGAAGCTCATCATCCCATCTCCAAAAATGCCACATGTCTTAGTTTCTCTTTTAAGCTATCTTTTAGTGCTGCACAATAAAATCCTCTTTGTGATTCAAACTATGTAAGCTAACTAAGTAAGAAACAGCTACATATGCAAATGTTTGAATAACTTTAATTCTATAATCTCCATAGGCATTTCTCTCCCTTTTTTTTTAGTAAATTGTGGTGTATTCATACAGTGGGATAACACTCATCAATAAAAATGAGTAAATCAGAGGTATATCTATCAATATGGACAAATATAAAAAACAAAGTCAAGTACCAAAAAAACAAACAACATATCAATTTGTTAAATTTACACGAATTAAAAAAGCAATCTATAATACTAGTTATTTTTGTTCTCTTTTTTTTTGTATAAGTTATCTGTAGTCCCATCATATGATAAGCAAATTCAGGATAATGAAAGAGAAGAGAGAGGGAAATAGAATCAGTGAAGGTTATACAGAGCCCTGTAAGTAGTATCTGTAAGGGCTTGTTTTATTTTTTTTTTTTAAGCTTTTAATTCAATTCCAGTTAGTTAATGTACAGTGTTTTTTAGTTTTTAAAGCAAATAATCCCCAAGTAGTCTATTCTTCCTGTGGTGCAGTTTAAAGTTTACAGGACCACTAACCGCTTTTTGGATTACACAACTGTGATATACAAAGTGAAGAGCTACTGCATTCAATAAGTGGTTTGGGAATAAGAGACACTAATGTAATCAATAAATATATAAGAAACAGCTAGAGAAGAGAATGTCTGCTTTAAGATTAACAAATGGATTAGACTAGAATGAGCACAGTGAAAGAATGATGCTTAAAACTATGTGGTAAATAAATCTTTTCAAATAAGTTAATAACTGTGTCCATAAATGAACATATCACCACAAATAATCAATACCATCATATCTAGCCAAAAGCTAAACTATTAAGAGAATAATCTAGCATATTAAGTGATTTTTAAAAAAAGAATGAAGACTTTTATTTTATAAACTGACAATAGCTGAAAATATTACATAATAAAATCACACTTCACAGAAATGATGTTATATTGATAATGGCAAATCACATAGAAAGATCAAAAATATATAACATCGCAGACTGCGCAGAGAGAAAAAAAATAGTTATAAGTGAAAATTATTACATTATTTGCATATTTACCTGCACAGCAAGAGAAGCTGCATTGTCAGAAAGCAAAATTTGCTCCCCTGTGGAAATACAATGAAAAGTCTGAATCAAAAGTGAGACTGCTAAATAAGCAAAATATACTTGTAAATATTTTTATTTTAAAACACTATTCCTATTTTTAAAAATAAAAGGTATAGATTTTCACGACAGGAACTATGAAGTTCTATATCAATACAATTGGGTAATCACAATTTTTGATTAAATCATCACAATATGTACATAACACAGACTATTTCTTCTAAAACTATTTGATCATTTTTTGTATTTTATCAACAATATTTAATTAAAATCACTCATTTAAAAACAAATTCATTTTTCAACTTTTCAAGAAATACTATTCCTCTTCTTTTCATTAAAATTAAGTAAAATAGTATGTGCTCAAACCCCTCTCGTTAATAAGCATTCAAAATCATATAAAACCAGCTTGCAGTTAATATTGCACAGTGTGTCTAGGTCTGTCACACAAAAGAAAGATGACAAGTTTGCTGCAATAAAAATTCCATGCTTAGAAGACTAGGGCTGCTGCCTATTAGTCTTCATTACTTTGCAGTCTTCTGACAACTGCAGCAGGCTGCTGAGCCCCAAATGGGGTCCATAATGTGATCTGATGATATATGAAGAGCTGCTAGAGGGAGCCTGAACCATCCTAGCCTATACATTTTAACAGTTCCTTTTCACTGAGAGCCCACTTTACCACAAGACTTCAAAAATCTGCTGTGTCAGCTACTGGTGCAGTAAATCTGCCAACTGCTCCTGCAGCCACATCATTTTAAACTGCCTACAGCCGCCAATATAATGAGTCAATAATAAACTAAGAACCTTATAGGCCATGAATAGTTGGGTTTACACTGGCAGATTCAAGTTTAGGCAAAATCTCCTAGACAAATTGCACAAGAGAATCACTTCTTTATGGTCTCTCAGAAGTAAATGATGTTGAGGGGATGTGGATTTTTTGGTAACAATATTTTTTGTTTTTTTAAAAGATTTTATTTATATATTTGCAACAGAGAGCACAAGGCAGGGGTGGGGGCGCAGAGGGAGAGGGAGAAGGAAGCAAACTCGCTACTAAGCAAGGGAGCCTAATGCAGGGCTCCATCCCAGGACCCTGAGATCCATGACCTGAGCTGAAAGGCAGATACTTAAGGAACTGAGCCACCCAAGCACCCCTAGATATATTTTTATATGAGTCATTTTTGTTTTTATATGAGCCAGTTTTTTTTTTAAAGATTTTATTTATTTTATTTGACAGAGAGAGAGATCACAAGTAGGCAGAGAGGCAGGCAGAGACAGAGGGGGAAGGAGGCTCCCTGCTGAGGAGAGGGCCCGATGCGGGGCTCGATCCCAGGACACTGAGATCATGACCTGAGCCGAAGGCAGCGGCTTTAATCCACTGAGCCACCCAGGCGCCCCATATGAGCCGTTTTTAATTGTGGACAAGTACCTACCTTTCAGTTGCTGATACAAGGTAGCATTTTCAGGCCAAGGCTCTGCAGCTATGGAAACAAGGCAGTGATAATTAGATACATAAAGCAAAAATGTATCAATAACCCAATTAATAAGCACAAAGATTTGCCTAGAGAATTTAATTTAAGTCAATTGCCAAGGTTACTTTAAATATGGCAACCAATCACACTACCTTAGGTTGTATGGTATATGGTATAAGTAGGTTAGATAACCTCTTTTAAATGCATGTGAGGTTTATTATTTGGTAGGGAGTTGTGCTGCTGTTGTAATTTCAACAGAGAAGAGGTGGAAGACATCCTGTCCAATCAAAAGCAAAAATTTAAAAACTAAAACAGGCTATATGCTACTATTCCTTATCCTCCAAACACAGATACTCCAAAATGTTACTTATAAGATACTTAATTTGGGGGTGCCTGGCTGGTTCAGTCAGGAGAGCATGTGACTCCTGATTTCAGGGTTGTGAGTCCAAGCCCTACTATGGTGCAGAGATTACTTAAATAAATCAGTCTTTAAAAAAATGAGATAGTGAATTTGATTCACTATCAAAAAAAGTGAAACAGTATTTTACTATAAACTTTAACAAAGTAAACTTTCAAACAAGTAACACTATATGAAAGAATCAAATAAATCTCTTTCAGGCTATGCATCTTTCTTTATAAGCTGGTAGTATTTAAACATACAGGAAAACCATGTTGTATTATAGAACATTCCGTTACCTTGAACCCACCACCACCACTCCCACAAAAACAAAGTCAAAGAGCACGATGAAGCAGTAAATACCTACAGTGTGAAAAAAGCAAGTAAAACTAATTTTAGGCCTGAAGCCAGGCGTGACCATAACCCTTAACCTCTAGTTGAGATGCTCTGAATAGTCCAGGGAGTGCGGGGGAGGACCCCTTTAATTTGCTTTAACTCATACTTCAGAATGAAAAGGAACAAAATCATATTATTATAAATTATAAATGCTACTTTTCATTTGATTTGGGCTACACAAAATTAGACTCATATTTAGGGATACCATGAAAACCTCGAGCAAATAATGCACCATACATAGTTTTGTATGCTATTACTCATAATATTATACATATAAACAAAAACTACCAAGTTTCAACTCATATACCAAAAATGCAATAAAACTAAATATTTATTATATGATACTGTAAACTTTTAACAAAGCAGAATTTTACTAAGAACCCAGTTAACCTGTGTAACATAGTTTTTAAAAATAAAAGTCAAAAAAACAAAAACAAGGTGACATCAGCAAATTACTAAAAAATAACCTTTTAGGCTAAACTGTATGGTCAGCACACCTATAACGTTTACATCTATATGAGAAACAATACAATGAGTTTCATTTGTTGTAAAATCCTACATCATTGAAGATTCAATTAATTTTAAAAAGATTCAATTATATGCATCTAAATCTAATTAAAGCAATAAAGCATAAGAATAAAATTAACAAAAATTTCAAAGATACTGAAACTAAGTTTCTTGAGGGCACAGATGTGTCCCATCTATGTATGCTACCCTGTAGCATGTTTTGCATATGTTGATTGTGTGTAGAAAGAAAGACGGGGGTAATTGATTAAACCTACCATTCTGTTCCCTAAATATTCTGGCTAATCTAAGTTTTACTGAACCTAGTATTATTAACTTTGTTAAAGCAATGGGATGTTCTAATTAAATATTGTAGTAATTTTAACTTCAGTTAAAATATAGGTTTTATATGTGATAGACATGGATTACAAGTTTTCAAAAACAATGAATAACATACACTTAGCATTAAGCATCTGCTCAATATAATTTAAGTATTCTCTGATTAATCAGAAGCCACTTTTCTACTCAGCAATATCGCAGAGTTTCATATGAGCAGCAATTTATGTGTTCCATGGAAAAGTTAATTTATTATCACCACCATGGATTCTCCAGACCCATTACAACAGACATATGTGAAAATAAAGAAACCTTGAGACCTATTACCTGATCACAAAAAGAGAAGTTGCCTACAAACACTAAAATTTCTGTTATTAATAGAATCTAAAGATGGAAACTAGGTGGGAGGGGGCTGTTTTCCTTGATCCAGAATACAAAATATATTCAACTCAGAAATTACTGTCAAAAATAAATTCTCGGGCGCCTGGGTGGCTCAGTGGGTTGAGCCGCTGCCTTCGGCTCGGGTCATGATCTCAGGGTCCTGGGATCGAGTCCCACATTGGGCTCTCTGCTCAGCAGGGAGCCTGTTTCCCTTCCTCTCTCTCTGCCTGCCTCTCTACCTACTTGTGATCTCTGTCAAATAAATAAATAAAATCTTTAAAAATAAATAAATAAAAATAAAAAATAAATTCTCAAAAAGTAACTCTGCCAAAATATCTGAGGCTATCTTTACAAATAGAACCTATCATTTAAAAAGAGAAGGAACTGGGCTGATACATATACATACATGTATATATACATATATATATTGATACAACTATGGTTGTATGTATGTGTGTGTGTGTGTGTATATGTATATATATTTTTTATATATATTTATTTATCAGTTTAGCAGTATGGCATGCCAGTGTATCCATGGACCAGGAGGGAAGAAATGGTAGAGTATGCAAAGAATGATCAACTACCTATCTCACCCATGAGCAGCTCAAAATATACAAACATCACTGATCTAAGTGCATCCCCTACATGAACCAGCTCAAATAATTACATTTTAAATATGACATGGGAGAATAGCTAGAGTGTTATTCAGTAGAGTGCCAAAAGTGAAAATCCTAAGTTGTGTGGCATGGCAATGGATCTACAAACCAACCATGCAAGTATCTTTCTAGGAAATGAACTCTATTAACTGCCTTCATAAGTAAATCCATGAATCATGAACACTATTATCCACACATGACAAAGAACATTTCTATTTCTATTTCTTGGTTTGGATAATATTAACTGAAGTTTTCTTTACTGAGAACACTATTATGAAAAAGACAAAGTCCAAAAATGCAACTGCTTCTCTATTCCTCTTTCCCAAGGTTAGGCAAGTCAATACCCACCCCTTGCTCCTGTCATGTGAAAAAGAGAGGGAGACTAAGAACTTATAGTGTTAACAGACCTTTAAAATCTGTAGCATTTCAAAAGAAACATCTTAAACAATAATAAAACATTTGTTATCCCTTGCTAGTTTTACTTCCATTGACCTAAAATGTTTTAGACCATAAACTAATTCAATAGTGAATAAAATTTCAGGACTCACCTATGGTATTTTCAATTTCTACCACCAAAAACATTCCCAGTATGAAGTGCCTTTTTAAAATTGCCTTTGGGAAAGACTGGCCTTGGAATACATATAGAAGGTGAAACTCAAATTTTCTGTAAAGAAAGTTTGGTAGGATTGGGGACCGAGAGAGACCACTGTGCAATGCCGTCAAGGTGCAAGATACTGGTATTATTAGCACATCAAAAGTAAATTTTAGGGGCACCTGGGTGGCTCAGTGGGTTAAAGTCTCTGCCTTCGGCTCAGGTCATGATCCCAGGGTCCAGGGATGGAGCCCCGCATTGGGGTCTCTGCTCAGTGAGAAGCCTACTTCCTCCTCTCTCTCTGCTTGCCTCTCTGCCTACTTGTGATCTATCTGTCAAATAAATAAATAAAAATCTTTTTTTTAAAAAAAAGGAAATTTTATGCTTCCCACACATCAACATTTGGCGTGGCTCTTGTAATAAAGATCAGATTCCTCAACTTGGCCTTACACCTCTCCCTCTCTACCTCTCAGGCCTTCTGGCCTCATTGTAACTCCTCCGCCTACTTCTACACTCCAGCCACACTAGCCTTCAGTCAGTTTCTGGATGCACCATGTTCCTTCCTACCCCAGAGATTCATTTGTGCTGTATCCTCTGACCTAGAGCTATCTCCCACCCCTGCAGTGTATCAGCTCAAACATGCTGAGATGTTGGGCCGGCTCCCTGGATATGCTACCTGAGCAACTGCACAGGGCCAATGCTTAGAAGGGCTCCACACTCAGTTTCACATTCTGCCATTAGTCTTGGAATTCTTTAGAACAAGGGGCCTCATGTCATCATTCTGCACTGGACCCTACACATTCTGTAGCTGGCCCTGTCCTCAGGGAAGCCTTATTGACCCTCCCTGAATAGTTCAAACACTTTCTTCACAAACTTGACAGCATGCACTGTCCTTTGTACCACTTATCACAGACAACAGTTTTATACCAATTTGAGGACTAGCTGATTGTTTATCTCCCCTAAACAACATAAACACCATGAATCCAGTGTTCAGCTCTGATCTTTGCTTACCATTTCTTCCCCAGAATTAGTACCTAATCAGTAAATGTTGACTGAATAAATGTTTTTATTATTACCACTATTATCACCATTATCACTCTGTACTGTTTAGACTTAGAATGCAGTAGAGAAGATAAGGAAATTATACAACATGGCCAAAAAGGGGAAACTTGACCAGGAAAACTTAAACACTACAACCAATAACACAAATATAAAAATATCAAACAGCTGCCTAAATAGTTGGCAGAATCTAATTCCATAAATTGACCCCTTCACTGACCCTAAACCTAGAAATGTGTTTCTTTGCTTCCTACCAAATGTACAGCTCCCACTTGATATTACTGTTGGAGCCCTCCTAAGACTAACCCCAGGCCTTGACTTATCTGACATGTCATCTCAGTACTCCCCTTTCCACAGCCTACAATTCTAACCCAGGCACCATCACTTTTTAAAATCTAACATCCCCATCAGTAAACCATTTGGGCATTCAGGTCCAGATAGATTTAGATATCATATGGTCAGTACTTCTAAGCTAACAAATCATGCACATTATAAAGCATACATTAAAAAAGAAAATACGCAGGGGTGGCTGGGTGGCTCAGTGGGCTGAGTCTCTGCTTTCGGCTCAGGTCATGATCTCAGGGTCCTGGGATTGAGCCCTGCACTGGGCTCTCTGCTTGGCGGGGAGCCTGCTTCCCCCTCTCTCTCTGCCTGCCTCTCTGCCTACCTGTGATATCTCTATCTCTCTCTGTCAAATAAATAAATAAAGTCTTAAAAAAAAAAAGTTTAAAAATAAATTGAAGTCCAAGGTCTAGGACTTTCTTCTTGTACTTCAAAGGATTGTCTTATATAACACAGGGGATACACACCCCATTCCACTTTGAAAAACACTGCTCTAATTAAATAACTATTTATCTGACATTTTAGCAGGGAACCCAGCCATTCACACACCCTTAAACAAAGATGAGTCCTCCTCTATTCTAGTGAAATCATCTTTTTTGACAATGAGAAAAGGTTGGAAAGAACACACAAATTAATGGGGGTGGGGGAGATACAGTAAGACCCTCTTATCCTACCTAAAATTTCCCCTACATACTTCATACTTTCTCACCTTTGTGACTTTGCTGAACTTCTTCCCGTCTGTCCAGAATACTCCAAGCACCACCACATACCCAAATCCTATACCTTTTTCAACACCAAGGTTAAATGCCACCTACATCAAGAAGGCTTTTGAACTGAACAAATCTAATTTCTTTTTTATCTATACTGTCCATAGCAGTTTGTACTTGTCTTATATCATATATTACTTTCTACTCTATTCTATTATTATGTCAATATCTTATCTCTCGTTCTAAACAATAAGTCCTTAGAATGTGAAAAATCCCATGGTCCTGAGATTATTTATTAAAGACTTGGCTTCCCAACTGCTCCAAACTGAATGTGGCATTTACAGTAATATATGCTAAAATATGAAATACAAATTAAGTTAGATCTAATTTTTTAAGTATCATTTAAAGCTAATATCTTTATTTCAAGAGTTTCAAAGTAAAACAACCCACCTTTCAGAAACTCTTTCATAATAAGAAACTACTACATCATTTTCATAACACAACCATAACTTACTCTAAGGTACTTAGTGACGCACATTAATCCATTATCTCAAATTAGAATGGCTTCTCATTCCTTAGTGAAAGACCCATAAAACTTTTTATTATTTTTATTTTTTTTAAAATTCCTATTTTATAGATATAAATAAAAGAACATCTAGAAATAAAGCTCAGAGCACCTCATAGCTAAGTTTCTATCTGACAAACTCTGTTGTCTTACCTACTTAACCTTTTACCTATTTTCCAATTCTGCAAAGGCAAAATTGTCCATTAAAAATAGTGGGTACCTTAAAGATAATTAAATGTACCTATTTTACATTTAGTGTCTTTTTACCAGAAGCAAAGAAGATGCCTCCTCAATTTTCAGTCTTCAGTGGAACAGGAGTTTTTTCATCCAAATGAGTATTTTTAAATTTTCAAAGACATTTTTCTCCACTCCTGTTTAAGTTGGAGAAGAACAAGCTAAAAAAAGGGGGGGGGGGTGCCTGGGTGGCTCATTCGGTTAAGTGTCTGACTCTTGGTTTGGGCTCAGATCACGATCTCATGGATCATGAGATGGAGCCCCATGTGAGGCTCTGCATTCAACAGGGAGTCTGCTTGAAGGTTCTCTCCCCCTATCCTTCCCCCTACTGATGCGGGTACACACACACTCTCTCTCTCAAATAAATGGGTAAATCTTTTTTTTTAAATAAAATAAATAACATTTTTAAAAATTAAAATTAAAAATTTTTAATTAAAAATTTGACTTTTGAAAGCTGTAAGATAAAATAAATGAAAGCATAAATAAATAAATTAGTGTTAGAAATGCACACAGGATAAAATATTATCTACAGCCCCCCAAAATGCATATTTGCTTCTCATTTAATTATCTTTAAGGTACCCACTATTTTTAAGTTTTACTAACCAATACAATATAACAAAAACAACAAAAAAATCTACTAGTCCATTATAACTTATAGAGAAATAACTACTGGCCCATAAATTCACATATATATAGGCCTACATCTTGAAACATGCTCAACATGCTACATTTTACCTGCAATATTCTTTCAAGTATCAAATTCGGTCATTCGAGGAGCAGATAATCTATCTATGCCATTCAATACAGAGTATTCTATAGTATGAAAGTGCTATGACCTAATAAGCAAGTCTAATTCCAAAGTCTATTTCTTGATGATCTAATCTAAGAGGAAAAGAGAAGGGCCATGGAAAGAAGTGCCCTCTGTTGTTGTTTTTTAAGTTCTGCATTCTTAATGCACAACATGACTCTTCTGGCATATGAATGTAGGTGAAGACATAATTTGTAGAATAATAGGCACTAATATTACATGCTGCTTCAGTACTGTCATATTTCCAATCCATCAAATTGATTAATGCTATAATAACTCTACACAACCCTATCATTTGTGCACTAATGAAGTCAAAGCCAGTGTATCCTTAGGCAACTACATTCCAAAAGCTCATAGATGTCATCTCTTCAGCTTCCTAAGACTATTTAGACAGTGTTATACAAATGGAGTAAGAAACATGTATAACCTAACCCCAAATTTGGATGGCTTTCTGCCAAAGGTATAAATGCAATACTACTGAGATAACAAAATATTCCAAAAGCATTTGGCAGGTCACAAACACGAGCAAGTTACTGCAAGACACAAAGAGAAAAGAAGGAAATAAGTGTACTAGTTTGACATAATTACTATGCTGATGATCTCCATGATATCAACACAGACACCTATCAAGTTTTAGGCAGTTATGATATAAAGCTTTCATTTAAAATGGATTTCTAAAATGTCTAGACTTTCAATATGATGGTATGGGGCTTTATCAAAACTAGAATTTTAAGAACTATGTGTTAGATTTAAAGCTATTCAACCTGCAGACTATAGTACAATTCAAAGATAACACTGTATCCAAGAAAATACAGACCAAGAAAGTATTAAATAGCAATGTCCCCTGAGCTACTGTTTCATAGGGGATGTTTAAAGATATTACACAGAATGTGTAAGCAGGAAGTGACTCTTCCCACAAACAGAGTTTAAAACCATTCTCCCAGCACCTCAATAGTCTGATATCAACGTTCATGTCAGAAAATGGCTCACGTTGGAGAACTGAAGTGTAATGTCACAGTGACACTTCCATACTTAAAACACTGGCAGGTAAGCTTTCTGTAAGTGGTGGTAAGACTACTGTCTTAGTTCATTTGGGCTGCAATAATAAATACCACAGACTGGGTGGCTTACAAACAACAGAAATTTCTTTCTCACAGTTCTGCAGGCTGGAAGTCTGAGATCAGGATGCCAGCATGGTCAGGCTCTGGTGAAGGCCCTCTTGTGAGTCTTTGATTTCTGACTTCATTTCTCACATGGTATAAGGGGCTAAGGAACACTCTGGGATCCCTTTTATAGGGGCAATTAAAATGACCCCAAGTGAAGGTACATGAATGCATGATAGAGTAGAATTACTATGCAAGGCAAATGAGATCTAATAACCTGCCACTCAGAAAACGGAAGATAGAAAGCAAACAAATTGAAAATTCAAGAAAACTAGCAGAGGGCAGAACGTTCCCCCTCACAACGTTAGGCCCTGAATGAAACTGGAAAACAATGAGAATCTGTCTCCTTCTGGTCAAACACTACCTAAACTTCTATCTAGGTAGACAATGATAATGGTGATGACAGTGATAACAGCTGAGATTCCCCAAGACTCATAAATCTTATACCCAGAATACAGAAAAAACTATTACAACTCAATAATTAAAGACAAATAACACAATTGTTAATAAGCATAGGATTTGAAAAGACTTTTCTCCAAAGGAGATCTATGAATAACCAACAAGCACATGAAAACATATTCAAGATCATTAGTCATTAGTCAATGTAAGTCTAATATCATTAGTCAAATGTAAGTCAAAATTACAATAATGAGATACTACTTCATACCCACAGAATGGCTATAATCAACAAGACAGAAAATAAAAAGTGTTTAAAAGATGTAAAGAATTTGGAACTCACACACTGCTGGGAGGAATATAAAAAGTCTGGCAGTTTCTCAAAATGTTAAACACAGAATTACCATATGACTCAGCAATTCTACTAGGTATTCACCCAGGAGTACAGTATGAAAAAAACATATATCCATGGGAAGACGTGTACATGAATGTTCATACCAGCATTTTTAACAATAGTCAAGAAGTGGAAACAACCCAAATGACCAACTATTGATGAATGAACAAACAAAATGTGGTATATCCATACAACAGAATAAGAAGAACCAACTACTGATACATGCTATAACAGGGATGAACTTCAAAAGCCTAAGGCTCAGTGAAAGAAGCCAGTCACTAAGGAAAGCAAACTGTATTATTCCATTTATATGGCATGTTCAGAATACGCAAATCTACAAAGATAGAAAGTAGAGTAACAGTTGTTTCAGGCTGGGAATAGAAGTGACTGTAAAAGGGCAAGGGACTTCTTTTTGGAGTGATGGAAATGTTCTACAATTTGTGGTAATAATCACAACTCTGTAAATATCCTAAAAAATCGGTGAATTATATACTTTAAAAGCATATGTTAACTATACCTCAATAAAGTTGGGGTAAATAGAAAATGTAAACTCTCTTACTGTGTTTATTGTGCACTTAAGTGCTTTACATGTTAACTATTTCACAACTTTATGAGGTAGACACTATTATTATGCCTATTTTACAGTAAGAAAACAGAGGCACAAGCATAAGGAATTTGTGTAAGTCACAGTGTTAGTAAGTATTAGTAAGTAACAAGAGCCAGGGTCTAACCCAAGGTAGGCTGGCTCCAGTCAGTGAACACACAGCTGTCACCAGCTAACCTCTTACACATTTAAACCTCTTACACAGGGGTGCCTGGGTGGCTCAGTGGGTTGAGCCTCTGCCTTCGGCTCAGGTCATGATCCCAGGGTCCTGGGATGGAGCCCTGCATGGGGCTCTCTGCTCAGCGGGGAGCCTGCTTCCCTCCTCTCTCTCTGCCTGCCCCCCAACTTGTGATCTCTGTCAAATAAACAAATAGTTTTTTTAAAAAATTAAAAAAAATAAACCTCTTATACAAATAAACAAATCAATAATAATTATTAGAATTAAAGTAATTATAATCATCCTACAACAGTAGTTCTCAACCCTTAATAAGAATCATCTATGGAATTTCATAAAGTTATGTATTTCCACCAAATTCTAAACTTTGAGATTCTGATACTGTAGAGATGAGGACCAAAAATCCAAACACACCACAAGCACTCCCATAAATCTGAAGCAGATGGTAAGTACCACAAAAAAAGACTATTGTTGGGACAAAGAATATATCTCATAGAAGATTTAAGTTCTTTTCACTGCTTTCATTCATTTGCCTCAGAGAATGTGGTAATGAGGGCCTGTGTAGTTTAATGTATTCAAGAAGATTTTTGTCCATCTTATTGTACTTAAATATTTGCACATATGGCTTAAAGCCATGTTTTAAAGCATGTCTTAGTGGCATGCTGCAATTTTATACTGTTCCAGAGTAAGCCTTTAAGATTAATGAATGAAGGCCTCACTTTTTTTGGAATCAAAGTGGTTAAATGATAGTTTTCCCATTAGAGGTAATCAATAAGGAAAGTAAAATTAAGTTAGTCATTATGAGGCTTGTCATGAGCCATCCTAAACCTATCTATGTAAAACTGGAAATCAATTTCAAAATGGTATTCAAGGATCAATTTCATAAAACTAAGAAACTTCTAGAGGTTAACTAGGGTCAAGAAAACTAATTCACAGCAACAACAACCCAATAACTGAAGCAAAAGTGAATACAAGTTTAATTTAAAACCTTACATCCTTTCTTAGTAAGTACACATCAACTTCTCAAATGGTCAGGTTTAGACTTTGTCACATTATAAAAATAATCAGCCATTTTTCATTAATTTCCATTAGAAAACAGGCCAACTACGTGTGATTATGAATAGATATGAACTTGAGTCCTGGTAGCCAGGACTCAAAATTTGAATTCTCTTCTAAAAAATGGTACTCTGAAATTCATAAAGAAGAAACACTGACACATGTCTGAACTTTTCTCAGAAATGGAGATGAGTATGAGACCAAGAGCAGAACTATACAAAAACAGCTGGTTATGATGGAAAGTGCAATTTCTGCCCCCCCCCCTCAAAAAAAATCAGAGAAGACAAACAACCCCACACAGGTATCAGACCTCAACAATGTTACCAATGTTAATATTCAAGGTATAATAGTTCTCCAAATCTAATCCTAGAAAATGGAAAATAAGATGTCTCTCAAACTAAAGAACAATTCTCCCACTACTTTAAATCAAACACAATCACTGTAGTAATAGCACCTATGTTTTTAAATATCTACTAAGTGCTTACTACTCTCAGTACTCTCCATATACTCAGTCTCTCACATCAAGCTAGGTAACCATTCCTTTCCAACCCCTTTCCATTCCTCCTCCCTCACTTCTTTCAGCTAGCTATGAAACAAATGATCTAACGGAGGATTTAATGTGTCATTATACCTTCTAAAATCTTGGCAAAACTGCAAGATTTCCCCCAAAACAAAAACAAGCAAATAAACAAACAAAACCCAAGAAAAAAGATAACATAGCCCAACCATCACAGAATCTCTTCCAGAATAAGAGTGCAGAGATAGAAAATCCCCACACAGGGAAAATACATATTAAATGCATTTAACTAAACAAACATAGGTTTTTATAAACTACCAAAATACCAAAATATGATGAAAAGACAAATATGAACATAAAACTATCACTGCTGTCTAGGATCTAACTTTGTTGAGTGGGTAAGGGGGAACAGAGCATGGAGAAGGGGTTGGGGAGAGAAGAACAAGTGACTGAGATACATATAACCACTTAGAATAGATAAGTGAGGGCACCTGATTGGCTCAGTCCATTAAGCATTCAACCCTTGGTTTAAGCTCAGGTCATGATCTCAGGGTTCTGAGATCAAGTCCCGTGACAGGCCCAATGCTCAGAGTCGCTCAGCTCAGAGTCAGCTAGTCTCCCTCTCTCTCCCCCTTTGCCCCTCCACTCCCCTTCCCCATGTGCACAGATACATGCTTTCTCTCTCTCTCTCCACTGCTAAAATAAATAAATAAAATCTTTTTTAAAAATTGTTTTAATGCAGTAACAAATATAGTTAGTGTAGGGAAAAACATAGGTCTTAAAGTCAGACATATCTGTGTTCTCCTCCCAAATCTACAGCTTATTATTGGAGTGATCTTAACCAAGTTGCTTAACCTACTCTTGCCTCAATTACTTCACCTGTGAAAAGGGGAAATATTACCCACCTTGTAAGGATGTTGGAAGAATAAAATTTGATAAATCATGTAAGTGCCTTATACAGTCTCTAGCTTACAGAATATATCAATAATTACAATTAACATTAGTGTCAAACCAAAAGTACATATCCTGCCTGAGGAAGACAAGAAAGAATGCACAAGAAGAGATAAAATCTGAACTGGTCCAAAATATAATCAGAAGTGGGCCAGAGAGAAGGTGAGGGGCAGGGAGAAGAGCTGAGATGTTTGCTAAAAATCTAACATCCCAATTCAGTTTGAGAAGAGACAAAACATGCTCAGTAAAGACTTCCTAAATTACCATTTCTATTAAATACACCATTTTATATTGAAATTATCCATTTCAATGGATGTGCCCTACAAAAACATGTAAGTTCATCAAAGGCAAGAATTGTTTTACTCTTCTACAGCACCTAACAGAGGAACTAGCATATATTAGGTAATCAACAAATAAATATATTCTGTAGGAAATCAAGTAGGTCTTTTGCTATCTAAAGCCTGAAAGATATCTGACCACAAAAAATTGCTGTAACTCTGGAAATAAAACCACCAAAGCAAATTAAGGAATGATAACATCTCAATAATATGTACTAAATTCAACACTGGAAACTCATAAACTCACTTTCTCTCCAAATTGTTTAATGGTTCCTAACAAGAGGTGCACAGCCCAATCATCTATGGATGATTGTCCTAGGGCACCTGGGTGGCTTAGTGGGTTAAGCCTCTGCCTTCAGCTCAGGTCATGATCTCAGGGTCCTGGGATCAAGCCCCGCATCAGGCTCTCTGTTCAGCAGGGAGCCTGTTTCCCCCTCTCTATCTGCCTGCCTCCTCTCTGCCTACTTGTGATTCCTCTAATAAATTTTTTTTTAAATCTAAAAATATATATGTATATAATATATATAGACAAGTATGAGTGTGTGTGTATATATATATATATATATATATATATATATGTCCTAGAGCTGCCCTCAACCTTTACATGTAACAGGCTTTTGGTGAGGAAAAAAAAGGTGTGCAAGTGTGTGCATGAGGTTTGAGAAATGCCTTACAATACAGGCATGGCTTATTTTAGAGAGCTCCACAGATAATATATTGTAATGTGCAGTAACACCCTACCACCTTTACACACCATTCTACCTACACCCATCTCTCATCCACCCCATCTTATTTAGAACCTATGTAAACGGGACTACTCCATTCCCAGAATTAATTTAATTAATTAATTAATTAATTAAAACAGGTGACCCCTCTGCATCAGTATATTACCACCTTGTCCACTGTGGCATATTACATTCTTAAAAATGGCCACAACAATATAACCTGTCCTACAAGTTCTTGAGAATCTCACCAACACCTACCCCATCCACCCATTAAGAGGTGAAGTTAAATTCCCTCCCCTTGAATCTGGGCAGACTTGTAACTCTGTTGTGACCAAGAGAATACTGCAGAAGTGATGCTTCAAGACTTCCAAGACAAGGTCAGAAAAGGTGATGTATCTTCTCCTTTGGTAGCTTGAACACATGCCTTTGGAGCACTAAGTAAAATGTATGACTACGCTGAGGCTCCGAGGCTCCAAGAAGCCCAGGCCACATGGAAAGGCCATATATAAATATTCCAGAAGACAATCACAGCTGAGTTCTTTGTCAGCAATTCTTAGACGTGCGAGTGAAGATGCTTCCAGGTGTTTCCAGCCCTCAATTGTTGGATCCCTAGCCTTAGAGTCTTTCCAGGTGAGGATCCAGACATTGTGAAGTAGAAGCAAGCCATCTCTCCTGTAATCTGTCTGAACTAACCCACAGGATCCGTGAACATAATAAAATGGCTGTTATACATCCCTAAGTCATGGCGTGATCTGTATACTACAACAGTAACTGAACAGTTAGAGTTTGGACAGTTACTGTTAGTCACAGATCTATCATTAAAGATTGAATTAAATATTAAACCATTTGACTAAAGCCTCAGAATTCCATCTAAATCAGCTACCAAACTGACTCCTGACCATGTTATATTTATAAATTCCATTTACTGCTTCAGGCATAGATTTCGACATTTCCACTCTCCCTCTAGAAGGAAATATACCTTCCTGAAATCTCACTCTCCAACTTCCTGACCACATCACAGCTCCCTGACCTCCAGTCCCCAGAATTTGGAACCCAGTGACTATAATGGCTTACCTCCATCAGAAAGTCTGTTCTGTTGGTAGTTGCTACATCATTCAGGAAATGAGGGGAAAAAGAATCCAAGGAGAAAAAAATGATATAATTATACTGGCTAAACTCAAAGTTTACTATAATCTTTTTATAAAAAGCAGACCATTAAAGCCATTTACCTATGATACAAAGATAATCCAAAACAGTAAATAATGAAATAATTTACACGTGCCCTTAAATTGCACTCTATCATTTCTAGAACATTGTCTCCCTTTTGAAATATTTAATATCAAAATTATTTTACCTTCTCCAAATAGCCACAAAATGACAGTATGAAAAATCAGTACAAGTATATATGACAAGAAGAAGAAATCTGTCTGAGAAGAAAAAATCAAGACTAATTCACAAGTGGCTCAGTCAGTTAAGCATCTGCTTTCAGCTCAGGTCATGATCTTGGGGTCCTGCCATTCAGCGGGCTCCCTGCTCAGTGGGGAGTCTACTTCTCCCTTTCCCTCTATCCTTCCCCCCACCTGCTTGTGCTTGCTTTCTCTCTCTCTCTCAAGCAAGAAAAAAGAATAATTCACAATCTCAAAAAAAAAAAAAAAAGAATTTACTGTTTCAACTAAGAAATAAATATAAATTACCACATAAATAGTTAACATTATATAACCAGTTCTCATCCACTAGCCAAACTAGGGTGTTAAACTGATGGACAGTAAAAATTACAATTATGGGGTGCCTCGGTGGCTCAGAGGGTTAAGCCTCTGCCTTCAGTTCAGGTCATGGTCTCAGGGTCCCGGGTCCAAGCCCCATTTTGGGCTCTCTGCTCAGCAAGTAGCCTGCTTCCCCCTTTCTCTCTCTGCCTGCCTCTCTGCCTACTTGTGATCTCTGTCTGTCAAATAAATAAATAAAATATTTTTTTAAAATTACAATTATAACAATGTCTAATGAAAAAAAGTAAGTAGCTTTTATTTTTACATTCTCATTAACTCATATCTTTTTCAAATTTAACAAATAAAAAAATCAGAAGCTTAGCATTCATGATGCCAAAACATTCCCCTATAATGTAAAGACTAATGATCAAAAGAAAAGGAGGTCAACAAAAGGCCAAATCATTAAAGCATCAGCTGCCAATATTAGCTTACAGAAATAAATGCTGGAATAATTAAGCCCCTCTTCCTGTCTAACAAATGATACAATTTATTTGTATGAAGTTCTAGTCAGTGTTCTAGTTTGTCCAGGTAATAGAATATGACATGGGGCCAAGTCCAAGACAATATTTAAGGATACTTATCCCCTGGAATACATATACCCAACAAACTTTTTTGAAAATCCAAATGCGGATTAAGTCATGAAGAAACTTCTTTGGCTTTTAAAAGTCTTAAAGACAAAAATATATAATCAGCACAAAAACAGAGCTAAGTGTATAAGTACAATGAAATGCTTTTTACGGTTTCTATTTTGCTAACGCAGTTACAGTTAATGGGAATTGCCATGACAAAATGATTGTTTTTATGAAAAGAAAGCTCTTTATCACTAACCAATCAAATTTCATTTTTATTACTGATGTAGAAAAGTTCAAAACCATGATTCATTTATAGAGCGTACAAAAATAAGAAGAGTGTTCAAGAATAGAGGGATCATTTACAAAGCAATAAAAAATTAAAACATGCATTTCTCTTACTGGCAAGGCAAATACTTCTACACATAAATGTCTGTAACTGCATTTGCCGAATATTATAATTTCTGTCTTTGAACAAAAAATGAGAAGCCTGAATTTAATAGCTCATCTCCATTTGGTATCTTCAGTCCATCTGATAACTGCTTATCAAGAAATTTCAAAAACGTTTGAAAAATGTTAAATAAGTTTGATGATATTTTCTTTCAATAATCACTCAAATATGGAAGGCTTGAGCTAACGTTAATAACTCAAAAGTCTTCATAGAAATAAGACTAGCAAATCTTTATAGGATACCTATCACCAAATCTTTTACATTAAAAGCTAAAAATCATGTCATTTCAGAGTATGGAGTGTTAATAAAGCATACAAGAAAATTAAAACTCACATTATGATTAACTATGGACTACTTTAAGATCAGAAACTTTCAAATTTTTCTGATTTGAAAGTTTTTTAAAAGGCATCATATCAGGGGCGCCTGGGTGGCTCAGTGGGTTAAGCCGCTGCCTTCGGCTTGATGCATGATCTCAGGGTCCTGGGATCGAGTCCCGCATCGGGCTCTCTGCTCAGCGGGGAGGCTGCTTCCCTCTCTCTCTCTCTGCCTGCTTCTCTATCTACTTGTGATTTCTCTCTGTCAAATAAATAAATAAAATCTTTAAAAAAAACAAAGGCATCATATCAAAGTTTTTTAAAAGGCAAATAAGCCACATTGCTCTCAATAAATTGTACTTTGCCTTTACTCTGAAGTAGAACCTATTTTATCTTTGGCTTTGCTTTTCCATCTGCCCCTTTGATATCCCCTTTACATGTGCCAAGTGATAAGCACAACAGTATGAGACCATCCACATGAAAATATAAATAAAAGAAGATTCTCTGAATGTGATGGCTAGTTCAGTAACTTTTCAATAATTCCTCAGTGCCTTCCTCAATCCTGGAGAATCCTCAGAATACTAAGTAAAACTAACAATATGTCTTTATTTTCAAGAACAAGAATTGAATGCGCTGTATTTTTTTCTTTTTTTTTTTAAGATTTTATTTATTTATTTGACAGAGACAGCTCACAAGTTGGCAAAGAGGCAGGCAAGAGAGAAAGAGGGAAGAAGGCTCCCCGCTGAGAAGAGAGCCAGATGCGGGACTCGATCCCAGCAACCTGAGATCATGACCTGAGCCGAAGGTAGAGGTTTAACCCACTGAGCCACCCAGGAGCTCCCTGAATTGTATTTTTCCAATTATCTGCTACAATCATCATCATTAGATAGGCATGCAGATATAAGAGCTCTATCACATATAATAATTCTATCACTCTCTGCGTTCTCAATAAACCTTGTGAGCAATAGCATCACTCCTATTTTACAAAGGACTTTTTTTTTTTAAAGATTTTATTTATTTATTTGACAGAGAGAGATCACAAGTAGGCAGAGAGGCAGGCAGAGAGAGAGAGGAGGAAGCAGGCTCCCTGCTGAGCAGAGAGCCCGATGCAGGACTCGATCCCAGGACCCTGAGATCATGACCTGAGTTGAAGGCAGCAGCTTAACCCACTGAGCCACCCAGGCGCCCTTACAAAGGACTTTTAAACTATGTTTTCCACTTCTTTGAGCTTCTGGTACCCTTCCGAACTGCCTTTAAAGTCCACATTTCCGGGGTGCCCGTCTGGCTCCATCAGTTAAATGTCTGACTCTTGATTTTGGCTCAGGTCATGATCTCAGGACTGTGAGACTGAGCCCTCACCTGGGCTCTGTGCTAAATGCAAGGATGATTAAGATTCTCTCTCCCTCTCCCTTTCTCTCTGCCCCACCCTTGCCCGACCCATGCTCTCTCTCTTAAATAAGTAAATCTCTCTCTAATAAATAAAAAAAGTCTACATTTCTTAGTACTTAACACGGAAGAGGGATGAAATAAAAAATACTTTATTGATGATATTAAAAACAAAATGTTATAAACATGCCTTTTTTTTTTTTTAAAGATTTTATTTATTCATTTGACAGACAGAGATCACAGGTAGAAAGGCAGGCAGAGAGAGAGGAAGGGAAGCAGGCTCCCTGCCGAGCAGAGAGCCCTACTTGGGGCTCGATCCCAGGACCCTGAGATCATGACCTGAGCCGAAGGCAGAGGCTTTAACCCACTGAGGTACCCAGGTGCCCCAAACATGCCTGTTTTGATAATACTTTCAAGATGCTTACAAACGGGTTCCATGGAACCCATAAAACTACTTTTCCAGATCATAATATAAATTAATGCTACTCCTAGAATGATGTTATTAATAAATTTAAATAATTAAGCACTCACATGCCCACAATGAGATAAATGAAATATTGCAAGTCTTTTTTTTATGCTTTATATAGTTTACTGAGCTTCTAAATAAAGAACAGAACAGATATTGTACTGATTTCAAAAGATTAATAATTACAGTATGATGAAATTAACTGATATGCTTCAAGTATAGCAAGGTACTGGGGAAGTAATAAGGTCATTCAGAAAAATGGTATAGAGTTACTAGAAATAAAGACACTTTTGGACTTTTGCTGTCCACAATAGCAAAAGAATAACATTACAACTATAACATCCTCAAAGGTTCTCAGGCAATGAAAGTGGTAACAGAAACTACCACGTACCAGTAAACTAGATGCATGAAACATGTTATAAAATATCTTACCCCTTTTACAAATAAGGAAACTGTGGCCCAGACAGTCTGACCAAAATCACAAAACAAGAGGCAGAGCTGAACTTGGAACTTAGTTTTGTCTTACTGCTATGGCCCGGTTCCTAACCTAAGCTTCAATTTCCTCACCTATAAAATAAGAATAATATCTATCAAAGAGGATCAAATTGTTAATATTAGCAATTATATATCTAAATCATCTAGAATAATGTCTCGAAAAGGGGTGCTTACTCTTATTATCAGTAATTATCTAGTTAAGCTAAGTTTTTAAGGCTAAAACGTTTTGGCAATGTCTAAGAGACCGCCACTCACTCCATCAGAGAGTGGTAAAAGAGAAAAACTAGGGGCACCTGGGTGGCTCAGTGGGTTAAGCCGCTGCCTTCAGCTCAGGTCATGATCTCGGGGTCCTGGGATCGAGTCCCGCATTGGGCTCTCTGGTCATCGGGGGGCCTGCTTCCCTCTCTCTCTCTCTCTCTGCCTGCCTCTCATCTACTTGTGATTTCTCTCTGTCAAATAAATAAATAATCTTTAAAAAAAAAAAGGAGAAAAACTAACAAGGTGAACAGCTAAAAATGACATTAATGAACATTTATGGAATGCCTACAGTGTGTCAGACACAAGGCTAAGCACTAGTATTTTTTCTCATCATCTTTAAAATATATAAAATTATCCTCACCATTTTACAAATAAAATAAAGATCACATATGTAGTAAGTAGCCAGGTCTGACTTACTCCACAGTCCACAGAAGTGTAAAAGCTAGGTGAAAGAAATGACTGATGGGCACCGGGCTGGCTCAGTCAGAGGACCAGGTGACTCTTGATCTTAGGGATTGGATGTTTGGGCCCCATGATGGGTACAGAGAATATTTAAAAATAAAAGCAAAACAAACAAACAAAAAAAAGTGATTGACACTGTGGGAGATTTCTGCTATTTGGTGCTCAACACCTCTCCTTTTGTGTGTGTCTGGGGGCTCTGTGGAGCCCTAGAGCCTGGAGCACAGGGATAAGCAAAGGGATCAGGCTTGTCCACCACAGTACCCCATCCTTTTTGGCTACAGTGACTGCTCCACATGTGCTCACACAACCCAAATGGGGATATTCCACCCTTCCCTAGGATACATACCCCAGTGACAGTAAAAAATTAAAAAGATAAATAAAAATCTCATGTAATGTACTGGAAAAACTTGCCATTAAAAAATAATAAAATAAAAACCACAAAAAAATGAAAATTTAAAATACACAGGCTGTTATAAAAAATTTTGAGGGCACCTGGGTGGCTCAGTCAGTTAAGCTGCTGCCTTTGGCTTAGGTCATGATCTCAGCATCTTGGTCGGGCTCCTTGCTCAACAGGGAGTCTGCTTCTCTCTCTGCCTCTGCCACTCCCCCTGCTTGTGCTCTCTCTCCCTGACAATAAATAATGGGTTATTATTAAAATATTAAAAATGGGTTACTATTAAAATAAATAAAATGGGTTGTGGGGGAACACCTGGGTGGCTCAGTCGGCTTGGGTTATGATCCCAGGGTTCTGGGATGGAGGCTGCATCGGGCTCTCTGCTCAGCAGGAACCCTGTTTCTCCCTCTCCCACTCCCCCTACTTGTGATCCCTCTCTCTCTCTGTCCCTCTCTATCAAATAAATAAATAAAATCATAAAAAAATTTTTTTAATGATCCAATACCCAGGATTATTTTTATCCCTCTTCAAAGTTCTAAATCAAGCATATGATCATCTAAAGATCCAAGCTATTAATTCAAAAATTAAAAAGAAAATTCAAAATCACAATTTACCCTTCCTTTCCATATTATTAAATAACAAAAACAACTCAAAATCCTCTTCCACTTTAAGAAATTTATCAAAGAACCTATGCAGTAGATCCACAAATATGTCTATGAAAGCACTGCTCACATCAGAGAAAAATAATATATACTAGGGATGGCTTCAGGATCCATCAACTTGGCTAGACTGAACTACTGCTGCCAGAATTGCCTTTCTCCTGTTTCTGGTTATAGTGAGCTACAGGGACATTTCTCTAGCAGGCTCTGGGAGGACAAAAGAAGCAACAGCCATTTTGTAGCTCATAAATACCTTCTCCCAGTTATCCAAACACTAATTTAGATGCTGCTGTGAAGGGATTTTGCTGATATAAATAAAGTCCCTAATGAGTTGACTTTACATTCATCTAAAGGGAGATTATCCTGGGTGTGCCAGATTTAATCTGATGGAAGTTTTTTTTCTAACAGAGAGCCTATGAGTTCATACATTGCAAGCAGCACCTGCTACATGTGCCTCTTCCTCCTCCTCCTCTATCTCCCCTTCCTGGCTGCCTACTCTATGGACATGGTCTTTGGTTGGCCAACCCCCACAATAGCACAAGCCAATTCCGTGTGTGTGTGTGTGTGTGTGTGTGTGTGTGTGTGTAGAGACATAGATACAAAGCTAGAGTTAGAGCTCAAGATCCTCCAGTTTCTGCTTCACTGGTTGAACTAATGTAACACACTAAATACCCAACAAAATAAGATTAGATAAATAAATTATGCTTTCTTCATTACAATGAAATACTATGTAACCACTGCAAATGATGATGTGTACCTCCATTAGACAAGGAAACACATCTCAATGTTATACACAAAACAGGTTACAAAAAAGTATGTACATTTTGTATTATTTATGTGTTGTTTTTTTTTTTAAATTTAGGGGCAGAGAACAAGTTGGCTCTGCTCACCAAAGTTTTAATGATGATGGTGAAACTTTAAAGTCTTAATCTGGGTGTTAAATTTTAGGTGATTCCTGTTTTATTCTTCAGATTCTTTTGTATTACTTCATTGTCTACAATGGCCATGTATCATAATTACTACCAGAAAAAAAAGAAAAAAAGAACCAGTTCTCATTTGACAGGAAAAAAATGTGAGACTTACAGGTTAAAATGTGCAAACTCTTGTTTGTCCCTTACGAGAACACTATGTGCCAAAGATGAACTCTACAGTTTAGGAGAGTGAGAACTTAACAATGACAAGAGATGAGGCTGAAGAGATGGACTAACTTATGACAGATCTTATATGCCATGTGACAGTTCTGAACTGATGAAGACGTTGAAACAAGAGGAGTCACATTTGCATTTTAGAAAAATAATAATAAAATATCATAAACAAAAGCCCACTGAGGCTTGCAATGTGGAGACTGTATTAGAAAGAGGCCAGACTAGACACATGGAAACCAATTCAGACACTACTACAGTAATCCAAGCAAGAAATTATGAAGTCTTGAACTAAGGAAATAGCAGTGGAGATAAAGAGAGTAAGCCACTAAGGTCCAGTAAGGAGTAAGAACTGCGGGATTTTGGAGGTGAATACACTGGTAGTAACGAGACAAAAATAGTTCCCTTAAGCTGGGGAGTTCAGAGAGGACTTCCTAAAAGATGGGCTCTCAAGAATACCACAGAGAGATGCAAGATGCCTTTAAATGTTTCTAAAGAAATATGAGTGTGTTGGCTCACAACCACTCAAAGGAAAAATAATAAGCAATACACTAAAAATGAGAGCACTCAACTACAAAAACCAATTCACAATTATTTGTTGTATTTATAACAGGACTATACAAATACGAATCTCTAATCTCTTGAGGTTGATCTCTTCCAAGAAAATCAAATTACTGTCAGAAATAAAACACTCTGCATAGTTGCTTGATCTGACTCACTTATAAGTCAAACATGATTCATATAAATTGTTACTTTAGTTACCCCTTATATCACTGCTTGCCCAAATACAATCTTTTAAATTTTTTTAATTATAATCGTTTAAACTACACAAATAAAATATTCTCACTGTAACAATTTGAATTCAGAAATGAGTTATTCTACCCTCCACGAACTCCCTACCCTTATTACTCTGAAATTACTAGTTAAAATGAGTTGAATATTCTATTTTTCTTTGCTTATATAGCAAGTTTATATAGGGTTTATTTAATAACAGTGGGTTCATAAAGTATATATATTATCCTATAACTTGTTTTTACTTAAGGTAATCATAAACTTCAAGCCAAAATATTTAACATTTCTATTATTTGTAATAATGTGGGCATTCTATAATTTGACATATATTTAGAACATCTGTGGTTTTTTTATACTAAAATTAATGATATAATGAATACTGCTATATATTGCTTTAAATAATGGTTCTTTTTGTTTGTTTTGTTTTGTTTTGTTTTTTTAAGATTTTATTTATTTGTCAGAGAGAGTGAGCGAGAGCGAGCACAGGCAGACAGAGTGGAAGGCAGAGTCAGACGGAGAAGCAGGCTCCCTGCAGAGCAAGGAGCCCGATATGGGACTCGATCCCAGGACGCTGGGATCATGACCTGAGCCGAAGGCAGCTGCTTAACCAACTGAGCCACCCAGGCGTCCCTGTTCTGTTTTGTTTTTATAAAAAGTCTATTTTAATTCATTAAAACTTCAGTTTTAACATATTCTAAAACTATACACTTTTATCCTTCTCTCAAACTTTTATGTTTTTGATGTCACAATATACATCTTATTTATCTTTGTATTCCTTAACAAATTATATTTTTTTACTATTTTTGTCTTTTAGACTTCATACTAGCTTACAAATGATTAACTCACTACCTTTACATGAGATTACTCTGAACTTTCTTATAAGTTTATTTTTACCTTTAAAGTTATACTTCCAAATGTTTTATTGTTACTAATTAGTACCCTTCTATTTCATTTAAAGAACCCCCTTTAACATTTTTTTTTCCCATTTGGGATTTTAAAAATTTTTTTATTTATTTTTTAAATTTCTTTTCAGTGTTCCAGAATTCATTGTTTATGCACCACACCCATTGCTCCATGCAATACATGCCCTCCATAATACCCACCACCAGGCTCACCCAACCTCCCACTCCCTACCCCTCCAAAACCCTCAGATTGTTTTTCAGGGTCCACAGTCTCTCATGGTTCATCTCCCCCACCAATTCCTCCCAACTCCGTTCTCCTCTCCATCTCCCCATGTCCTCTGTATTATTTCTTATGCTCCACAGTCGCCAAACTATGGGAAGAACCAAGATGTCCTTCAACGGATGAATGGATAAGGAAGATGTGGTCCATACATACTACAGAGTATTACGCCTCCATCAGAAAGGATGAATACCCAACTTTTGTATCAACATGGACGGGACTAGAAGAGATTATGCTGAGTGAAATAAGTCAAGCAGAGTCAATTATCATATGGTTTCACTTATTTGTGGAACATAACAAATAAAGGTACTTCTAATGGTATTTCTATCAGATAAATTCCCTGAAAAGCTTCTTGGTTAAAGGATAGTATCTTAAATAATATTACTATATTAAGTTCTCAAACAGCAGTAATACTTTAGACTCACCAGCAGTTTGAGGATAGATGTTCTCCCCCATACCTTTGTCAGTTCTAGAAAACTTCGTATTCACTTTTGCCCATTTGACTAAATGGAAAACTTTGTCTACTTTTAGTGACAGCAACTTTTCATGTGTTCATTGTCCATCTGCATTTCCCTATTTGTGAATTGCTTGTTCCTATCCTTTACTCTTGATCCTGTTGCTTTTTTCATTAATTTTTGTGGAAACTTATGTTTTATCATGTAAACCTTTAAATTTTTTCTGCAATCAAATCTGCTAATTTTTTCTCCCAGGGACTTTAGATTCTGTGTCTTGCTTAGGCCTCCTCTGCTACACAAGATTAAACTATCACCTATATTTCCTCATAATTATTTTATTACAATTTGGTTTTGTCCTTATTTTACATCTAGATCTTCAACTCATTTGGAATTTATTCTTATGGTGTTATAACTTAGGAGATGTCCCAACACCACCTATTAATTATTCATCTTTAAATGTTTCCTTCTAGAGTAATAAATTACAAATAGCCAAGATGGCACACAAATAAAATTCCTAGGAATTCTTAAATTTCACTAACTGAACTAAAATTCTAAACTTATCAAAAGTTTTTTAAAAGACTTTTATCATTTTTGCTTTAAAAGAAATCACACACTGGGACATATGTATACAGTATACCAAAATCAGCATACAATGGTGAAATAGTTGATTTTTTCTAACATAGCAGAAATGGAAATTAAATCAATGATCTAACTTTTTTTTAAAGATTTTATTTATTTATCTGACGGAGAGAGAGATCACAAGTAGGTGAAGAGGCAGGCAGGGGGGAGGAGAGTGAAGCAGGCTCTCTGCTGAGCAGGGAGCCCAAGGTGAGACTCGATCCCAGAACCCTGAGATCATGACCTGAGCCAAAGGCAGAGGCTTAACCCACTGTCACCCAGGCACCCCTACGTCAACAATCTAACTTTTAACATAAACAGAAATAATCAGTTTGAAATCTAAAGATTATTCATTGATTCAGTCACAAATATTTATTGAGCACCAACTAACAGGTGTTCTGGATTTAATGCGGGCCAAAACAAGTAGATCCCTACTTTCAGGAAGCTTATAATCTAGTTTGAGCTTCTCTCTCTTTCAGAAACAATGTATTTAAGTGAAAAAGAAAAAAGAAAATAAGAAATATATGTTCACACAAATACAGTGCTATGAAAAACATTTTGGCAAATTTTATTACACATTCAGTACTTTCCATTTCCAAAATACTACTTTATTTCAAATGTACCTATTTATCCTGGTAACTGTCTCTTTACTCATGTTGAAAATCCTGCAAGAAATTAAGATTAACTTCATTTAAAGATTAGCTATTACCCATCAACCTAAACCTACAATACCTATGTCTACTCTCCTCACTTCCTCAACAATATTTAATTTCTCTCCCTAGGGTAAATAACTCAAAAAGAGAAATCTAGTTACATCAGCCACGTTCAGTCCAACAAATCAAAGTTTTTTCCAAAAAGTATATCGAGACTGACAGACTTTTCGGCGATTCCTACAGATCTAGCAAATAGCAATACTATATTGCTTGAAGAGGAAGCAAGAACTTCGGTGGTCCTTACATGGCGTCAGGTAACAAGGGCAACTCATTAATGACAATCACCTTAAACGTCCGATCCCACGACCGAGGCCACCGCCACTCTCAGCCTTGTAATACCCGGCCCTTGTGGCCACGCCCCCCATACGAACTCTGGGCCTCCTCCATGCACCCTAGCTCCTCCGGACCCAACAGCACAAAGTATGCCCACGAGAGGGAAGGCGGTATTACTGCCCCTACAGTGTGACCTTGGCTAAGTGTCTCCCCGTCAGTTTACTCATCCGTGAGATGAGGCTGGTACTCCGCGCCCGCCTCTATCCCCAGGCCTGGGTTCAGCACCTAATGCCACAAAAGGGAAAGCTGCAGCCCTAAGCTCCACGCTGTTCCCCGCGACTGCCCCGCGCCGCCCCCGCCTCCACCCGCAGTCCGAGGCCACGCGCGCTACCTGCGATCTGCGAGACGAAGGCTTCAGCCACTAGAGACATGTCTGCTGGGCGGCTCTGCGCCCGCGGTTCCTACGCCCCTCGGCCCTCGACGTCCTCTTCTGAAACCCGTGCGTCTCCTGCGGCTACCAGGCGTGATCCCGGCTGAGGCTCGCACTCGCACAGCCCACCTAGGTGCGGGTGGAAGCGGTGAGGACCCCAAGGTTACCGCCAGGCCTGGCCAGGAACTTCCGGCGCAGCTGACAGTGGAGGAAGAGCACTTCCGCTCGCGTCACCGGCGCGCTCCTCCCCTGGCGCGGGGGGTTGCCGAGTCCTAATCTCGCCGCAGGGGCTCCGCGGCCGGGGGGTGGGGTCCCTGGTTACCGATCGCTCTAGGCTCCAACCTGGGGTGGAAAGAGGGATCCTGGAGGTTTTCAGTATCCTTTCTGTAAGCGAGAATTTTCTAAGCAAGTTAATTTTTTTCTTCTTTTTAAAGGATTCTTTATTTATTTGAGAATGAGAACCCGAGCTGGGGGAGGGGCAGACTCCCTACTGCAGAGCCAGGGAAGGGCGCCGAGCTGGGTCTCACAGTACTGAGATCATGACCTCAGTGGGGTGCTTAACCGCCTGAGCAACCCCGGCATCCCAACAAGTATTGTTTTTAAGCGGCACCATACCAAGCCCTTTAAAAAGCGTATACAGTATTCTATTTAGTGTCTTCTCAACAACCAAGAAGTCGATATTGTTATGGCCGTTTTATGGGTAAAGAAACAGGCTTAGAAAGTTTAAACTGCCTCCTAAGGGAGTATGATGAGGCCCAGATTCAAATCTGTGTTGAATTTCCTCTGTTTCTCTATACTGCTAGGTTGATTAGTCCATGGACAGACATTAGTGTTTATTCCTTTATTCAAAGGTGTTTGGCAGAGAGGAGGCATGAGAAGCTCCTAAGCTGAGAAATAATTTGCCCTTCAATTCTGGACACCCAAAAAGAAGCTCATCTTGCAGAATAAGTTTCACACACTTCTCCCTTTGGCGGGGGTGGTGAGAGGGGCAGGAAAAGGAGGAGACATTAAATCCATAAGTGACTTTTTATACAGTTTATACAAGCATACAATTGAGGAAACATAAGGATATGTTACAGATTTAGAGGCATAAAATATTACAAGTGAAACTGACTTCAGAGATCATCTGGTGAGTCAAGGCCCCCTTTCACTGCTGAGAAATTCGTAACAGATTACCACAAACTAAATGGCTTAAAAATAAAAAATTTATTCTCTCCCAGTTTTAGAGGCTGGAAGTCCTAAGGACTCTAGCTTTCCCCTGACTCTTTGTAGCTTCTGGAGGTTGCCAGGAATCTTTGGCCTTCCTTTGCTTATAGACCCATCAACTCAAATCTCTGGCTTCATCATCATGTGGCAGAGTTGTTTGTATCCAAATCTCCCTCTTCTTATAAGGACACCAGTCACTGGATTAAAGTCTACCCTTATCCAGTATGACCTTATCTTAACTTGATTTCATCTGCAAAGGCTATTTCCAAATAAGCTTACATTCACAGGTACCAGAGATTAGAAACTTGAACATATCTTTTTTTTTGGGGGGGGGGGGATACAATTCTACCCACTACACTAAATGATAATTTTTTTAAGAATAAATCATCAATATTTGCATCACCCTTTGCAACCAGGAAATTTGTTAAACTAATTTAAATTTACCCAAAAAAGTACCTGAACATAAATATAGCAATGTATTAAGAAACAGAGATTCACTGGCTGAAATTCAGAGTTGACAATGGGTTGAAATAATGGGTTTTTCTTGTTTGTGCTAAGGGAGATAACACTGATAGTAAAGAATAAGCCCAGTTTCCTCCTCCTTATCCCATGAATGATATTGACCAAGAGAAATGAACTGTTCCAGGGTATGGGGAGGCAATTAAAAGAAAAGCTTTCAACTCCTGTCTGTTTCTCTGCACAGTGAACTAGTATAACTTATAAAAGTGAAGATCTGTCAACTATTGAAGTTCTGTTACCAAGTTTGGTTTGTCATTTTTTAAAAGCTGGAATAAAATTTTTGACTACTTTTTGACACTTGCAGAATTTTTTTTAAGATTTCTCCATATCACAGAGATTATATGGGAACCTGAACCAAAGGCCTTAGAATTGGACTAGGGAATCCAAAATCCAACAAGTCCAAAGGGCAAAGGTGAGCCCCAAAGTGGAAGGAGAATGGCAAGATCCAGGGATTTGGCATACATGCAAGAAAAACAGAGCCAAGATGAGAGGCAAAGGAGACTGTGCCCTCAAAATTTCAGTTAGGTGTCTATGGCTTGATGCCTAGCACATCGATGATCTGGACTGGCCCAAAGGTCCTGGGCTGGTGATTGACACCAACCCTGTTCTAGAAAGCTTTTGAGAAAGAAACTGGGATCTGCTGGGGGCACTGTCTATACTCAACCCTTTCATCATTGTAGCTGGGGAAACAAGACTCATCAGCACCATATGGATTCACTTTTTCTCCCTGACTGATGGTTCCTTTGCTTCCCACACAGGCTAATTTAGACTGGAAAGAATCTATAATGTGGGAGGTCTTTATTACTAAAAATTAGATCCAATAAAATGCAGATGTCCTGACAGTATCCACAAACAAGCTGTCTTTGAATAAATAACCAACTGGAGTAAATGTATTTATGCATCTGTATTAGAGCAACTGGCAGATTTAAAACTGAAGATCTGTTTAAGATCACAATTAAGGAAAATACAAGAAAACAAGCCACTGAAAGTTTTAAGGATGAGGTTATAAAACAGAAGTGTTAGGGAATCCATATGTTACTAAAAGGATAATCACATAATTATTTAAAATAAAATATTAATGCATGATATGAATATTGTTTGCCCTAATAAAATCACTTTTCTTGCAAAACTGTACTATCATGAAAACAGTTTCATGTCTCTAGTCTAGATTTTATATTACTATATTAAGTAGGAAACATAGAGCTGTCATCATGAATATATACTTTATTAACATTAAAGTATCAAGGCATTTTATCTGCATTTCATTTTTCTCTGACAGAATGTTCATATTTTAAATGTAAATATTTTCTTTTTTGAAAAATGCCTGCAAGATAAAATTTAGGCTGAGATTCCTTCAAAATTGTACTATTTACTTGACAATGATAAAATAAATTCAGGCCTTATTATGAAATTAGTCCCCCCCCTTCCTATCTCATTAACAGAATTAATTATGGATAATTCAATCAATCCCAATAAAGTATTAATACAATTAAAAACACTAAGGTAACCATATTATGCCCCAGAGCTTTTTTGTTCATCTACTAACAGTTCTTACTTCTTTAAAAATAATGGAGCTGTAGGCAACTACACGCGGTCTAATATATGGGCTTTGCAAAGATACTTCTTAAAGGGAACAGAAATGTGGCAGCCATTTGTCCTTACACCTCTCAACTCCTCTTTCATCCATTTTGTTTAATTCCTGAGAAATTATGATCGACCCAGAACTAAGTTCTTACCAGTTTCTCACTTTCTGATCCCGCCCTCTTGTATCTTAGGCTAGCACACCCTGGAAAGAACTACAGGCATATGGACTACAACACTACACTTCAGGAAATATCTACACTATTGACTATAATGGGCCTGGATTCTTGGGACAGTAACTGATTTTCAACAGTAATTAAAAGGCTTAATTTCCAAAATACGCTGCCAGGTCAGGTGTTCTCATAGTTTTATGTCGTTATTAGGAGCTGAATCTTTTAACTATATCTAGTGAGGGTGCTTTTCTCGGGTGGTTGAAAATTGTCTTATCTACTGTTCCAGGAACTGAGTTAGTTAGGACTTTCCTGGTGCAAGTTATAAAGGAACAAACCCAGTTAAGCAAATTTAAGTTTATCGCCTTGTAGTAGTAGAAAATATACCAGAGTAGTTCACAAAACTGAATGAAAACGTCTAGGAACCAGAGTGTCAGCTCTCTCATTCTCCTTCTACCTCTCATTTCTGCTCAGCTTTATTCTTTCTCCCTAAAGACACATCTTCTCCCAGCAGGCAGGAAAAATAGTTGCCTAGAGCACCAACTTGACATCTTCTTAGCTTGGAAGCCTCAATTTCCATAAATTAATCTCAGGGAAAAATTATAATTGTTTGGATGTTGTCACCTTCAAATGAAACACTTTGTCCAAGTGAATGCGTTCACTGACCAAGCCAGCAAGGGAAGTACAGGATCTGTTATGAAAAAAAATGAGAGAAAAGACACAAGGCAGCCAATATTATAGTACCCCGTCCACAAGAAGAATCAAGAGTGCTATAGTGGGGCTACTACTTGTATTAAAACTACAAAAGTCACTTAATCTCTTTATTATTTTTATTTCTGGAGCACCTGAGTGGCTCAGGGGTTAAACCTCTGCCTTCAGCTCAAGTCATGGTCTCAGGGTCCTAGGGTTGAACCCCCGCATCGGGCTCTCTGTTCAGCGGGGTGCCCTTTCCCCTCTTCTCCGCCTGCCTCTCTGCCTCCTTGTGATCTCTCTCTCTTTGTCAAATAAATAAATAAAATCTTTAAAATTTTTTTTTATTTCCACAAAGGGGCTAATAAAGTGTAATGATGCCTTAACTACAGCCCCTAGGGTTGGGGAGGAGGAGAGAAACTCAGATGATCATGTTAACTAAGAGGAAAAACTGAGGAGGCCTGCAACAGAATTATTATATTTATATATGTAGCTATTTATTATATTACTATATTTAAGCAAAAGTAAATACTTTCACATAAATGTAATGAGCTAACTCAACCTTAAATCACTATAGCAATAAACTTACAGTTTTTCAAAACAAAACAAAAAACCCACACACAATTGTCTCATCCCATGGTGTATATAACGCCCTTCCACAGCTGGATAACAAGGATATGTACTTTCTGAAGCTATAAATAATATGTGTGAATAAAACAACATGGAAACATGAATGATGTTATGTTAAGTTAAAAAAGCAGAATTAGAAATGTACTTTATTCTGAATACATCTACATAAAAACGTGTATATGGAAAAAAAAATTCTCAAATGTAATAAAGCCTTGATCCAGTAGGGTGGGATCTTGATTTTTTTTTTCTTTTTGCTGTTTTTTAAATTCTCTGTACTATTTTTATGCTACTTTTACCATTGGGGGAAAAATGTTTTCATCACTCTGGATAAAGGTGACTGACCTATCTACATCTAGGCCTAGCATAATATAGATCTTATTAGACCTTAATTATACTGCTGAGTATTTATCTTGGACTAGGTCCATGTTCCATAGCAGAGATCCACTTCCATAGTAATACTGAGGGAAGAACACGTGCAGATAGAACCACATCCTAAATACCTTATTGTTTGTATGTCCTTATGAAAGATTTTGTACAGCTGGCAAGCACATCTCATTGTGTGACTACTCTTGTTTAATACTGAATGATATGTGACAGAAACTGGCAAATTTTGTAGATTGGTTGTAGATACCCTTGTTTTTGCTGATAGTTTGGCATTGGTTTTAAACTTTATCAGAGTTGTCATTTTTATCTTATAACCGGTACACAAAGCTCTTCAGGTGACTAAGAAGCCTGAAGCAAGAGCGTCTACAAAATGAGTGTCGAAAATAAGGTGAAGAGATGGGCCTAAGACAACAGAAATTTGAAAGCACTCCTGAGCACTTGGAGTCACTTTGAGAAAAAGGTTCCCATGATGGAGAACTAGGTCACCTCTGATAGAAGGTCAGCATCTTGAAGATTATGCCCAATGACATGATCACCAATGTTTTCCTTTGCCTTCTTTTCAAATTAGAATCTATCTTAGAGAATGAGATTCATTTCACTCATTCATTCATTCCTCAGGTAGTTATTAGACCCCATTTTGCAATGCTGGGCCCTCACCTAAATCTTGGAGATACTATAGTGAACAAAATTCAGTGTCTGCTCGGAATTACAATCCAGTTGAAAAGATGGTTAGGCAAACAAGCCATTTAGACACAGCGTAACAAGTGCTATGAAAAAGGGTCTGTATAGGGGCGCCTGGGTGGCTCAGTCTGTTAATCGCCTGCCTTCAGCTCAGGTCATGATCTCAGGGTCCTGGGACTGAGCCCTGTATTGGGTCAAGGATCAGTGAGGAGCCTGCTTCTCCCTCTCCCTTTGCCCCACCTCTGCTGCTTGTGTGCTTACTCTCTCTCAAATAAATAAAGTCTCAGAAAGGGATGAAGGAGGGAAGAAATGAAGAGAAGGAGGGAGGGAAGGAGGGGGAGGGTGTCTGTAACCATTTAAAGTCATAGGCAATGTTACCTAAGAAATGTTTCAAGTTGTGTTGCCATAGCTACCACAACTCTTCAGTATAAGCAAAATGCCCTTGCCAGTATACCAAATTTAAATACATGAAAAATAACTTCTTGGGCTGGTGTATAGTACACTTCCAGTAATCCAAAAGCTTGCCAACTATCTTACACAAAACTTTATTTTGGCACATGTTTAAATCTTACAGTCTTTAAGGGGCACAACATCCTTTTTCATGGCAATTCTTAACTTTTTCCTTTCCAAATAAAATGAAAACATCTCACTCTATAATTCTTCAAAATTAAAAGCAATCTTTTATGGCTGTTTCTCAGTTCAAATTTCAGTGTGAAATATTTGGTGATTTATCAGCTTCTTTTTATTAAACAGTATCCCAGAACTCAAATGAAATAGAAACAATTAATATGGGTACCAGCAACTCTTAACAATCCCAGCAATGATTTCTACTTTGTCTCTGGAAAATTTTTTATAAGTGACTGAATATTTCTCTCTTCACTCTTGAACCCAGTCATCCACATGAACCCACATGAATTTTATCTAGATCTTCAATTAGATTTTTTGAAATTTTTATTTAAATTCAATTAATTAACATATAAGGTATTATTAGTTTCAAAAGTAGATTCTGAAGGCAGGGATTCATCAGTGTTATATAACACCCAGTTCTCATCACATAGCATGTCCTCCTTAATGCCCGTCCCCCAGTTACCCCATCCCCTTACCCCCTCCCCGTCCAGCAACCCTCACTTCCTATGATTAAGAGTCTCTTATGGTTTGCTTTCCTCTCTGATTTCGTCTTGCCTTATTTTTTCCTCTCTTCCCTTATGATGCTCTGTTTTGTTTCTTAAATTCCACATATTAGTGAGATCATATGGTAATTGTCTTTCTTTGATTGAATGATTTTGCTTAGCATAATACCCTCTATTTCCATCCATATCATTACAAAAGGCAAGATTTCTTTTTCTTCTTCTTCTTCTTCTTTATCCATTCATCTCTCAGTAGACACCTGGGCTCCTTGCATAGTTTGGCTATTGTGGACATTGCTGCTAGAAACATTGGGGAGCAGGTGGCCCTTTGGATCACTACATTTGTATCTTTGGGGTAAATAATAGTGCGATTGCTAGGTCATGGGGTAGCTCTATTTTCAACTTGGCAAGGAACCTCCAAACTGTTTTCCAGAGTGGCTGCACCAGCTTGCATTCCCACCCAGTGTAAATCCACATCCTCACCAACACCTGTTGTTTCCTGACTTGTTAATATTAGCCATTCTGACTGTTGTGATGTGGTATCTCATCATGGTTTTGATATGTATTTCCCTGATGCCAAGTGATGTTGAGTATTTTTTCCTGTGTTCTGTTGGCTTTGTATGTCTTCTTTGGAGAAGTGTCTGTTCATGTCTTCTGCCCGTTTCTTGATCGGATTATTTGTTCTTTAGGTATTGAGTTTGATAAGTTCTCTATAGATTTTGGATTCTAGCCCTTTATTTGATATGTCATTTGCAAATATCTTCTCCCATTCTGTAGGTTATCTTTTGTTTTTGTTGACTATTTCACTTGCTGTGCAAAAGTGTTTTATCTTGAACTCCCAATAGTTTGTTTTTGCCTCTGTTTCCCTTGCCTTTGGAGATGTGTCTAGCAAAAAGTTGCTGTGGCCAAGGTCACAGAGGTTGCTGTCTGTGTTCTTCTCTAGGGTTTTGAGAGATTCCTGTCTCATATTTAGGTCTTTCATCTATTTTTAGTCTATTTTTGTGTGCGGTGTAAGGAAATGGTCCAGTTTCATTCTTCTGCATGTGGCTGTCCAATTTTCCCAACACCATTTGTCGAAGGGGCTGTCTTTTTTCTACTGGATATTCTTTCCTGCTTTGTCGAAGATTAGTTGACCATAGAGTTGAGGGTCATTTCTCTATTCTGTTCCATTGATCTATATGTCTGTTTTTGTACCAGTACCATACTGTCTTGAGAATTACAGCTTTGTAATAGAGCTTGAAGTCCAGAAATGTGATGCCACCAGCTTTGGTTTTCTTTTTCAACATTCCTTTGGCTATTTGGGGTCTTTTCTGGTTCCATAAAAATTTTAGGATTATTTGTTCCAGCTCTGTGAAAAAAGTTGATGATATTTTGATAGGGATTGCATTGAATGTGTAGATTGCTTTGGGTGGCATAGACATCTTTTTTTTTTTTTAAAGATTTTTTCTTTATTTATCTGACAGAGATCACAAGTAGGCAGAGAGGCAGGCAGAGAGAGAGGAGGAAGCAGGCTCCCTGCAGAGCAGAGAGCCCGACGTGGGGCTCGATCCCAGGACCCCGGGATCATGACCTGAGCCGAAGGCAGAGGCTTAACCCACTGAGCCACCCAGGTGCCCCGGGTGGCATAGACATCTTAACAATATTTATTCTTCCAATCCATGAGCATGGAACGTTTTTCCATTTCTTTTTGTCTTCCTCAATTTCTTTCATTAGTGTTGTGTAGTTTTCTGAGTACAGATCCTTTGTCTCTTCGATTAGTTTTATTCCTAGGTATCTTAGGATTTTTGAGACAATTGTAAATGGGATCAACCCCGTGATTTCTCTTTCAGCTGCCTCATTGTTAGTATAGAAATGTAACTGATTTCTGTGCATGGATTTTGTATCCTGCCATGTTGCTGAATTGCTGTATGAGTTCTAGCAATTTTGGGGTAGAATCTTTTGGGTTTTCCACATAGAGTATCATGTCATCTATGAAGAGTGAAGTTTGACTTCTTTGCTGATTCAGATGCCTTTTATTTCTTTTTGTTGTCTGATTGCTGAAGTTAGGATTTTTAGTACTATGTGGAACAACAGTGGTGATAGTGGACATCCCCTGCTGTGTTCCTGACCTTAGGGGGAAAGCTCTCCATTTTTCCCCATTGAGAATGATATTCACTATAGGCTTTTAGTAGATGGCTTTTATGATGTTGAAGTATATTTCCTCTACCCCTACACTGTGAGGAGTTTTAATCAGGAAATGATGTACTTTGCTTAATACTTTTTCTCTATCTATTGAGAGAGTCATATGGTTCTTGTCCTTTCTTTTACTAATGTAGTGTATCACACTGATTGATTTGCAGATGTTGAACCAACCTTGCAGCCCGGGAATAAATCCCACTTGGTCCCCATGAATAATCCTTTCAATGTACTGCTGGATCCTATTGGCTAGTACCTTGGTGAGATCTTCTACTGAGTTTTGTCTGTATTTTACTGTCAGTAAAGAACCTAATTCCAAGTATAAAAATTACAAGGAACAGCTGCCTCTGCTTTGTTCAAAACTGTATTAATTTTTCTTTATAAGATTTTATTCATTTATTGAGAGTGAGTACAAAAGCAGAGGAGAGGGGCAGAGGAATGAGCAGACTCACTTTTGAGCTTAGAGCTTGTCCTGGGGCTCCACTTGGGTTTTTGTTTTTTGTCTTTTTTTTTTTTTAAAGATTTTATTTATTCATTTGAAAGAGATCACAAGTAGGCAGAGAGGTAGACAGGGGGATGGGGGAGATGAAGCAGGCTCCCTGCTGAGCAGAGAGCCCAATGTGGGGCTCAATCCCAGGACCCTGAGATCATGACCTGAGCTGAAGGCAGAGGCTTAACTCACTGAGCCACCCAGGCGCCCCCACTTGAGGTTTGATCCCAGGACCCGAAGATCATGACCTGAGCTGAAGTCAGATGCTTAACCAACTGAACCACTCAGGTGGCCTCCAATAGTAGTGTCATCAGGCTACTCTTCCAATTTCGGAAAAAAAGATATGCATGTGGGCTATTCAAAGCACATTAGTTGTATGTTGACTACAACTAAAGGATCAGAAACTCCAAAAGAAGACCTTTCACTAGCTTAAGAAAGGTTAGGAGAATTCAATGTCTCCACACTGGATGCCCTCGTCCAGTGTTCTCCAGAGGACTTATAGCTAGATAGAGAGAAGGGAACACCCCTATCTGAGTGAATAGAACCTGCCTATATAAGATATCTATAGAAGTGTAGTTACACATATATTTATACACAAATAGGAAAAACAAAAAAATCAGTATGTTAAAATGAGATCAAAATACAGTGAGCAAAGATGATACCTAAAAGAATAAATTTTAGGGGCATGTGGGGAGTTTGGTTGGCTGATTGACTGACTCTTGATCTCAGCTTGAGTCTTGATCTCAGGGTCGAGGGTTTGGGCCCCATGACGGGCTCCACACTGGGCATGAGCTTACTTTAAAAAAAACAACAACAACAAATTTTAAAGAATTTTAAAGATAATAATTAAAAATTTACTTTGATATCTAATAACAACTTAAAGGTCATATAAATAGCCTATATGTTTTTCTCATGATAAACTATCAATGTATCTTTCCACTTTCCTTTAATGCTCATTATTTTTTTGAAATGTATGATTACAGCAAGACATAAGTCTTTTTTTTTTAAAGATTTTTTAAAAATTTATTTGACAGAAAGATAGAGAGCACAAGTAGACAGAGCAGCAGGGAGAGGGAGAAGCAGACTCTCCGCTGAGCAGAGAGACTGGTGTGGGGCTCTATCCCAGGACCCTGAGATTACGACCTGAGCCAAGGGCAGCCTCTTAACTGACTGAGCCACCCAGGTGCCCCAAGACATATTTGTATGTGTATTTGTAAAGGTGAACTATAACATAGTATAGTTACTGAAGCCAAGAAGTTAACACTGATGTCACACAATTAACTAGTCTACATACCATATACTAATTTATCCATTTTTCCCTCTAATTGCTTTTTTCTAATCCAGACTCCCACATTGCATTTAGTTGTCTTATTTCTAGTCTCCTCCAAGACATGAGAGTTTCTCTGTTTTTATTTTTCCTCTGTCTTCCATGACTTTGACACTTTTGAAAAATTCTGTCCAGCTATTTTGTAGAGTGTTTCTCAATCTGGGTTTCTCTGATATGTTCATGATAAATTGGTGTTATTTGTTTTTGGTAAAAGTACCTCCAAAGCAGTATTGTGCCATTTTCAGTCTATCATATCAGGATACAAGTCAATATATCCTATTACTGGTCATGTTAAATTTGATCCCCTTATTTAAGTTAGTGTCTGTGACTTTTCTTCAATGTACAGTTACATTTTTCTTGTAAGTAAGAAGTACATTGTAAGAGATACTTTGAGACTCTACAATCTTGTTTCTGATATTTTGTCCACTAGTTGTACTATGTGTTGATAGGTCTTGCCTGCAACTGTTATTGCTTTGGTATTTAACTAATGGTGATTTTCTATTTTTATCATTCCTTCTACATTTATGGATTAGAATATTACTGCAAGAAAGGGCTGTGCTTTCTCCCCTTGTATTTATTTATTTTTTCAAATATTTATTTATTTCAGTGTGGATTCATGGATATTTATTTTATTCTATTGGTTATAATCCCAAAGTGTCATTGTTTATTTTCTTGCTCAAATTTCCCCAGACCCAGTTATTGGTAAATTGTACAAGTTGATTGCTGTGTCTTTTCAAAATACCTCTATCATTTTTTGAGCATTTCCTTATTTTCTGACACCAGAAGATGGTCCATGTGCATTTTTATTTTCCCTGCCCAGGAATCAGCCATTTTCCAAAAAAACTCTCGTTTCTTTTAGTAGAGAATGATATTTAGAAACAAAGACCTGGTTGTTAGATAAGCCTAGTCCTATTGGGTATTCATTGCTCCCAGGCCCACTCAGTGAACAAAGATAGGAAATATATGTGCGTATAATAACACATGCACACACGCATCTATATTTATTTCCAAACTATTCATCTCTCTGTGTGTATGTATATGTTTTATGTTTTACACACACACACACATATACATAAAATCACGAGTTCATACTAATACCTTTAATTTTAATCCAATACCACTAAATTCATTCTAGGTTTCCCCCCTTTTATTATCTGTAACTTCTTTCTCTGACAGGGAGAAACGTGGTTCTCATTATCCACAATATATTTTCTTATTTGTTCAATTACAGTATACACATAAAGCAGTTTCAGAATTGTAAGCTCATATCCCCATAAGAAAAAAAATTAGTAAGAAGAGTACAGTATTTCTGTGCAGGATTTGGGGTTTTGCCTTACCGTTTATGGTCAACAACTGTTTTCCAAGGTTGGTTAGGTTAGTTCTTTCCTTTCCCAACTGCTTCAGTGCAATTATGTTATTAATTTAATGCACTTAAGTTTATTTGTTACTTTTCATGTTCCACTTAAGGTTCCTCCCAAGTCCTGGCTGACTTTACTTATTTATTTTGCTGGGGAGGGTGGTGGGAGTGTGTGAAATATTTCCATGGTCCTGAGTTAAAGCAATACAAAAAGACAGACACAGATAAGTGTCACTCTTCCTCATTCTTACTACACATTATTTCTACCCATTCCCTGGAGGCAACCAATCTCATTTCTGGTTTACCCTTTCTGCATTTCGTTTGCACAAATAAACAGATAAATGTTGATTTTCTTAAAATCTCTTTCCTTTTTACATGAGGTAGTTCACCTTCTTTGGCGTCTTTCTTTTCTCATAATTTTTTAATGTTTTTCTGGATATTCTTTTTTTTTTAAGATTTTATTTATTTATTTGACAGAGAGAGTCACAGCAAGAGAGGGAACACAAGCAGGGGAGTGGGAAAGGGCGAAGCCGGTTTCCCACCAAGCAGGGAGCCCAATGTGGGGCTGGATCCCAGGACCCTGGGATCATGACCTGAGCGGAAGGCAGATGCTAAACCAACTGAGCCACCCCGGTGCCCTGTTATTCTGAATATTCTTGCCTGCTTATTTTCCCATAAAAACTTTAGTATCAATTTATACAGCTCCATTAAAAAAAAAAAAAACACCTTGTTGATATTTTTGGGGGAATTGCATTCAATTTATAAATTGACTTAAAGACATTTTTATAATCTTTACTCATCCTATCCAAGAACAGACGATGCTTTTTCATCTGTTCAAGTCTACATTTTTGACTTTCAGGAGTGTTCTAAATTTTTCACATCCAGTTTTACACACTTATTATTACGTATACTTCTGAGTAATCATTTTATTGTTACTAATATGGGGCTTTCTCTACCTTTATGAACTATAACAGGTTATTGTTTGTGTATGTGCACCAAAAAGGATACATATTGTGGGAAGACAAGCTTAGACATGTTGAATTTGAGGTAATAGCAGAATACACAAATGAAAATATTCTGGAGGCATTTTGAAATGTAGGACTAGAGCTAGGAGAGATACGAGGGTTTGATTTTTTTTTTTTTTAATCTATATGGGTATTGATTGAAACCAGAAGGTAGCATGTGATCCCAAAGGAAGAGAGCTATTAAAAAAAAATTAAAATAGAATAAAGAACCGCAAACTGAGGCCTGAATGTTGGAGAGCACCCAGGTTTAGGACACAGAGAAAGGGTAGAAGGAACATCAGAATAAGGGGGTCACAAAGGCCAACAAAGAAAGATCCAGGGAGTAAAAGTGGGCCTCTGTGGCAGAAGCTACAAAGAAAATGAAGCCTGAGCAAATGCCATCAGATACAGGTAACTAGTGTTTTCCAAAGCTTGGTCCCCGCCATCCTAGTTCCTTCAAGATAATAATATGTATTCTTCAAAAAATGTTATGGAGATCAAAAAGTTTGGAAAGCATTGATTGATCTAAATTAAAGAGGTTTCTCTACCAGAGGACTTCTAAGAACTATTAACATGCTCCTAGGAATTCTCAGTTTCCATAATGAGAGTGGCATGCAGATTTCTACACTTCTGTTTTCCAACTAACCTAGAGTTTCCTTAACCAATCTTTTTTCTTCCAAATGAATTTCTCAAAATGAAACGCATCTTGGAACGTACTCTGGACATTTTAGAGCACGCTCTAAACCAATTTTCTTTAGCCTCCTCTCTGCCCTCAAAGTCAAACAACAGAATGTAGGAATTTTATTTCTGTTTTACAGGAAACAGAACTTTCTGACTCTGGAAGATTGCCACAAAGTACTGCCAGTGTTGTCACACCACAGGCACAGCCGAACAGCACACTGGAAGACACTCTAAGGCAGGCTCCCAGAACTGGATACAACAGGAGGGTGCGTTGGGGCCAGGGGTGGGGTTAGGAGAGGGGGCTCTCTTGAGGGCAGAGGGCAGCAAGGAGCCATTTGAGTCAAAAGGCCCAGGAGTTTCTGGAAACTCACAAGCAATCCGGCAGCACAGTTCCCAAGAGGTCTGACCCAGGAGGGTCATAAAGACTCTGGTTCTCAGAAGCAAATCCCCAACCCTGGGAATCCAGAAGCTGCAGGCTCTTTCCAGAAGTGAGCAGCTCCTGCCAGGGTCCTTCCCGACTAAATGGGCAACAACATGGCAGCAGAGGGGGGACAGGGCTGACTGGGATTCTATCTCTCAAATAAAAGCCATCCTAAATATTTCAACATTCTAAATGACATTTTAAATTAAAAACTTTAGAGGAAAAGTCACTCCTCGAGAAATACTTTGTCAGAATAGGAGAAAGTGCTTCTCTCAAAAAACACGTTAAAAGAAATTAATACAGACAGTGGAAGACAACAAAAAGTTGGATGGATTTATCATAAATCTATTCACTGAGATGTAGCATTCACTTAAATAGAGGTCACATGAAAAAGACAGCTTCTGCGTGATATTTTGTAGTAAATTAGAAGGCCTGACAATAGCTTGATTATCCCATACTAATGCAATGTTCTTAATTGTTTTAAGGCCTCAAGGCCTTGCACAGTCTAGAGATAAGAAGATATCTAAATACAGTCAGCTGGATGGGTGCCTGCCTCATGGAATTTCAGGACCAACGTCAGGTCCTCAATTTGCTCTAGCTGTGAATAAGTCTGAACCAAGCCTGGTAGCATATCAGAAACCCCATTTCCATCATCAGTATGTAGGGTCTGGAATGAGTCTTGTTGTTCTAACTCTGGGATCGAAGGCCCCTGTACCTACCTGCCTTCCATCTACCCTGCCCTTGTCTTCTTTATGCATACCTAATCTGCATTATGGGACTTCTTCTCCAGTTTATTTGGTAACCCATCTCCTAGATATATATCTGTCCTAAACTCAAACCCTTTTGACTGGGGTCTTGACAGTCACCCTTGTCCTTGTCAGTAGCTAACCTTGACACCTCCCCAACACCATCACCCTACACTCTACTGGACTGCTGGGGTCTTATTTCCAACTGGAGAGAAATCTCACAACCACGGTTCTTTTACTTAATTTGACTAAAATTATCACCACCTCATTGGAGATCCCTGCCACAAGGCCTCACCCCTGATATCTGACATTTTTAGCATAGGCACTAATTGAATAGGATGAAGGTTCATAGCAGTTCCCTGGACACCATGATTGGAATGCTGACAACTCCCAACCATCAGTCTTAACCATGCTGATGCCCAAATAGCTCCCTTTTCCTAACAATCTGCCCAGAATGACACCCCAAAATACTTTTTTAAAAAATTTAAATAGTTTGTTCTTTTATTATGTTCTTAATGTCCTCTTTGGAGTCCACAGTTGTATAATCAGATATTTTATAATATCTAACCAATACTTCCATGAATTGAAGTTCTTGGGGCCTAATCATGCCATATGATGCATTTGCAAAACTTCACTCATAGTAAATTATTTCCTGTGTATTTTATAATTTTAGTCTGCTAGGCTTCCTCTGTGGAAACTATGTGCCAGTATGACTAAATGCATACCCTTCCAGAAAGGTTTTCATTTTCTTCTACCAAGCACTCCATGAATAATACCAGCCTTGCCTAAACCTCATTTTTTGGGGGGGGAGGTGATTTCTCAGTGTGGGAGAGTTCCTGGGCCCCTACAGATAGTATAAGTTCAAACAACAAATCCATGTGAGGACCTGTGTTTACGAATTTAACGTGAATACGACTTCAGTTCACCTAGAATACAGGTGAAAAACTCCTGGTTGCCTCCTTGTGTTGGTAGACAGATTTTTCCTTGCTTGCCCTTTCTCTGAGGACACAATACTTGGGAACTTTAGCATTGTGGGGATGTCCAACTTGATACTGGCCCAAAGCCTCTCATGTTCTTGCATGGGATAATAAACCCCAGGTTCTGAGTTAACAAGACCAGTAAACTCTCCATGGCAGTCATAACTTTGTCCTTCACCACACTGTTTTCATTCTCAACTCAGTCTTCACCTTTGGTGTATAGGGATGCTTTATTTTACCCTGATTTCCAAGTGTTTTATAATAAGAGACATTTTCAGATTGTCTAACCCACAGTTTCGCTGGACATACAAGTACCAGTGTGCCTTTTTTAGATTGAAAAGTTCTACTGGTTACTGTATCAGTATAATTATATAACATTAATGTGATTTTTTATATAAACAAAAACTACCTCCAAGAAAAATAATACAAGGTTTTGCAATGATGTTTTTAAGGGACTAGTCCCTGAAATTTATGTTTTTGTTATAAATCAGAAAGCCTAGAGAATAATTTCTGCTGTGCGGAATAACAAGATATCATTCATTTCCTGTTATCTTTTTCCATGTTCTTGGTATATCCACTACCACTCTGGGTCAGGCCATTATCTCATGCCAGGATTTATGAAATAGACTCTTAATTAATTTTCATATTTCCAGTCTCTTTCAGCTCCAAATCATGCCACAACCACCAATTAATCTTCCTAAAAATGCTACTCTTGCAGTAACATTCTTTCTACATATCTCTGATATTTCTCTTCACAAGTTAAGACAGTTTCTCACTCTCCCTCCTGATCTCTTCTAATTCCTGCTTTTGTTCACGATTTTTCTCTCATCTAGAAGGCCCTTCTTCCTTTTCTCTGTCTTCCCAACTCCTGCCCACTCTTAAAGGTTCTGTTTAAAAGTTCCATCTTGAAAAGTTCTCTCACTTACCCCTCTGTAAGCAATCTTGCCCTCCTTTATTCACTGTTAGTGTCTAGCACCTGAAATAGTCATTTAGCATTTATCACATAGAAGAGCGAATCCTTGATTTTCAAACAAGTGTGTTTCAAAGGTATTTTTGTAAATTGGCTGCTTAACACACTGAGTTCAATTTCCCTTAGAAGTCAGATTGTAAATACTGGTTAGGTTTTGAAGGTAGCTTTCAGAATTCTATTCAGGCCCTGAGGAAACTGAACCAAAATACCAATAGTAACAATTCAAGAATCTGTAGGGCAAACTTCATGCTATCTAGAAAAAGCAAAAGATGAATATTAATTTATTTCTTCCTTTTGATAAAGCAATAATGTCCACTCTTAGGCAAATCTCTACTTAATTTAACAAATATTTATTGGACAATTATTAAGTGCCAAGTACTGTAGAAATCTAGTGATCAAGACAGACACATCCCTTGGCCTCATGACAATCTCATCTCTACCACCTTCACGTACACCATTTTCCTCTATCTCAACGTGGCCTTCTTCTACGGCCCCAAGTTTCTGACCTGGTGACTGGGTCAGAAGGTCAATCTGGAAGTAGTGCCATATACCAGTGTGGAAATTACTAGAGAAAGGACAGGCTTGGCTTTGCTTGATTTGAAGTTTTTTTGGTGGCTGGCCTTCTGTGATAAAAGTGACAATGAAAATGGTTTCTACTATTGTTATGTTTTGTTTGAAGAGAAACGGTGTGTTAAGGAGAGAAGATGATGTGTTCTTGCAGAACTTAGAGTTTGGTATGCTATGGGACACCATGAAGAGATCTGTAGAGGGGAGCCTGGGTGGCTCAGTGGGTTAAGCCTCTGCCTCCGGCTCAGGTCATGATCTCAGGGTCCAAAGATCGAACCCTGCACCCCACATCGGGATCTCTGCTCAGCGGGGAGCCTGCTTCCTCCTCTCTTTCTGCCTGCTTCTCTGCCTACCTATGATCTCTCTCTGTCAAATAAATAAAAAATTAAAAAGAGAGAGATCTGTAGGTTAAAAAGAGAAAGGAAATACTTGAATTCTTTTTTTTTAAGATTTTATTTACTTCTTTGACAAATACAGATCACAAGTAGGCAGAGAAGCATGCAGAGAGAGAGGAGGAAGCAGGCTCCCTGCTGAGCAGAGAGCCTGATATGGGGCTCGAACCCAGAACCCTGGAATCATGACCCGATCCAAAGGCAGAGGCTTTAACCCACTGAGCCATCCAGGCACCCCAAATACTTGTCTTCTTATGGGGATAAGAAGAGACTTGGACCCAAGCTAGAGGTTTAGATTCGTCAGTGATTTTTCTCATCCTAAGTATGAGTAAGATCATTTTTGTAAGTATAGGTTGCTTGAAGGTCTATTTTTTAAACTGCTAAATTGGCTGTATGATCTTGTATTTTATTTTGTTTTTTCCTTGGGGGGGTGGTTATAACAGCAACAACAGTCTGCTCCCTTAGGGTTAGAACCTTTCCAGTCTAGCTTTATGCCTCATGAAGACTCACATACTGTATGGATTCAATAAATATTTGCCGATTGTTCCACTGTGTCAGTGTGAGATTCTGAGACACATCAATAATTTCCCTAGGGTTAATAAAAGTAATTGTAAACAGTTGGATAGTCTGATGTACCACAGGCTGGCTAAATATAGCAATAATAGCTACCACATTTGCTAAAATAACAGCTAAGCTGCTATACACAATTTGGGATTAAAGACTCATTAAATAATAATATAATTCTTTCCAGCCAAACTGGCCTGCTCACTCTTCAAAGACAAGCATTGAATATTCCTGCTCCCATGTTTCTGATGACTCCAGTTATCCCACTTGGAAAAACCTTATCACTTTTTCCCGCAGGTCCACCCTCTTCAACCTTGTTAACCTTTCTCAAGTCCTGTCTGTAAAGGCCTTCCTACGTTCTCTGGCCCTGGGTCTTCATCACCACCCGGTACACATCACCCTGTTTCCCTAATTTTATCCCAGCTATATTCCCAGCCAGACTTAAGAGGAGTCTATTTAACTTTTTGGTGTCCTCTTGCCTAGTCCAATATGGCAAAATAATAGATACCCCATAACTCTTATCTGTTGATGATGATTGAGGGAAGATAGGCACCCAATAAATCACAGGGTCATAGAATATTAGAATCTGAAACTTTAGGAATTCTGTGATGCCCACCTAACACCTAATAGATGTTATGTACTTGTCCTCAAACTAACCCCATAAGCTAATTGGAGGTTTCCAACGAGGATTCCCCAGACAACTGCTATCAATGAAGTCCTCTGATGGTGAAAAACAAAACAAAAACAATAGTCTAACCAAACATTCCTATTTTGGAAATGAAAAAAACATAGGTCCAAAAAGCTGGAATTATTTTTCTGAGGTTGCACAACTGGCTACTGATAGAATCTAGAAACCTAGTTTACTGATCCTTCAAGGTTTCTGCATAACGCCGATGTATTTGGAGACTGGTACCTTAGCTATAATATCTGTAGAAAGGGCATACATACCTAACAACTTATCCTTTCTGCTTTTGATAATGACATTTTGAGTTCAAAATCTATTGAATAATTCAATTAGACAGTGATTGGATAAAAATAGTCTTTTGAATTAACCAAAATAACTTTGGACTTAAAAATGTTCCCTATGGTTATTACCACTGAAGCTCAATTCCAAATGGAGTAAAGTAGGAGAAAGCTTCCAGAATGAAACTGCTTCCACTATTTTATCCTTGCTATTAACACAGGACAAAGACACCATGAATTACTAAATCCTCCAAAATACTTCTGTAATGTAAATATGGCTTCTTTGGTGTTGTGAAATTACATGTTTCATCTTTTTTTTTTTTTTAAGGTAGGCTCTATGCCCAGCATGAAGCCCAACTCAGAGCCTGAACTATTGACCCTAAGATGAAGGCCTGAGCTGAGGTCAAGTGTTGGAAGCTCAACCAACAAGAGCCACCCAGGCACCCCTAGTATGCTTCATTTTGTTTTGGACATCCTTGACAGAATTCAACCAATAGCCTTAAAATACAGGAAATTCTAAAAAGGGAGTATGCTGCAACATTGTCAATACCTCAAAAGAGAGTTTTCTAAGTAAATAAGCACATTTAGCTTCCATTGCATCCACTCCAAAGTCTGCAATGGGAGTTATCAATGCTGAAATAAAAAAAAAAAAAAACCTATTCATTTCATATCTATGCTTGTAAAAAAAATTGGGGTCTCCCCATTGAACATTTGCAAAAGCCCTCAACAAAATATTAGCAAACTGAATTCAATAGTACATCAAAAAGATCATGAAGAGTAAAAATCATGTGATCACCTCAACAGATGAAGAAAAAACATTTGACAAAACACAACATCCATCAACATCTATTTATGACAAAAGCACTCCACAAAGTGGGATTAGAGGGAATGTATTTTAACAAAATAGAAGCTGTATAGGACAAGCCCATGGCTAATATCATACTCAAAAGTGAAAAAACAGAAAGGTTTTCCTCTAAGATCAGGAACAAAGTAAGGATGTGCAATCTTGCCACTTTTATTCAACATAGTGTTGGAAGTCCCAGACAGAACAATTAGGCAGGAAAAAAGAAATAAAGCCATCCAAATTGGAAAGGAAGAAGTAAAACTCACACTATTTGCAAACAACATGATTTTATATATCGAAGACCTTAAAGATTCTACAAAGAATTATTAGAACCAACAAATTCAGTAAAGATGCAGAGTACAAAATCAAGACAGAAAATCTGTTGTGTTTAGGGACACCTGGGTGGCTCAGTGAGGTAAGCCTCTGCCTTTGGCTCCGGGCATGATCTCAGGGTTCTGGGATCGAGTCCCACATCAGTTACTCTGCTCAGCAGGGAAACTGCTTCCCTCTCTCTCTCTGCCTATCTCTCTGCCTACTTGTGAATCTCTGTCTGTCAAATAAATAAATACAATCTTTAAAAAAAAAATCTGTTGTGTTTCTAGACAATAACAACACACAATTAGAAAGAGAAATTAAGAAAACAATCCCATTTATAATTACATCAGAAAGAACAAATAGCAAAAAAAGAAACAAAGAAAGAATAAAATACCTAGAAATAAATTTAACCAAGACGGTAAAAGATTTGCACACTGAAAAATGTAAGACATTGATTAAAGAAATTGAAGAAGACACAAACAAATGGGAAGGTATTCCATGCTTATGGATTGGAAGAATTAATATTGTTACCCAAAGTAATCTACAGATTCAATGCAATCCTTATCAAAATTCTAATCATATTTCTCACAGAAATAGAACCAAGAATCCTAAAATTTATATAAACCATAAAAGATACTGCTGAGCCAAAGCAATCTGGAGAACAAGAACAAAGCTGGCGGCATCACACCCCCTGATTTCAAACTATATACAAAGTTGAATATAGTAATCAAAACAGAGTGGTACTGGGGTAGTATTGGCATAAAAACAGACACATGGATCAATGGAACAGAAAAGAGCCCAGAAATAAACCCACAAATATATGGTCAATTAATTTATGACAAAAGAGCCAAAAATATACAATGGGGTAAAGACTATCTCTTCCATAAATGAATGTCCAGTTCGGAAAACTTGACAGTCACATGCAAAGGAATAAAACTGGACCACTATCTTATGTAATACACAAAAATTAATTCAAAATGAGTTAAACACTTGAATTTAAGATCTGAAACTATAAAACTCCTAGGAGAAAACATAAGCAGTAAGCTCCTTGACACAGGTCTTAGAGATTATTTTTTGAACTTGACTCCAAAGGCAAAGGCAACAAAAGCAAAAATAAAAATTGGAACTACATCAAACTAAAAGCCTTCTGTCCAGCAAAGGAAACAATCAACAGAAATTAAAAAGGCAACCTACCAACTGGAAGAAGATAGTTGCAAGCATAAATCTGATAAGTGGTTAAAATTTGAAACAAATATATAAAGACCTTACACAACTCTGTAGCAATTAGAAAAGTGATCTGATTAAAAAATGGGCAAAGGATCTGAATAGACATTTTTTCAAGGAAGACATACAGATGGCCAACAGACACATGAAAAGATGCTCAGCATCACCAATCAACAGGGAAATGCACATCAGAACCTCAATGAGATATTACCTCACACCAGTCAGAAAGGCTAAAGACAAGAAATAACAAGAGTTAACAGTTAAGATGTGGAGAAAAGGGAACACTCATGCACTGCTAGTGAGAATGTAAATTGGTGCAGCCACCATGCAAAAGAGTATGGAGTTTCCTTGAAAAAGTAAAAACAGAACTGCCATATTATCCAGCAATTCCACTTTTGGGTATTCATCCAAAGAAAACAAAACACTAATTCAGAAAGATATATGCATCCATATGTTCACTGCAGCATTAGTTGCAATAACCAAGATATAGAAACAACCTAAGTGTCCATCAGTGCATGAATGGATAAAGAAGATGAGATATAGGGTGCCTGGATGGCTCAGTGGGTTAAGCCTCTACCTTCAGCTCAGGTCATGATCTCAGGGTCTTGGGCTCAAGTTCAGGGTCCTGGGCTCGAGTCCCAAGTCGGGCTCTCTGCTCAGCAGGGAACCTGCTTCCTCCTCTCCCTCTGCCTGCCTCTCTGCCTACTTGTGGTCTCTCTCCATCAAATAAATAAATAAAAATGTTGCTTTTTAAAAAAGGAAGATGTAATACATATACACACACATACACACACACACCATATGTATGGTATATATACATAATGTGTGTGTATATACACGTATACACACATACACACAATGGACTACTACTCAGCCACAAAAAAGAAATTTTGCCATTTACAACAATATGGATGGACCTTCAGGATATGGTACTAAGTGAAATAAGTCAGAGAAAGCCAAATACCATATGATTTCATTTATATGTGGAATGTGAAAACAGAACAAATGAACCAAGAAAACAAAACCGAGCTCATAGACCCAGAGAACAGACTGGTGGTCGCCAGAGGGGAGCTGGGTTGGGGAGTGGGCCAAATGGACAAAAAGGGGTCAAGAGCTGCAGACTTCTAGTTATAAACTAAGTAATTTATGGGACGTCATGTACAGCATGGTGATTATAGCCAATAACATAGTATTGTATATCTGAAGTTTACTGAGAGTTAATGTTGAAAGTTCTCATCACAAGGGAAAGAATTTGTAACTATGTTAGGGGATGAATGGTGACGAGACTTACAGTGATGATCATAGTAGCAACTATACAAATATCAAATCATTATCTTATACCCCCAAAACTAATATAATGTTATAAATGAATTACACTTCAGAAAAAAAGATTTTTCTACCTCCATATGACAAAGTACCTTTTAATAGAAGAATCAGTTTTCTTGCTTTTCCCCTTACCCCATCTTTTAAGCTGACAATAAAAAAAAGAGAAATACAAATTTTCCTTTTCAGACAATTTATTCAGTCTTGCTATTGTTATATCCCCAGGGATTAGATTTACATTTTGAAAAAATACCATGGTGTACAAATGTGCATATTCTATTCAGCCAACATATCATAAGATACTATATAATAACATCTGGGAATATTAAACTTTGCCTTTACTGGCAACCCAATTGGCATCTTTAATTTATAGTGCAGATGTTTTATACTGATGTGCTTTGGAAATATTTGAAGTATTCTCCAGACAGTATTCTGAGGTTTCTGCAGTGGTCCACTTCAGTCTTTTGAAGTTCTCTATACAATAGGAGACATACATAGATTTTCCAAAACATGCTTTGGTGGGAATAAAAAAAGAAGAAAAGTCCAAGATGGCATTATACAAAGCTTCCCTGAGTAGTCTGTACCTAATTCCTTTCTGGCACCGTAGTCTTGGCCGTCAGTGAGCTTTATGATAACCATCTGATAAAACCCTTCCTGTTCCCAGACCACTTTGTGGAATCTAAATCATTTTAATGCCTCATATTTACAAAACACTCAGATTTTTAAAGTACAGATATGAAATTTTCATTTTACCTCTTTGCCCATCATATTTCGGTCGTGCACTAACCAGTGGTAGCGATTATCGTCTGTGTGTGCGAGGAGACGGCGGATAAACCTCACCTGTGATCAGGAGTCCTTCCACAGTGTTGCCGCTGAACAGAGGTCTTTCATCCGAGGCCTCAGACACTGCGCGTAGACCTTGCTCCTGCTCACCCCACCAGCTTCTCAACTTGAGCACAGTCAGGCGTTTGTTTAGGAAGAGCTGCCTTTCAGACCATAGGAGATGCTGGCCTCTAGGAAACAAACTGAGGGTTCCTGGAGGGGCAGTGGGTGGGGGGAAACGGTAACTGGGCGATGGAAATTAAGAGGGCACTGGGTCTTACATGCATCCAATGAATCGCTCAATTCTACCTCTGAGACTAATAAAAAATAAAATAAAAGGAGCTGCCTTGAACCATCTGTTGCTCATGTTTACCAGGAGTCCACCACTGTGCCACATGCTTATAACGTGGACTTTGGAACTTTTTACAGCAGAGTTCACATCTCCACTGTGTCGGTGTAATGTCGTCAGCTCATAGAAAGCGCAAAGACTCCGGAGACACATACACTGGGATAGAATTCCTAGCTCCATTATTTACTAGTCCTGTGGCTTTGGATAAGAATGCTTTGGAGCTCCCAGTTTTCCTTTCTCTGCGATGGAGACAATACTTTCATGATTAGGCTTCGGTGAGAAATAAATTAGAAAAAGTGAATAGAACACTTTCCTCAGTGTCAGACCTCTTTGAGGGTCTCTGGATTGACATTCTCTGAACTGACTTGGATTAGCAAGTATTAAAATACACCCTACTTCAATTCCCTTTTTTTTATTGTCATGGTAAAAAATACACCCCACATAATTTACCATGTTAACCATTTTTAAATACAGTTCAGTGGCATGAAGGACGTTCACATTGTTGTATAACTACCACCACCATCTGTCTCCAGAACTTTCCATCTTACCAAACTGAAACTTTCTACCCATTCAACCCTAACTCCTCTTCATCACCCCTACTCCCCACAGGCCCTGGCAAGCACCATTCTTTCTGTTTCTATGACTTCGACTATTTCAGGTAGCTCTTATAAGTGGACTTGCATGATATTTGTCCCTTTTTGTCAGTTCTTGTGAAACTAACTGCTATTTGCGACTTCATTATTGATTACCTTGTCTTGCTATTAAATTATTAAGTTAAGCCTGCCATATGTATGTTGCATTCGGGGTGTAACGGTCCAACCCAATGCACCTAGGTGTAAAGGTATCTTAACTACCCATCTAATGGGAGACTGGACTGTATGATGGTGATGATGATGATGATGTATCCTTCTATTATTACCTCCCCAGCTTTCTTCTTTCTGCCCCTTGAAGAGTAATTTCAATCCTAGCCACTTCCTCTTATTCTCAGTCTCTTCACAAAATCTCGCTCCTCTCTTGACTCTGGAGAACTTGGAAACTTTCTGTGCCCCAGTCACCCCCCTACAGCCCTGTAGAATGGAGGCTGCTCATTTTCCATCCCTTACATTCAATGAGCCTGGAAGCTATCTTGGCATTCTCCCAACATTTCTGATTTATAAAACATGACTCAGATCTTTATGCAAAACTTCTTCCTCATTTGGGTCTCCTATGCACTGAGCTAGCTAACAAGATTTGATGAGGAGATAGAGGTAGAAAAAAAAGAGGTATCAATGATGATGCCAAGGTTTTAGGGCTTTGGAAGGATGGAGTTGCTATTTGCTGAAGTAGAGAGGACTGGAAAAGCATTTGGAGGCAGAACAGACTATGTGGAGCTGTGCTTGGACTGAACATTGAGATGCTCGGGTGCTCATTAAATACCAATGGGAGGGACAGATAGGAAACCTGAGTGAGAGTCAGGGGTGAGTTTCAGGGAACTTGATTTTCATCAGTATATAGATGGTACTTAAAGTCACAAAACTGCACGTAATCATGTAGGGAATAAGTGTAGACAGAGTAGAGGAGAGGTCAAAGGATTGGATACACCAACATTTCCAGGCAGCAAGGCACCAAAGGAAACTGAAAAGGAAAAGCCAGAGAAGTCAGAGGAAAAACAAGCTAGAATGGTACCTTGAAGAGAGAAGAAAATGTTTCAAGGAACAGAACCATTAACCGTTGAACGTTGCCAGTGGGTCAAGGAAACTAAGGGCTGGGAAATGAATACAGATTTGGAAATCTGAAAGCCGTTGGTGACCTTAGAAAAAGGGCAGTTTTAATACAGTAGTGAGGGTGAAAATTGGCCTAAAATGGGTTCAAGAGAGAATCGGGCAAAGACATTGAAGGTGGCTGATATAAACAACTAATTCCAGGAGTTTTGCAAGAAAGGGACAGAAAGGTTAAGGGTGCAGCTGGACAGGGAGAGAGGGCCGAGAGGTTTCTACGATGGGAGAAATAACAACATGATTGTATGCTGATGTGAAGGACAGAACAGAGAGGGGGGAATCATGATGTAAAAGGGAGGGGGAGAGTAGCCAGAGCCCCACCCTTGAGTTGAGATGGCATGACCCCAGTGTACATTGAAAGGATTAGCCTTTTCCAGAAGCATGGCAGTTCATCCATAATAACATGAGAAAGGATAGTGTGTATGGGCACAGATAGAGGAAGGATAGTGTGTATGGGCACAGATAGAGGTAGGTGAGTCGACATGATGGTGAGAGCTTGTGAAATTCTCTTCTGATTCATTCAAGTGTCTCAGTGAAGCAAAATCACCAGCTGACTGAGGAAGGGTAGGGAAATAGGAGAGGTTTGAGAAGGGAGGAGAAGGTACAAAATAGTCACTTAGAGCAGTGCTACCCACAGCATAGTCTGGGGACCAGAGCTTTTTCACAAAGTCTTTGTTACCAGTCCATGAAAAGACAGGTATAGGAATTAAAAGTAACCATGTATAAGCTTTTAGAGCAATTGGATGGAATAATTTTATGACTGTTAAGTTTAATGATAAAAATTTTGGACTTGAAATTTGTCTGTCTTTGTTTTATTTCATTTTTATTGTAACTCATTTAAGTTGTATTTTATGAGAGTATTATTCCAGAGGCACCTGAGTGGCTCAGTCGTTAAGTGTCTGCCTTTGGCTCAGGTCATGATCCCAGAGTCCTGGGATTGAGCCTTGCATAGGGCTCCCTGCTCAGTGGGAAGCCTGCTTCTTCCTCTTCCACTCCCCCTGCTTGTATTTACTCTCTAGCTGTCTCTCTCTGTGTGTCAAATAAATAAATAAACATTTTTTTAAAGTATTATTCCAAAATGGATTTAAAATTGTTAGAAGTTGACCCTTCACCCAGATAGTTTGAGAAATACTTATTTAGAGAGTGGGAGAGTTTGGACAAAGCAAATACAGAAAATTGCTGGGAAGCCTTATGTCAGTAATCATGAGTTTAAAACACCCAAGTCGATAGAGTCTCTTTTGTCTAGTCTTATTCAACCATACAGATAATTTTTTATTGATTGGAGAGCTGGGTTTAAGCAGGGTTTTGGTTTCTCCAGGTGAGTAAAGAAGAAGGGACAAGAGCGTTGGGTATAGCAAGGAATCGATTACAAAGAGTGACAATTGGGTTTGCCAGAACACAACAAATGTGAAAATTTAGATTTACATATTCCTTTGTATGTAAATTTTACATCAAAAGAAAAAACTATACACAAATATTGAACTCAATGATACGCATGCTAAAAAAAAAAGTAGGGATGTCTATAACTTACTTTGAAATGCACTTTTTAAATTGCTTATGAATGGAGGAATGGCTAAAGGGATAAATAAATAGGTGATAAAATTGAATATTAGAATTTAAGTGATGGCTATATAGGTAGTCACTATAATTTCCTTCCATTTTGCTATTTGTTGGCAATTTTTCATAAATGTTGGAAAAACTATTATCTTGAATATTTTTGTGATCATTTCATGTTCCCAGATTATTATCTCCTAAAGGACAGAAAAATTATGTCCAGGTTATCTACCCCATACCTCTTTACTTCACAGATAAGGCAACTGAGTACCTAAGATGCTGAATGACTTTATCAAGATCAGATGCCAAGTTAGGGGTATATGTGACTCGTACTAATTCACAAGGAGCCAATAAAGGGGGCACCTGGGTGTTTCAGTCCATTGAGCATCTGTCTTTGGCTCAGGTCATGATCCCGGGGTCCTGGGATCGAGACCCACGTCGGGCTCCCTGCTATGTGGTGAGTCTGCTTCTCCCTCTGCCGGTGCCCCCCCCCCACCGGCTTCCACACATGCATGCCCTGTCTCAAATAAATTAAACCCTTAAAAAAAAAAAGAAGAAGCAAGTAAATTCCGTAACTCACCCCTCCAAGATCCATGGAAGCGCTTGGAATGCCCATAAAACCTCAAAAGCTAAATGTTAAATCTTGAGTGTATGTTCAAATGTACATTTTCTAAAGGAGAAAATTCATAGCTTCCAAAATACCTTAAATAGTTTATGACTGAAGAGAGATTATTCTCTCTTTAAAAGGGCAAACTTTATGTTCATGTGCATTCCTTGTAAGTACAGAACACAGTGTTAAGACATTCAAGAAATATTTTTAAGCCAATAGTGTTTTACTACTGACAATCAGTGTTAAAGTGATAATATTTTAATCTGATTAGTGATAACAGTGTTTAAGAAGGTTTTTTGTAATTCCGAGACTATAAAGGTGTTTATAATTTAGGACACTCAAGCGCTTTATAGTTTTTAATTATTGTTGAGCTTGCCGCTTAGTGACCCTCATAAGCCTGGCTGAGTTCTGATAAAAGATTTTTCTTTCTTTCTTTTTTTTTTTCTACTTCTTTGACATTCCCAGATTGCTGTATTGTTTAGCAAAATCCATCCAAGGCTTTCAGTTCCTACTTTCCAGTAAAACACTTTATTAGGAGTGCCTGGGTGGCTCAGTGGGTTAAAGCCCCTGCCTCTGGCTCAGGTCAAGATCCCAGGGTCCTTGGATCAAGCCCTACATCGGGCTTTCTGCTCAGCAGTGAGCCTGGTTCCCCCTCTCTCTCTGCCTGCCTCTCTGCCTTCTAGTGATCTCTGTCTGTCCAATAAATAAATAAAATCTTTTAAAAAAAAACACTTTATTATATAACGTCTTTCACGTCTGGGCTATAAGCTTTCTTGCATTTGTCTATGGGATGAGTAAGCAGTTGCCTTTGGGTGTAGAATTAGGCTTGTTCGTTCTCCCCTAGTCCTCTGCTTTACCATTCATTAGAGGAAAGCCATCTTCTTGACCTTTAGCTTTTTTACCTATAAATTCAATACCTCCTGAAGTATGTCACAAAGTGCTCTCAGTATTATTTTTTTAATAGTTTTAAATAGTTTTTTAAAAATAATTTGAAGAGAATGAAACAGTAAAGTATAAGTGTTCAGTACAAGTGAAGTATAAAGCATATAGTATTATATTTGGTCAAAGGAAAAAATATGTTATCGATATGGTTTTTATATTTCAAGAGACCCAAGATTCTGTATTTATGGAAGAAATGAATCATTGGGTGGAGCTGCTTCTAACATTAGGGGGAAAATATTCCTCATTTCATATAAGCATCTTTCCAGAGTGATTCTCCCATCTACCTGTGCCCGCATTTGCCATCCTCTATTTTTCTTATTTGTCAATTCAGTCGATGCCTACTTAAATCTTCTAAAGGCCACATTTGTTAAGCAAATATCATAAAAGCTCATAAACACTGACTGCAATGGGGTTCTCTTGAATGTCCCAAGGATAAGCTGAACAGATAGGTCGGCATAGCTAAAACTGGACTGCTGTAAACCTGCTTGGGCTGTCAAAAGAAAGAGAAGAAGAATAGTTCAGGAAGTAAAACAGTCAATGAGACAAATTAAAGGAAATAAAGAATTCTGGTGTGGATTGAACTGACAAGCTCAAGAACAAAATGATAAAGACCTCTCATCACGTCTGAAAGTCTATAAAATTGTATAAGTACAAGGACTAGAAAACGTGAATAGTAAGCCTTATCCTATTACATAAAGAGACAAAATGAACTGCCAAAACTTCAGAAAGGTCAGCTGTATCATATATGTATCTGTATTGAATGCTCGTACTGAAGACTAATTGGAAGTTTAAGAAAGAATTTGCATTGTTAAGAAAGAATGATCTTTTTAATGAGGCAGATCATCAAAATATGGAAGGCTCTTGGACCTTTGTAAAACCAGGAGAACATGCCTGGGCTAGCCTGCTATAGATTGAGACACAGGAAGAAATGAACCATGGCTCCGGGGGAAATTCTGGATCAAACAGTTAAGTTGCCCAACTAATGTGGAAACCCTAGATGGATCCAGAAAAAATAAATCAGTCAAGCTCAGCCAAGATTAGCAGAATTGCCCATCCAACCCACAGCTCAGTCCTGCATAGATAATATCCCCTGGAGGTGGGAGAAAGGGCAACGTGGGGAGACCAGTGAAGAGTCTACTGCAATATGGTATGCTAACAGCCCCTAAGCTATGGATCAGTACTAACACCACAAAAAGAGGGGCAAGCAGACATTCTAGGTCTTTTGATATGATATGATGAAACTACCACTTAGGAGGTAGTCTTCCCAAACAATGGCAACTGCTCTAGGCATTCAGATCTAACTACTAATTTACAAAATATTAGGGGAAAGAAAATATGTTAAACAATAACAGAGAGATGTAATCTGTAAAATCCAAGCTATGGAAAACTCTATGGGACAAAATGCTCCATTCCTTCAATAAATAAATGTAAGAAAAAAATAGGGAGGAGGTAATCAATGGGCTAAAAGACAGTTGATAATCTATACAGGAGTCAACTGGAAAAACACATTTATGACACAATCAGGTAAATTTTAGCAATAATTGGATATTTAATAATAATTAGGAGTCCTTGGGGATTTTTAAAGATGTGATAATGTTATTGTCATTATTTTTTTTGAGTCCCTATGGGAATACATACTGAAATATTTATGGATGGAAAGATATGATATCTGGCTTTGTCCCAAAATAATTCAATGAGATGGGGAAGTGGGCGGGGTATTAACAAAACAAGATAGGACATGAATTGATCATTGCTGAAGCTGATTGCTGAATACATGGGGGTTCATTTTTTTCTACCTTTGTGTATGTTCAAATTTTTCATTTAAAAGAAGCCTTAAAATTATGAAGGAATATCATTTACATACACCATATGACAGAAAAACTTTACAGATACTGCTCTTTCTCATGATTGACAATTAAGCCATACTATTCCAAAAAGCCCTCCCTTTGCAGATGCCTATTCCTCAGTGATATGGTATTAATGCAAGAATCATCCTGGGTAAAGAGGGGCTCCAACCAACTGAAGAATGAAATGAAATAATAATAGAGACCCATACGTACAATGTCTGCCTATAGATTGCAGTATGTGTTTTAGTGTGTATTCACTGAATGACTACCTTTTTTAACTAGCCAGTTTTTATATTATTAAAATAAAATCATACTGATGGTAAAATATCCAAACAGTACAGAAGGTGAAGGAAAGGTGAGAAGTAAAATTCGTTCTCTCAATATCTAGTCTCATTAAATAGAACCACCTAAGTAACACATTGAGTATCCTTCTGGAAATGTTCAATACATAATCACATGTATAGGTTGTATGGGTGTGTGAGTGTGTATATGTGTGTTTGGAAAAGTTAGTGTTAAACACTATTCGAATAAACACAAGAATTATCTGGGTTTTGATTAATTTTATTAGGAAAAACTATTAGTGAGCATTTAATACATCTTTAGTTTATGGTGACACTTTCATATTCGCTAAGTTGTATATTCATAGAACTTCATCTTAGCCCTCTTGTCACATGATTTCCTGTATCATTCTAACATAGTTATTTATATTCTATTGATCATTTGGAAACAAAGCTGAATTTTTCACCTTAATATAAAAGAAAAAGGAGTGCTGTGAAGTGTGTAAACCTGGAGACTCACAGACCTGTACCCCTGGGGATAAGTGGGAGGTTGGGGTACTAGGTGGTGGGTATTATAAAGGGCACGAATTGCATGGAGCACTGGGTGTGGTGAAAAATAATGAATACTGTTATGCTGAAAATAAAAAATAAATTAAAAATATATATATATATATTATATGTTTATAAAAAATAATTTAAAAATAAATTAAAAAAGAAAATACACTGGGGCACCTGGGTGGTTCAGTGGGTTAAGCATCTGCCTTCAGCTCAGGTGATGCTCTCAGGGTCCTGAGATCGAGCCCTGCATTGGGCTCCCTGCTTGGTGAGGGATGGAAGAACATTCTCCCTCTATCTATCTCTCCCTCTCTTTCTCTCCCACCCCCTCCTGCTCTTGCTCATTCTTGCTCGCTCACTCTCTCTCTCTTTCTCTCAAATAAATAAATATCTTCTGCCCATTTTTTGATGTGATTATCTGTTTTGTGTATGTTGAGTTTGAGGAGTTCCTTACAGATCTTGGATATAAGGCCTTTGTCTATAGTGTCATTTATAAATATCTTCTCCCCTTCTGTGGGTTGCCTCTTTGTTTTGCTGACTGTTCCCTTTGCTGTGCAGAAACTTTTGATCGTGATGAAGTCCCAAGAGTTCATTTTTGCTTTTGTTTCCTTTGCCTTTGGGGACATGTCTTGAAAGAAGTCACTGTGGCCAATGTCGAAGAGGTTACTGCCTAAGTTCTCCTCTAGGACTAATGGATTCCTGCCTCTCATTGAGGTCCTTTATCCATTTTGAGTTTATGTGTATGGTGTAAGAGAATGATTGAATTCATTCTTCTCTAGATAGCTGTCCAATTTTCCCAGCACCATTTTTTGAAGAGACTGTCTTTTTTCCACTGTAACTTTTTTCCTGCTTTGTTGAAGATTATTTGATCATAGAGTTGAGGGTCCATATCTGGGCCCTCTACTCTGTTCCACTGGTCTATGTGTCTGTTTTTGTGCCAGTGCCATGCTGTCTTGGTGATCACAGCTTTGTTGCCTGATTTCAAAGCTTGAAATCAGGCAACGTGATGCCCCCAGTTTTGTATTTCTTTTTCAACATTTCCTTAGCAATTCAGGATCTCTTCTGGTTCCATACAAATTTTAGGATTGTTTATTCCAGCTCTTTGAAAAATGCCAGTGGAATTTTGATCAGGATGGCATTGAAAGTATAGATTACTCTGGGGAGCATAGACTTTTTTTTTTTTAAGATTTTATTTATTTATTTTACAGAGAGAGACACAGCGAGAGAGGGAACACAAGCAGGAGGAGTAGGAGAGGGAGAAGCAGTCTTCCCGCTGAGCAAGGAGCCCAGTGTGGGGGTCGATCCCAGGACCCCAGGATCATGACCCAAGCTGAAGGCAGATGCTAAACCATCTGAGCCACGCAGGCACCCCGGCAGTACAGACATTTTAACAGTGTTTATTCTTCTGATCCATGAGCATGGAATGTTCTTCCATCTTTTTGTGTCTTCTTCAATTTCTTTCATGAGTGTTCTGTAGTTCCTTGAGTACAGATCCTTTACCTCTTTGGTTAGGTTTATTCCCAGGTATCTTATGGTTCTTGGTGCTATAGTAGATAGAATCAATTCTCTAATTTCCCTTTCTTTATTTTCATTGTTAGTGTATAATAAATAAATAAAATCTTTTAAAAATATATACATTGAGATGAAAACAAATTAATGGTTTATTTATTATTTCTTTAAGCCCTTCAAATTGAAAATATTTAGATGGATTTTCTATTGGGGCTATTACAGTGCTCTCATCAATGAAGCACAACAAAATTTTAGTGCATGAAAAGAACAAGGTCAGTATCATAATCTTATGTCATCTGTCTGAATCAAGAGTAAAAATAGTTATGTTATAAATGCATGCCACAAGTTTTACAAGATACATTAAATTTTGAGAGTAGCTTTTTATATTACTTCTCTGTAATGTTTAGCCTTTTCTTGTTGTTGTAAGGGTTGCAGCAATAAACAAAAACATTTCTATTCTTTAAAAAACTTTAATTCACTAATTTTAAATACAACTATGTAATTATTGCCCTTAAGATAATTCTCAATTGAACACTAACTACAAACTCTTTCTTTCCTGTTAATTGTTCCCTTTTTAAGTTTATTTATTTATTTTCATGATTTCTACACCCAGCGTGGGGCTTGAACTCATGACCCTGAGGTCAAGAGTCCCATGCTCTTCTAACTGGGCCAGTCAGGCGTCCTTCCTGTTAATTCTTTTACAATATAACAAGATTCATCTTAGACTTCAGTTAGCCAATACAGTATTATTTTTCAATATGTCCCCTTTTGGTGTGAGCCCATTTTCTTTGTGCTCTTCAAATGACTACTGGTTTTTCAAATTACTGACAAAGAGAAGAGAAGGTAACTATTACTTTTCTTACATGCGGGACTGTCTTCATGCGCACGTGACCTGTGCAGGCACACAGGGTCCCAGGCTCAAAAGAGCCCCACGTTTGATTTAATGCTGTACTATCACTGTGTTGAAATTCATTATAATTTAATCCTTGAACTTGGATGTTTTGTAAGCGAAGTCCAAAGGGACAACAAAGCATGGCATGAGCAGATAACGTATATTCCATGTGCCTCTGTCATTTCTTGCCACCCCATCTTCGTGTAGCATTTCTGAAGCTGCATGAACTCAGAATTCCAGTGGATGCAGCATGGAGCTTGACGGAACTCAAAGTAAGCACAGGGCAAGCATTTTATGGAAGCTATTGGCCTCCATAGACTGCTAGGAGAATGTGCACAAATCAAGAAGTGAAAGAAAAAAAAAAAACAGGTGAGGCAGTTTTTGCAGCATATTCAGTGTGGTGGTAAGAACAAAATAAAGGGGTGCTTGGGTGGTTCAGTCTGTTAACCATCTGCCTTGGGCTCAGGTCGTAATCCTGGGGTCCTTGGTTTGAGCCTACATCAGGCTCCTGAGCAGGGATCCTGCTTCTCCCTCTCCCTCTGCCTGCTGCTTCCCCTGCTTGTGCTATCTCTTGGTCAAATAAATAAATAAAATGTTTAAAAAGAAGAAAAAAATACATATATATGTACAAGCTACAAAACATAACTGTACAATTTGGGTGATCCTGCATGCAAGTAAATGTTCTCATATAATTTGAATAAATATATTTGAATAAATTTAAAATTGGAATGCCACGCTCAAAAGATGAATGGTTTAAAAAAAAGCCATTGGGGAATCTGGACTGGGAGTTCTGAGGGAAGCGGAGTGAAGTGGTGGGGACGCGGCGGCGGCACTGACAATGAGTTTTCTTGGAGGCTTTTTTGGACCCATTTGTGAGATTGATGTTGTCCTTAATGATGGGGAGACCAGGAAAATGGCCGAAATGAAAACTGAAGATGGCAAAGTAGAAAAACACTATCTTTTCTATGACGGAGAATCCGTTTCAGGAGAGGTAAACCTAGCCTTTAAGCAACCTGGAAAGAGGCTAGGGCACCAAGGAATTAGAATTGAATTTGTAGGTCAAATTGAACTTTTCAATGACAAGAGTAATACTCATGAATTTGTAAACCTAGTGAAAGAACTAGCCTTGCCTGGAGAATTGACTCAGAGCAGAAGTTATGATTTTGAATTTATGCAAGTTGAAAAGCCATATGAATCTTATATCGGTGCCAATGTTCGCTTGAGGTATTTTCTTAAAGTGACAATAGTAAGAAGACTGACAGACTTGATAAAAGAATATGATCTTATTGTTCACCAGCTTGCCACATATCCTGATGTTAACAACTCAATTAAGATGGAAGTAGGCATTGAAGATTGTCTACACATAGAATTTGAATATAATAAATCAAAGTATCATCTAAAGGAAGTGATTGTTGGAAAAATTTACTTTTTATTAGTAAGAATAAAAATCCAACATATGGAGTTCCAACTGATCAAAAAAGAGATCACCTGAATTGGATCCAGTACCACCACAGAAACAGAAACAATTGCTAAATATGAAATAATGGATGGCGCACCAGTAAAAGGTGAATCAATCCCAATAAGACTATTTTTAGCAGGATATGATCCAACCCCCACAATGCGAGATGTGAACAAAAAATTTTCAGCAAGGTACTTTTTGAATCTAGTCCTTGTTGATGAGGAAGACAGAAGGTACTTCAAGCAGCAGGAGATCATTTTATGGAGAAAAGCTCCTGAAAAATTGAGGAAACAGAGAACAAACTTTCACCAGCGATTTGAATCACCAGAATCACAGGCATCTGCTGAACAGCCCGAAATGTGAACTGAATGGGAGAAAAAAAGAGAAGCAAAAAACTCCTATGTCCATTGAGATGAAGTTCAGCTTGTTAAAGATGGCTGCAGCTTGGGGGGGGGGGGGGGAAGGCCAAAACTCCATTTATAATAGTCTTCCTTTATCTTACAGTGCTGCATTTATTTTATGATACAACTAAATGTTCTTCATGTATATACATTTAAAAAAAGCGCTTTCTTTGAAACACTGGAACTTTCTTAAGCTGCCGTTTTTTTCTTTCCTTTTTTTTTTTAACTGCATACTTTGACCTGATGATAAGCACCCAGATATGCATAAACATAAACATTAAAGATTTTCATGTGAGTAGGCTGGTATTTGTAATTTTGCTTTTCTTTGTAATGTTGATTATACTTTTCTCCTTTTTCATGCTAACAATTACCTCTATTCTCTACATGCAAAAAATTAAATAGTTTGTGTTCAAATAGAAATAGAAAAATTGACTGGGCATTACATCCGGCAAAGATTTAAAACATGGCATCTCAATATTTTTGAGAAATACATTTATGTTTCTACATGTGTGTTTGAGAAATACATAGGGAGTGTTTCACTGTAGGTGCTTTCGATTCTACCATTCCGTGGCTTCCTGAATTGTATCTTCTTTGAAGTCTTCTGTGGTGTGAATGTTAAAAATTTTACCTGAGATTATGTGGCATGTCACAGTGGCCTGCTTGCTTGCCTGATCCTCCCTTCCTCCCACCCTCCCTCCCTTCCTCTTTTCTCTTCTGTTCTTTTTCTTTCATTCATTCTTTTCTTTCTTTCTTTTTTGCCATATTAAGTAACTATTTTGCTACTACTATCCAGCAGGTACACTGTATGTTTTCTGCAATGTAGAATTGACTCTATGTTGGTGTTTTAGTTAAAACTATATAATTCTTCTATAACTACTTAAAATTGTTTTCTTAATTTAAGGCATCTTTTTACCACATACATAAAAATATAATTTTCTTGCCTTCACAAATATTCTCTTCCCTTTCCAGGAGAAAATTTGAGGATGGAGAACTCAGGAGGCCCTGTGAAGCATGTAGTTATCTAGATCTGGACAATTTCATGTTTGTTAACCTGGAACTTGGCTAGTTCAAACTGAAATTTTGCTAACACTAAGTTCAAGTCATTTGTTCAAAGTTCCAAAAGAAGGTTTCAGTCATCTGTTCGTATGCATGGGGTCTGATCTCAGATACACTAAATGTGGGGTGTAGGAACTAAAATGAAGCCTGTCGTGTGAAACTACTTTCACTAAGGGTTCACTGGTTTTTGTACCAATATTTTTTTATACACTTCAGCGCAAGTCTTGTCCGTTAACCTTACTTTATGAGTAAGCTAAGTAACCCAAGTTACATTTCTTTAAACCTGTTTACTACTATGGCACTTTGATAAAATGGTCAGTAACCAACTTCATTATCGGCAAAAGGTTCCATGTACTATGTGCTGGAGCATCTATTTTAAATGTGGCTATCTGTGAATGGTAATGTTTTCCTTCATGTAAGTGCCTGTTTAGAGTTTCAAAATTTAAAAATGCCAAATATTTTCATGGTCACATTCATGTAGTAAATCTAGGAACTATTCAAAGAAATTTTGGAAACCAATTGTGTTTAACCAGCCTCAAATTGTGCACCCATGATGTATAATAAAGGATTTGAAATGATAAAAATAAATAAACAAAAGCCATTAACTTAAAATGCTTTATTCTTATTTAATTAGGGCAGCATTAGATACATTAAAAAGCAGAGATACTGTGGGAAAAGGAGGAAAGCTTTATATTTTGGTCCCTTTAATAACACTTTTCCCCCTAACTTTTGAACAAGTCGTCCTCCATTTTCATTTTGCACTGGGCCTCACAAATTCTGAAACCAGCTCTGGTTACGTGTTCTCTGTCTGCCCAGGAATCCTCCCGCAGGAAGCATCTGTCTTCCATTCTGAAGTCATTAGTTCACTCTGGCAGCTCAAGTTTGGCTGGAGAAAGGACATCTTTATTTTGGCAAATGGGCAGCACTAGGAAACAGAAGTAACAGAAGGAATCATCATGTGTCCTAAGATCTAGTATGGCAAATGCTTAGGTTCTTAGAGATTGGGTTTTCTTTCCTTTGTTGTCATTTACAGCTATGAATTTTTCACACTGAAGAACAGTTGTCAAAATAAGTACTTTTCCTTCATCACTTCTTGCAAAAGCTCAAAAGTTCCCAGTGCCATCTTGTTGTGAATTTTCTTTTCTCTTAGAAATACTAGAGGGGCCCTGGGAGGGGGGTCAGTCAGTTAAGCACCCAACTCTTGATTTTGGCTCAGGTGATGATCTCAGGGTGCTGGGATTGCCCCCTTGTCTGGCTCCGGGCACAGCCCGGAGATTCTGTCTCTGCTCTCATTCTCTCCCTCTCAAGAAAATAAATAAATCTTAAAAAAAAAAAAGGGTGGGAGTGTCTGGATGGCTCAGTCCATTGGGCGACTGTCCTCGGCTCAGGTCATGATCCCAGAGTTCTGGGTTTGAGCCCCACATCAGGTTCCCTGTTCAGTCAGGAGCCTGCTTTGCCCTCTGCCTGCCTCTCCCCCTGCTTGTGTTCTCTCTCTCCCTCTCTGTCTCTTTCTCTGACAGATAAATAAATAAATAAAATCTTTAAAAAAAAAAAAAAAAGAACTACTAGAAATGACCCAAGACTAACCAAAAAGTGTGTTGCTAATTTTCATTATGTGTTTTTCTGTCACTGTCTCTGATGAACCCTCTTCAGAATATTTCAACAAATATTTATTATGAGCTAGCTTTGTGAGAGGCACTGGGCTAGGCACTTGGGATACCGAGTAAAACAGGAAGACTTCCTGGCCTCAAAGGATTTGGATGGAAAAATCCTCCACAGGGAGCAGATAGGGCCCAAATTTGATGGTGAGTGATCTGGTGGCTCACAGAGTAAGTTCTTTTGTTTTGTTTTGTTTTTTGCCCCACAAATGAGTGAACTTTCTCTCTCACGGTATGTAAATCACCCCCTAATAGCAAGCTAAGCACATTAAGCTTATTTAGAGTACAGTGGATAAATAGATTAATGCTTCCAGAAATGGCAAGAAGGGGTTACATCTGACTCATCTGGGAAGGAAAAAAACGCTCCTTTGAAAAAAGCTGCTATCCTTATGAGTTGAAGTTTCAGTTTCTCTGATCTGAAAATCTAATACACACATGCTGTTTTGGAGAATCCAACCAAAACAGAACTTCCCAAGTCCCAAATCTGTGATTTGGAGCAACTCCATTGACAATGATCAAAATCATTCCTCAAGTTGGGACAGGTGCTCTTAGACTAGATTCTAGAGCCCATTTATCCATAAGCCTCTGAGGTGTTTTCTTCAAGATTCACTCAGTCTTCTTCATTCTCAACACCTACATTAGCAATAATAACTCGCGATATGCTTCTAATACCAGACTCTTGAGGCTGCCTTGTGGTTCTGTTATAGACATGCTCCCAAACATGATTTAACATAAGTTTAAAATTATTATTTAATGCGGGGAGGCAGAAATTCTTTGGAACTTGTTTTCATGAAATGCTTATGGATCTTTTTACCCCGAAGAGTCCCCAATTACATAATATTTATCTGTTTCCCAACATCTATTCTTTCCTTCTTCTTGGCAGGGACAGTTCTCATTTTTAGCTGAGCACATGGCCACCTGGTATAAAACCATTTCCCCGCTTCCTTAGCTACTAGGAATGACCATATGACAGTATTTTATCTAACGTGATAAAAGCAAGATATATGTCTATAATATCCTCCTTTCCTGTTGGCTGGAACACAAATGTGACAGCTGGGGGCTTAGCATTCACTTTGGACCAGGAGAGGGAACATTAAAGACAGTAAAACAGAAAGACAGGAAGAACGCAGGCACTGCTTATTTCTGGACTTTTACATGGAGAGGAATAAAGCTCTGTCTTGTTAAAGCAACCATTATTTTGGGTTTCTGTTACTTGCCACTAGATCTAATCCTAACTGATAGATTTTCTTCTAGATGCTTGTTTCATCTGTCTTAGGTGAACTCAGTCTATTTATACTTATAGTTTTTTTCTACCTTGAAAATGATTGCTCCTTCTGCTAGAGATTCCTTCAGGAGAGTTATGCTTCTCACAACTCCAGTTAAGTCTAGTTTTAAAAAGGATTCAAACAGCATAACAGCTGCAGTAGCTACGGATACCGGTTAGTGGTCTTCTGCTGGTACGTATTCTAATTCTGCTAAAGAATTCCATCTAGTCTATATTCTAATTCTATCTAAAGCACTCAGTTTTAAGACCACCTTTATACCTTAGTTTCTATTCCTATCCACCCCACCAGCTTCCACAATTTGATATTCAGTTAGCAATAATAATAATAATAGGGGCGGCTGCATGGCTCAGATGGCTAAGCATCTGCCTTCAGCTCAGGTCATGATCCCAGGGCCCTGGGATGGAGCCCCACATTGGGCTCCCTGCTCCTTAGGGAGCCTGCTTCTCCCTCTCACTCTACTGTTCCCGTGCTTGTGCTCTCTCAGTCTCTCTGTCAAGCAAATAAATAGAATCTTAAAAAATAAAATAAAATAAAAGTTACCATTGCTTAAAAATAATAATGATAATGATAATGTGTTTAAGAATCAGTGCATCTAGATTCCACTTCAAGCCAGGAGTAAGTCTGATAGAAGCATCATTTCCCTTCCTGGAGGTCAGAAGAACATTTCCTATGGCAGCCATTGATGCTGTTGCTGGAATTGGGGGGGTTCGCAGATGCCAAAGTTGTGAACCAGGAGACAACTGGTATGCTTCCAATCCAAAGGACAAGGTGAGAGCCAGACGGATACTACAGTAGATGGATAAATTAGTTCTGGAGTTCCTAGTGGAGAAAGTCTCAATGCGTGGGGCAGAGGAGGGTGGGGGACCCCACTGGGTCTGAAAGAGCAGTTTAAGACTTAGTCCTGAGAGAGCACCTGGGTGGCTCAGTGGGTTAAAGCCTCTGCCTTTGGCTCAGGTCATGATCTCAAGGTCCTGGAATCGAGCCCCGCATCAGGCTCTCTGCTCAGCAGGGAGCCTGCTTCCTCCTCTCTCTCTGCCTGCCCCCCAGCCTACTTGTGATCTCTGTCAAATAAATAAATAAAATCTTAAAAAAAAAATTAGGGGAAAGTAATTTAAAAAAAAAAAAGACTTAGTCCTGAGGCAGAGTAAGCAGTAGGGGATCCCTTTACCTAGTTCTCTGCAGACACAAGTGAGAGAAGTTCCAATGGCCTTAAAATTCAACATAGAATTTAAAATCACAAGGAAATTACTTCAAATAAGAGCTGGGCATGATGGCAGGTTAAGGTGACAATCTTAAGGAAAAGTCATAACTGTGGTTAAGATGAATGAAAATTAAGGTACCTAAATAGATAACTGCATAAAAATTAAAACTTGGAGAAATGTATGACTACAATTATATTCCAGAATTGATTTAACTCTTTAATTTGAATTTTGGGGGGATTTAGACAGAAGAGGTGCTATTAATACCAAATGATAATCACCAGTGGAAGAGCTACCATCCATTTTAAGCTCCTCAGCTTCCTGACAAAGAATCATTCCAAACGTCATGCAAATCCTGATGCATTCAACAAATGAAATTCATTTTAGCTGAAAGTGAAAAAACACCAGGAATATTAGAACAAACCATTCCCAAACTATCTCAGAATATACTGGTTTGAATAACTGGGCACTTTAGTCCCTAAAAAAGGCAAGAGCAAAAGATATCAGACAGTGGCAATAAATATCCAGAATTTAGCAAGAAAACTAAAGAAATGGGTTGTGACTGTACATCAGTGATCCTCAGATAGAGTTTTTCCTTTCCTGTTCCCTTTAATGAGGTGATCTGGAGAACGATCCCTTGCCCCTGAGGGCCAAAGCTGGTTTAGTCACTGAGCTTTCTGTTCTTTGCTCTTTGTTCCCTTCTTTACTGGGAAATGATTTTTAGCAGTGGGCCAGGGAGACTCATCTGTGAGGCGCATATCTGTGTCTTCCAGAAGAAGGACTAGTATGGGGGAAGTAGCCCAATCTATTGGACATCTGGAGCTATCTAGTCTGATATGACAGCTGTCCCAGTGTAGAGAAAGAGAGAAACAAGCATCAGTTTCCAATCTGATTTTCTTCCTTGCCTCAATGGCCAGTTCTGACACCTTTGACACTGAAGCAGGCAGAGTAAGAACGCTGAACTATTAGCAGAAAATGAATAAAACCAGGTACCTACTGAGTATCACCTGTGTGCTTGGATACTCCATGGATACAAACCAGAAAAGATGAATTCTGTCTTTGACTCACATAAAGTTACAAGGCAAGGAGCGACTGTGGGTGACTATTCTTTTTGTGTATCTGTATCTTCCACTAGACTAGGCTCCATGACAGTAGGGACTAACTATATTCATCATATGCACAGCTGCCCATTATTGATTGCCCGGTCCCTGGGCAATAAATACTTGAATAAGTGAAAGAACATACACTATCGAAGTAACAACAAAAGGCAGCCTCCACATAACCATGTACCAAAGTGTGGGGTACAGGAGAAATAAGCAAGAATCAGTTAGAAAAGTGAAGATAGCTAAGTGAACAGGCGAGGGGTTCGGAGGTTATCACTGTGTGCAGGATAACAGAAGCTCTCCCAGCTAACTAGAACCTGGCCGTTCTGGGGCTCTGGGTCCCATCAAATGTATAAAGCATTCTCAAGAGAGGACATAACACAGCAAGTGCCCCAGCTTCAATGTCAAAACTGTTTACCCCATATGGGACAATGGTGGTATCCTGGTACAAGTTTCTAGAACAACCTCTTCTCTGGAGTCCAGAGACCTTCAAACAAATGACACGTGCTAATGAGGCTTTCTTTGATCACTAGACTACTCTTTAAAGTACCCAAAACCTGAAACTTTGGATATAAAGCTTAATTATAACACCATAATTTAGATGCCAATGATGGTTCTAAAATATGAGGATTTGGTTGCTTTTAGCTCTATGACTTTTGAGAATTGGTAAGTAGATGGCGGGGCAGCTCAGCCCTGGATGGCCTAACTACTCTTGGCAAGAGGCCAGGCCACACCCAGAGGTAGAACATAATGGCCATCTCTCCAGAATGGTCCAAGGCAACAGGACATCACTTCAGTCCACAACTCTTTTCTCAACCTGGTGAGACACCACTGAGGGAAATGTCATCTCACCTTCAATGAGAAGAGGAAGGAGCCAGTTTTCTTGAGGATTTATAAATACTGAAATAACCCCACTCACTTTCCTTTGCCATCTTAATAGGCCAACCGCAGTCTGAAGTGGTGAGAAGTCAGATCCTTCTCTGGTCCAGTCACCTCCTCTTTCTACCCCAAAAGTTCTGCTTAGGGGCCATAAAGCTTGTGTGTCAGTCAGAGGCTCATTAGAAAATGGATGGTACACTCGAAGTGGGATAATTTGGGGAGAGTTTGGTAAAGGGCCTATTTACAAAGATGTGAGCCGGGTATAGACAATCAACAAGGCATAGTACTGTAGTGCCCCGGGCACTGTTACCTCCCTGCAATAACAAGTGTATATAGAGAAGTTACTGGAAACCTGAAGACTGCGTACAGAGGGACGCCATGCCAGGAGCCAGGACACAGCCAACATAGTGAAACCCCCGCAGGAAGGAAACCACAAATACTCTCTTCCCTCTAATCTCCTTTGCCAATACAAACAGGAAGCTGGGGGCAAGGGAACCAGCCCTTTGATGCACTCTCTACAGGTCAGTTCTGATGCAGACAGCAGGATGGAGGAGCCCAGGCATGGGTCTCCAGGCAAACCGAAGCTCTCCAGCACAGCTGTGCTTTACTCATTCTCCATGAGTCTGTGTCTGGGTAAAGACTCATTCCTTTCAAATAGAAAAAACCTCCTTCTAGAATTAGTCCTTAATCACACTAACGCAGTGAGCCACAGACAAACAGAATCATGGAATCCAGAGCCTAAATTGCAATCCCACGTCTGCTAATCACTGGCTGTGTGACGCTGGGGAAGTTAGTTTTCTGTATTTAGGCTTTCTCGTTGGTCTCCTCGTCACTATCTCATGAGAATATTGGGAGGATATCTGCCGCACCTGACTCTATGTTGACCACAATCGCTTTCCTCAACTGCTCAATAACCAGGAGCCTCCCCGTGTCTTTCTACTCATTTCTTCAAAATCTCAGTACCTCTCTCCCCCCCACCTCTCCCATCATTGTTTTACATTCTTTCCCCCTGCATTTCATCCGATATTGAAACCTGCTCTGTGGCGATCTACTATGAATACTGCTGTGGTTTGATTCCACGTTCATCGCATCTGTTGTTGAATTCTGTAAAAAGCTGATCCATCAGGTTTAAGGAGTGCCACACCGATAGCATCTTCTATAAACCTGATAGTATCCCAGCTTGCTCAAAACACAAGTACTGTTCAGAGATATTGTTGAAAATCTCCTTCCAGAAGCAATAAAATGCCAGAAGCCACGTATATAAAGAATAACTGATGCCACAGGGTCATGAATATGATGATGATAATGATCATAAATAACAGGAGTTTCCATTTATGTAGGTTTACATATTGCAAAGGAAATCATGGACGTTCTGTGTCACGCACCATCCTAAGTATTTTAGACATATAATATCATACCAATTATTATTTGGTGTTTTGGGGTTCCACTTTGTAGAAGAGGAACATGAGACTTAGAAAAAGTAGATTCCTTCCCCGGGTGCCTGGCTGGCTCAATCGGTAGAGGATGGGATTCTTGGTCTTGGGGTTGTGAGTTTAAGCCCCATGTGGATGTGGAGATTACTTAAAAAATAAAATCTCTGGAGTGCCTGTGTGGCTCAGTTGTTAAGCATCTGCCTTGGGCCCAAGTCATGATCCCAGGGTCCTGGGATCGAGCCCTCCATCGGGCTCCCTGCTCAGTAGGGAGCCTGCTTCTCCCTCTCCCACTCCCCCTGCTTGTTTTCCCTCTCTCGCTGTGTCTCTCACTCTCTGTCAAATAAATAAATAAAGTCTTTAAAAAACAAAAAAAGAAAAGAAAAAATTTGATTACTGTCCAAAAGTTGTCAAATATTACTCAGATTCAGGATTCAAATCCAGTTTGGCCTAAGTCTATAGCCCATGTTCTTAGACACTACAATATAATTGAATTTCATAAAAGACACATAGGGGTACCTGGGTAGCTCAGTCTGTTGGGTGTCTGCTTTCGGCTCAGGTCATGATCCCAGAGTCCTGAGATTGAGCCTGAGTAAGGAGCCTGCTTCTCCCTCTCCCTCTGCTGCACCCCCTGCTGATTCTCTCTCTCTCTCTCATCCAACTAAATAAATTAATTAAATCTTTAAAAATAAATAAATAAACAAACAAAAAACAAAAAGGACACGTAATTCAAACTCTCTGACCCAGTAACCTCACTTACAAGTAGTTTTCCTGCTTCAAAAGAATATCATTCTAGGAATGGATAGTGGTGGTAGTTGCACAACAACATAAACATACTTAATGTTACTAAATTGTACACTTAAAAATTATCAAAATGTCAAATTTTATATTATGTGTATTCTACGACAATAAAAAATATTTAAGAATTCAACCAGAAAAAAAGAAGGCAGTAAATCAAAATTTTAAAAAGTGATTTTGTTCTTCTTTTCCTACCCCCCAAACCCCACATGTTGCATCTCCTCTTCCTCATATCAGGGAGATCATATGATAGTTGTCTTTCTCTGACTGAATCACTTCGATAAGCATAATACCTTCTAGTTCCATCCACATTGTCACAAATGGCAAGATTTCACTTCTTTTGATGGCTGCATAGTATTCTGTTGTATATATATACACCACCTTTTTTTTTTTAATTCCATTTATTTATTTGAGAGAGAGACAGTGAGAGAGAGCATGAGAGGAGAAGCAGACTCCCCATGGAGCTGGGAGCCCAATGCAGGACTCGATCCAGGGACTCCAGGATCATGACCTGAGCCGAAGGCAGTTGCTCAACCAACTGAGCCACCCAGGCACCCTACACCACATCTTCTTTATCCATTCATCTGTTGATGGACATCTAGGTTCTTCCCATAGTTTGTCTAAGAAGAAAAAATGAAAGAAAATGGGATCGGGAGGGCGACAAACCATAAAAGACTCAATCTCAAAAAACAGACTGAGGGTTGCTAGGGGGAGTGGGGACGGAAGAGGGTGGTGGGGATATGGACATTGGGGAGGGTTTGTGCTATGATGAGTGCTGTGAAGTGTGTAAACCTGGTGAGTCACAGACCTGTACCCTTGGGGATAAAAACCCATTATATGTTTATTAAAAAATTTAAAAATAAAAAATTTTTAAAAGTGATTTTTGTAATATGTTGATTTAAATGCTTGTGTGACAAAATAAATGATAAATATACATTACCTATATTGTTTCCACACCTTAAATAGTCTGCTCAAGCTGGCTAAAAACTTTGAAACTATATTCTTATTGGAGAGGTGGGATTTTTCTTAGGTTTGATATTGCCATATATTTGGGCATGGCAATATTCAACCAAAAATCAATAGCCATCTAAATTAATATTTAATGAATAGAAAAACAAAGACTGCTTTAGCATGAAGTGACTCAGAAATTTTGCCATCCACCACTGAAAACTATCTGAAGAGCTACTATAGCAAATCGAGAAACGTACCAAGAAAGAGAAAGACCTGGGAAAAATTAAAGTGGTAAGAAGCAAAAAAAAAAAAAAAAAAAAAAGCAGCAGCATATCCACAAGATGATGGCTGTCACATTATTTTTAATTGCAAATTAAATAGGAAGTAAAGGAAATACCCAAAGAGAATGAGGAAATTAGCTAAATTATGAACTATGGTGCTCCCTCTTGAGTGAATATTATGCAGCCAAAAAATTATAAGTACAGAAATTCTTTTTTTTAATTTCTATTTATTTATTTTAAGTAATATCTATGCCCAATGTGGGGCTCAGACTCATGACCCCAAGATTAAGAATTGCATGCTCTCCTGACTGAGCCCGCCAGGTACCCCTTAAGTACAAAAACTCTTATAACAGCATGGAAATACTTATGGCTTGTGTTAAATTAAAAAAATAGGACGCAAAATTTTATTCACATTATGCTCATCAGCAATAGAAATGTATATGTATATATGTGTGCAGATTGAAATGAAACACGGAAAAATAAGGCCAGAATTGAGACTGAGCGTAGAATTACGGGTGACCTCCCCACCCCCACCATTTTCTAAACTTTCTGTAATGCCATTTCATTGTTGTATCAGTTATCTATTGTTATGACACAAATTATCCCCAAATTTAAAAGCTTACGACAACAAGCATTTGTTTCCCCACAGTTCTTGTGACTCAGAAATCCAGATACAGCTTTCCCAGATGGCTCAGCCGCTAGGACAGCAGCTACCTCAAGGCCTGAGTAAGGAAAGATACACCTCCAATCACACTCAAGCAGTTGTTGACAGGATTCGGTTCCTCTGAGGTCCTGGCATTGCAGGCCTAGGTTTCAAACTCTCTGTCTCCTGGAAGCTGACTTTAGTTCCTTGCCACAAGACCCCTCTGTAGGGTAGCTCAAAACATGGCAACTGATTTTCTTTTCTTTTTTTTTAAGATTTTATTTATTTACTTGACAGACAGAGATCACAAGTAGGCCAAGAGGCAGGCAGAGAGAGAGGAGGAAGCAGGCTCCCCAGGAACCTGGGATCATGACCTGAGCTGAAGGCAGAGGCTTTTAACCCACTGAGCCACCCAGGTGCCCTGGCAACTGATTTCCATCAGAGCAAACACATGCAGGCAAGCCTGATGGAAGTCAGAGACTTCCTGTGGCCTAATCTTAGAACCAAATATCATTGTCTACCAAATTTTGTTGGTTGGAAGCAAAAAGTCACTAGGTCTAGCTCACATTCAAGGAATTCGAATCCTTGGGGCCATCTTAAAGGTTGCCTACCACAGTGGTCACCAAAATAAAAGACTCGTGAGGCGCCTGGGTGGCTCAGTGAGTTAAGCCTCTGCCTTCAGCTCAGGTCATGATCCCAGGGTTCCAGGATTGAGCCCGGCATCGGGCTCTCTGATCAGCGGGGAGCCTGCTTCCCCCTCTCTCTGTTTGCCTCTCTGCCTACTTGTGTGTCAAATTAATTAATTAATTAATTAAATCTTTCTAAAATAATAAATAAATAAAAATAAAAGACTTGTGAGATAGAGCTCTTCTTTTTGTCATCCATGACCCATTATTTTTGGGGAATAGAATTCAGCAACTTCTTTTAACACACATGCCTCTAGAAACTGGAAATGTCAACAAACCTGCTTTCCCCTCAGGTCTCTAGAAAGGACCATACCCCTGCCAACACCTTAGTTTTAGGCCAATGAGACCTGCATCAGATTTCCACCTCTGGGACTGCAAGATGATAGATTTGGGTTGTTTGAAACCACTAAGTTTGTGGTAATTTGCTAAGGCAGGAATAGAAAACCAATAGAAGCCACAAGCCAAACAAATCACAGAAGTGTAGCTTATTCAGTCTCTTTTAGATTGAATGCTATTTTCCTTGAAGGGGTTATGTGGAAACACAAGAATTCTTCGGGGCCTGGCTCACAGGACTCCTGTGAAAGCAGTTTAAGCCTGTCATTGCAATCATTGGAAGGAGTCACAGAAACAGTGGTCTTCAATTTCCCATTGACTTTTCACACTGAGTCGTGATAGCAACTTTCATCCAGCACAGAAATTGATTTTAGTTAGCAAAGAAATTGGAAAATATATGCTTGTTTATTTCAATAGAAATGAATGAAAAAATAAAGACATTTAACTTCTTCTGCTACTCTAGGAATACAAAGCCTGTTCTTGGCTTTAAGTCCAAGAATGAAGGGACATTTTGGCAAAGGCAAGGGCAGGGAGGCAGGCAGGCAGGGAGCAAGAAAGGAAAGAAGGAAAGGAGGAAGGAAAGACGAGAAAAGGCTGTAATGTCCAGGTAAGTAAGACGGATCTGGCCTATAAACTATAAACTACAAACTCTAGATGGAATCCCATTAACCTACATGTTCTAGAAAGATAACAAAGCAAGTCCATCCTCCAGGGATGGGAACGCATGATTCCAAATAGTTTAGCCATTTTATTTTTAAGATTTTCCTTATTTGACAGAGAGAGGCACAGTGAGAGAGGGAACACAAACAGGGGAGAGGAAGAGGGAGAAGAAGAAGCAGGCTTCCTACTGAGCAGGAAGGCTGATTCGGAGCTTGACCCCAGGACCCTGAGATCATGACCTGAGCTGAAGGCAGATGCTTAACTGACTGAGCCACCCAGGAGCCCCTGGTTTGGCCATTTTAAAGCCAAGGCTGTAGTGTGGTTGAATGGGTATGTGCAAAGAGATGGACTTCTCTTACTCGAAAATTCCATGGGATTCTTTTTTTTTTCCTTTCCACTCCATGTCAAGGGTCTATGAATGGAGACTGACAGATGAACTGGGATGTTAAGAGGTAGATTTGCCTGCTGATGAACTCGCTGAGCTTCCATTAACACTTCAGGGAATTATGTGGAACTAGCGGTGGGTGAATATATCCCTAATACTCTATTTCTAATTTTTTTTTTCAATGAACAATTATGTTTAGTCAATCCCCAGCAGGATTTGTTGGTGAGAGTGCTGGTTTCCTAATGCAAGTTTCTTTTCAGTTAGTCAAGCTAATGCTGATGACCTGTGTTCACTTGGTGATGTACTGTTAGATATAGCAGTGTCTACCTAAATGCATTGGTGAATTAAATCTTGTCTGGGAAGATTTGCTCATTCAACCTAGGGATTAGAAATTATATTGACCCAAGAAGCAAGACTTGCTATATTTAGTCTGGGATCTGTGCCAAACATGCATAGCCAGACCAAGGGATTAGGGAACCCTGACATCATTTTTACTCCAACCCTTTATAAAACATCAAGGTTAGCAATTATGTTACATCATCTGAAAAATACAGTTCCCAAGTTTCAAATTATTTTAAAATTTTTTGTGTGGTGCCTCATTCTCAGATCGATAATATTCAGCACAGGAAGGGAAAGGAAGGGCCTAGAAGGGGGAAGAAACTGCCTTGAGAAGGACCAGCTGATGTGCTTATTCCCCTTCTGTGATGAGAAAAGCAATACGCAGAGAGGCTAATTAAGTAAATTATGGAAGGGTACAATCGAATTGGTAGCAGGATTAGTATTCCAGCCCATCCCTATCTGGCTCCAGATCCCATGCTCTTATCTTGTTTCCATTCATTCTACCTTTGCGGAAGACAAAGGGGGTGTGTATGCTTGATTTCAGTTGGAGAAGTGAGAACTTTATAATAATGGAATGAATTCAGAATCTCCCAAGAAAAGCTGAATAATAACTTCTGACTCAAACTCCCATCCCTTTTTTAGACAGTCATTTCCCTCCTCTTCTGCCTTTCCTTCCTAATAAAAGCACGAATGAAATTAAACATTAAAACTCCAGGAGGAAAAATATCTCCAGGAGGGCACAGATTGTCATTTATCTTTGTATTTCCAGCGCCTTGTACTTACCTGGCCCAGATTAGGTGCTTGTCACCAGCTTGTCATAGGAAAAAGAGAATGAATTAATAAACCGGGGAAGATTGTTCTATTTATAATGCTTATTGGAACTGCTGTTTCACTTTCAAATGTAGGTAAGTATTTTGTTATTATTTTAAGCCAGCTGTCTTAAATATGTTAAATACTCCAAATTTCTGAAATGTGTTACTAAAGACTGATTCTGGACACGGGATTTTTTTTTTTTTTTCTCCCTCACTACACAGAGACACAGAGACACATTTATCTGTTTTATATTTTTATTATGATCCCCAAAATTATTTAATTCAGTTTATATTCAGAGGTATAAACACTCTGAGCTCCAAGTAACATTCTCAGAAAGGGTCTTTTCAAGTTTCATTAATCAAAAATATTTTCAAAAATGAGAACTTTCATAGGTCTCTCTAAACCATAGGTTACTCTTAGGACGATTTATAAACTGTCCAATTGTAATTTAAAACACAGTTGAAATTGTGGGTAGATGTGTCAGATATTACCATTAACAAGGAAAAAGGCGGGCGCCTGGGTGGCTCAGTGGGTTGAGCCGCTGCCTTCGGCTCGGGTCATGATCTCAGGGTCCTGGGATCGAGTCCCGCATCGGGCTCTCTGCTCAGCGGGGAGCCTGCTTCCCTCTCTCTCTGCCTGCCTTGTGATTTCTCTCTGTCAAATAAATAAATAAAATTTAAAAAAAAAAAAAAGGAAAAAGGAAAAAAACAGTAGTTTCTATTTAAAATCTGGTTGTATTTGAAGCAGCTAGATGTACACAATCCAAGACAACAGTCAAAACCTTTCAAAGTAATATGTAATGATGAGCTGAGAATTCTATCCAAAATGCACACCTAAGGCTTCTTGAATTAGACATTTATTTAGAAGCAAGTATGGTACCTTAAGTGTCTTCTAGCAAAAAGCAAACAAATTTTAGAATTTTTCTTGTAAAGCATTGCATGAAATGCCTGGTTTCCAAGTGAAAAAAAAAAAAAAACCCCAAGGAATTGTAATTACACATAAATCTTGCTTCAGTGAAAAAGCCCATTTCCAGAACATTCGTTCTACCAAAAGTGAGACCTTTTCTATGCAAGACTGCAGTTTATATCCTTGAGAGTAGAGATTTTATCTCATAATTCCACCTTTGGATGATGCATTGGTATAAAGAATGTCAATACACATACGTCACACATGAGGTGTGTTTGGATGGATTATATATTCCAACTGTACTTCACACAACAGGCTCGCTCTCAACCTAAATGAGGAGCATTTTTAATAAGAAGGTAATAGGACTATAGAGATCTTCATATGGCATAAAAATACATGGGGAGGTGTATTGTAATGTGAATAAGACTAATTGATCATCTTATTGGAGAAACACTTATCTCAAGATGAAAAATGGCCACATTGTTGTTTGACATTTGGATTGTCGATGACTTGACCAGAAGAAACCTTAGTCAAACACTCCAGAGACACGAACAGTTCAAGAGAGCAGCTGCTTGCCAAAGGTCACTGAGAGAATAATAGGGTTTTTCCTTCACGATCTGGAGAAAGGCCGGTGTTGCTTATATCCCAGGGAAGGGGAAATAAAATGATGGCCAAAAGTCATGCTTTTATTAAAAATACTACCACTCATGTAGCAATAGAATAACTCTAAAATTTCTCTGTAATAGGATCCCTAGATAGTATACATAGGCATGTAACTTATTCTCTTCTCATCTGATATACAACAAAAGTAAAACATTCAATTCTTTTTTGAGAGAATAGAAACTAAGAAAATACCAAGTTGATTTACTAGTCATCTAGCTTGAAAATCATTCAAATGAATAGAATTCCTCTTCTGTTTTGTTTATTTATTTGTTGATATTTTACTTAAATTCAGTTAACTAATATATAATGTATTATTAGTTTCAAAGGTAGAGTTTAGTGATTATCATTTGCATACTACACCCAGTACTCATTACATCAAGTGCCCTCCTTAATGCCCATCACCCAGTTACCCCATCCCCCACCCCCCTCCCCTCCAGCAACTCTCAGTGTGTTTCCTAGAGTTAAGAGTCTCTTATGCTTTGTCTCCCTCTCTGATTTTGTCTTATTTTATTTCATTAATTCTTAAGTTTAAAAGCCAAACTGTTTCTAACTTCCCATAATAAAAAGAGACTTTAGGTAGGCATAAAAGTATTTTTTAAAAGAGACCAAGAGCTCCAGTGGGTCTCTCTTCTCTCTCACAGCAATTTTAAGGTCGTCTGATAGAAGAGTTGGTAGATGTTCTGAGTCATTCATGAACCTTTGCTAATTTCAGCATTTTCCATCTGCTAAAGCTGTTCACGTGAAGAATTTTAATTTTTAAAACTGTTCAATGTGCTCTCTCTGTCTCTCTCTCTAATGAATAAAAAAAAAAAAAAAACTTTAAAAAAGGGGAGGTGGGCGCGTGGGTGACTCAGTGGGTTAAAGCCTTTGCCTTCTGCTCAGGTCATGATCCCAGTGTCCTGGGATCAAGCCCTGCATCATGTTCTCTGCTCAGAAGGGAGTCTGCTTCCCTTCCTCTTTCTGCCTGCGTCTCTGCCTACTTGTGATTTCTGTCTGTCAAATAAATAAATCTAAAAATCTTAAAAAAAAAAAAAAAGGTGGGGGGAGGCACATGGGTGGCTCAGGTTATGATCTCTGGGTCCTGGGACAAGACCACGTCAGGCTCCCAACTCAGTGGGGAGCCTGCTTCACCCTCTCCCTTTGCCTCTCCCCAGCTTGTACTCTCTCTCTCTCTCTTTCAAATGAATAATAATTTTTAAAAAACATTAAAACTGTTAGAGATTTCAATATCACATTAGCAAATACAACACAACTAAATTATTTCACACGATGTTGGTGACAATGCTAAGATGATTGATAGATATGAGGTACTCCCAAACCTTGGACTTCTCACTCTTTACCAAGGAAAAGGTTTCACAAAACTACAAATTTTAACCAGTGTAGTACCACCCCAAGAGAGATGCATATATCTCTGCATATATCTCAATAGGACCATATCATGGGGGGTTAAAATTTCCCCCACTACATCCCTACCCCAGAATTTTTGCACAGTGGATTCAAGTTAAAATATATAGCATGGGCAGACTTGAAAGCAAAAAGAAGCCAAAACAATTTAATACAAGGCCTGAATTGCATATACGGGAAGGAGGAGAGGCAGAACCATTGCCATTTAACCTTGTTAACTTCAGGCTTCTTACCTGAATATTCCTCCCACACAAAAGATATACAGACCGTCCTTGCCCATCTTGATCACACTAGCAGCCAAGGGCTTTCCAAACAACGGTACTCCAATTCATGCTACCCTCATAGACTGTTCTGAAACTTACCTGCTGGTGCTTGTAATGGATGACAGAATTTTGGGAGGACCACACCAGTGTGAAATAAATTTTGAGTCCTTTTAGGTATGAACAGCCTCATCTTTTTAACTTAATGGCATTATTTATCAGTAGGCTCTGAAAAGTATAGTATACTGTGGGTAGAGACAAAGACTGACCTAATAACCAAATCGCCATAAGATTCAACTTCTCCCTAGTACTTCATCCCCAGGGCCTATGTGACCCCCACATAGCTTGAAGACCATGGAAGAAGCTCAAAAACATCTCACCTGTCCTATTCAATGGGGGAAATCCATGTTTTCAAGTCCCTGGGGAAAACGCATGGATTCCCAGAAATAACTAACATTTCCCAGGTGACTACCAGTTCCACAAATTGAGTAATACTAGGTTTTCACCAACATTACTTTTACAAGATTCTCTGCAGATGGATATATTACTTGCCATCAAAGATTGTCAAGATTCCGAAGCTTTTATGATCTATATGGGGCGTGACTAGAGGATCCTCTGCCACAGAAATAGACTTGAGTCTGGAGAGCCAACCACCTTTGAAAAGCTGCAGGATTACTTGAAAACAAAGAGTCTTATAGTATCAGCTGGTTCTGGTCTACAGAAAGGTGGTAGCATCCATTCTTCTATCTGATTTTGAGGCTGGGTTGCATCCTAATCAAATCCTTCAAGCACATTCATAGTCTCATCCTTGTCATCTCTGAATCCTAAATGTTAAGCTAAAAATGGTGACCCAGAGCTCCCAGAAGACACTTTGTCCACCAGTGTGGCTTTCATCATTAGCTTCTGTATTGCTTTTGACTACTTCTTAGGAAGTCCATGTAAATATTCCCAAACACTGCCTCCTCTTTCTCTTGTCCCCTACTTGTTAAAGCTTACATAGGCACACTATTTGATAGTCAAGTCCTCAGTAACAGAAATTTTGTTAAGAATAAAGAAGTGTTCCCTTCCATTACCTAAGTGTGTGATACTGGGAAAATTACTTAACCTCTCTCAACCTGTTTTATCCATCTGTAAAATGGAGCTAATAATACCACCCTCTCCGGGGATATTGTAAGGATTAAATGAGATATAAAATAACTAGAATGTCATAGGCACATAAGAGATGTTAGAGTCTTTTTAACAGAAGTCTAAATTTATTTACATAGAAACTTGCAAATGAATGTTTTTCTTGTGCCAGCAATGTCTTTAGGGTTAAATTATCCCTTCACCATTTCTTAATCAAGCTTATTTACAATCTGGGATATTAAGGACAGATTTAAAGTGTTTTTTATATTAAGGGCTGATTTAAAATATTTATATACATTCAATACTACATTCTGTTGCTACTGTCCAGTTAGCTTTATATTTTTACAGATTTTATATAATTACATTGTCTTTATAGTATTCATTTTGTGCATTCTCAAGAGTGATGTACCATAATTACTTATTTCTATCTTGGGACTTCTGGTTTGTTTGCATTTCTTCAGTAATATCATCAAATAGGGTTGGAAGGGAGGAAAAACTTTGTGCACAAGAGCTTTTTCTAATTTGCTAGTGTTAATGTTTTAGGATACAGTTCTAGAAATGGTATTACTGGATTGAAGTTTTGATGGCTATGATTTGCTTTTGTTGATTTTAAGTGTAGGGAAAGAAGCTACTGTGAGGTAGGATTATCAGAGGTCTGAATATGGAGATTTGAAAGGTAGGAAAAGAAATATTTCAGGAAGAAAATAAATGAAACATAAACAAGTAAGAACCTAATATGGGGTGGGCGGGGGAGAAAAAGGAAAAAAAAAAAAAAAAAACCAAGGAAATTAACCTGATTGAAGTAGAAGGTTTTTTGGCAATAGTGGGAAATTAGGCCGCATGAGTAGATTCTTATTAGAGGTAGCCCTTGACTTTGAGAGTGAACTAAAATAGTTAAAGCTTGCCTTTGACGCCTAGAGCCCAGGACAGCAGCACAACGGAGAGGGAGAGTGTTCCTGAAGAATCGCTGGGCAGGACTGAAGCTGAGCTAGATGGGAAGAACACCAGAGAACAGCTAGAATCAAAGCGTCCCATGTGATGTCAAAGGAGAGGAATGTGGAAAGCAAATCCAAGTGCTTGAAGAGAAAAATGAATAAAGGGACTTAGAAAGAGGTTAGTGTAAGAGAATGCACAAAATTATACTTCCCCAAAATTCTCAGATACCGGAGTGACTGGAAATGAGAAGTTGATGTCACTAAACTGGCAGCAGTCAGGTAACCGGGAGGGAGAACCAGTTTGCTGGAGGAGTGGACTGGGCAGAGGATATTGATTTTGAGTTGACAGTAGGATATTCAAGTGGAAATGTCACATAGAAGCAGTTGGAAGCCCTTACATACCTTAGGACTTTAGTGGTTGAAGTTGGATAATTACAAAACAAGGAGTTTGTGTTGCAGGGTAGGACATTTTACCAGAAGATGGAAAAGGTACTGAGGAGCTTCTGAGATGGTCAGATTAGCCATGGCCTTGACCAAAGCAGCAGGTCATGCTGAGATCTGCCCCTGGCCTCCCAGGACCCCAAAGTGAGAGTCAAAATTTCATCAGAAACCATGTTCCCTTCTCTAGTTCCATAATAAATATGTGGTAAAAACACATTTCTGGTGAAACATCAAAGCAAAAAGGAATGAAATTTAGAATTATTTCATTTAAGGTACTGTAGGCACAAAACCGGCAATGCTATTATAGTGCTCACCCCATTTTATTTAGGGGCCAATGACATAGCTTTCTTAATATTTTACTTCACAAGATACCTGTGTGAAAAGACTCCTCTAAAATATATGGCAGAGACCATGAAACTCAGAAAATCTCTGAAGAGCAGTATGAATGAACACCTTTCAAGAAACTACACGATACTGAAAATTTGGAAGGCCTCACACCTGCAAAATCTTACAGATGAGCTCCAAGGTCCGCACCAAACATTCAGAATTCCTGATTCATCTTTCAACTGTACAAAATTCCATAAGAAGAACCTAATAATCCCCTGGGTCATCCAGAACCACTGAACACATACCCTGTATTCTAAATATAATCCTTTGCATTTTTCCTTAGAGGAATACTAATCACATGTGTGGGCCATATGTTGCAGTTTAATATCTCCCCAATCAGCAAGAAATTTCCTCAGATTTTTCACAGGATCCCTGAGGAACCCAAAATAGACAGCAGGAGAATCCAGTTTGAAGTAATCATCTTAGATTGAATTAAATATAATCATGTATGTAATGGTACCAGGATCTTCTGGAAGAATTTGGGTGTACTAAGTTTTCCTGAACTTGTGTGTTTTATCGATTTTTAATTATCGCTCTTAAATTTCTGGGGAAATTTTTCCATTGAAACAGTTTATAATTCAAGAATCATAAATAAGACTGTTGGTGAAAGGCCATAGTTAATCACCTCAAAAAATGCTCATGCTGTCTGCAAGGTAAGTAGAGAAGGCACCAGAATAGCTCATAGACAGTGGGACTGGCTGTAGCCCAAGAGTCCCCCAACACAATCTGTCTGCTGAGCATTCTCAGTCTTCCTAGAAGGAAGGCTCTGGAAATCACTGGTCGTGAGCCACCCTAAAGCCCTGTATCAGAATCAAACCTGGAGCGTGTTCGATACATCCGTCTTCCTGGAGTCCTGAGCCATGGGCCTCCTAGGCCTTCTGAGGGTAGATGCCCTGGATTTCCTGCTTTCTCAACGTCTGTGAAGTCAGAGTGAATGAGGATGGAGGGGCGTGGTAGAGGACAGCGAGAACAATGGTTTTGATTCTTTTGAACTGACAGACGTTCACAGAATTACGTATTTTTTCTTTTTGGTAACTTCGCTAAATTTGTTCATTGCAATCGAATAAGATTTTGCAGTCCATTACCCTGTAATGGATGTAGCCTTTGGGTATTTTTGAAAACTAAAATTAGAAGAAAAATGAGCAAGTAAATGTGTTGATTAATGCATCTATGAGGATCTTTTAAACAAACTAATGAATATGTTAAAGCAAAATTATAACATGAAAATAAATATACTTCGTATTTGTAATGACAAACCTGCTTTTCAGAACAGCCACCAATGAATTAGTCAAACCCATTTCAGAGATGGGAGACAGTAAGACCTGAAGAGATGGACTTGTGTCCCACACACTCAGTATGTTGGCTAGAGCAGTAGCGGCTGTCTAAAACCCTAGCCTGGGTGCCTGGGGGGCTCAGTCAGTTAAGCGTCTGCCTTGGGCTCAGGTCATGAACTCAGGCTCCTGAGATGGAGCCCCAAGTTGTCGGGCTTACTGCTTGGCAGGAAGTCTGCTTCTCCCCCTGCCTGCCACTCCCCCTGCTTGTGTTTGCTCTCTCTCTCTGTGTCAGATAAATACAGAAAATTCTAAAAATAAATAAATAAAACCAGTGGCCCAGCCAGGGGTTAGGGACAGGACATTTGTCAAAAGTTTCAAAGTTGTACCCGATTTGCTTGAAAGAGGAATCATTTTATCAGTATTTTCCAGGCGCGAGCATGTTCCTGAGGTCTGTGGCTCCCTTCAGGGGCTGCACCTTCTGGACTCAAGCTGCCTCCCGGACCATCTGTTGGGGCAGACAAAGGTGGAAGAGGCTCGCTTCCATGTCTGCCTGCCTCCCCACTCAGAGCCAATTTTGGGCCTCCCTCCAGACCTCACCCCACCCCCATGCTTCTCCTATTCCTGAGGTAATTCATAACTAGAATTGGAGCTGAGGAGGGGCATGGTAGCCAGCCTCCAAGGTCCTCCCTTACTTCTCATCACATCTTTGTAGAGTCTCCTCCCGCACTGGATCAGGGCAGGCCTGTTTGCCTAGTAGAACATTCCACAGTGTAGTGTGTCATGTCAGGTGTGTTAGGGTATTGGGGTTTTACCTTTAAAATTGCTTGTTTTGGAGGGGGCCAGTAGCCATGTCATAAAGACCCTCAAGCTGGCCCACAGAGAGGCCCGCATGGAGAGCCCTGACCAGCCAAAACTGAGAGGCAGCCATGGTAGGAGTGAATCCTTCAGGCCCAGCCAAGCCATCAGATGGCTACAGTGCAGCTGACATCTGGCTGTACCCTTGGGAGAACTCCAGAGCCAGAACCCAGCTAACCCACTACAGAATTCCTGACCCACAGAAATGATAATGTTATGGATGATGACATCGCTCTAAGCTACTAAGTTTATAAATACAGAAATGCTTTTTACGTATTGTTTTATTTAACCCTTACCATGATCTTATGAGGAAGATACCATTTTGTTCATTCCCCCAAAACTCCTTTTGTGAAGCACAGAGGAGGTCAAATGGCTTGCCCAAGGTCAAATAGTAAAGAGTGAAGTCTGAACTTGAACCCAGGTCCTCTGATTTCCAAGCCCATGTTTTGGGACTGGAGTGGAAAATCGCTAAGGCTCTTTCCAGCTCAAACAGAGAGGATTCTATGCTGTAAAAAGCTCCTACTCTCCTCCTTGCTTAATGCCAACTAAAGTACCATCCACCTTTAGTGGCCTTTGCTGGGACCATACAGCCATCCTATCTCCACGAGAGATTTAGGAGGGTCCCAAGCCTTCCCTGGCCAGTCTCACATCCTCTCTCTTGCAGTTTCCATTTCTGCATTGTCTCTAGGACTCACTAGGGTCCAGTAAAAAAAAAAAAAAAAAAAAAAAAAAAAAATCCCTGATTAAAACCTAAATGTGTTACCTGGGAAATGTATACCAACCTGTTGTCACCATCTTTGACCTATTAGCAAAGAACAGAGCCTGAAGGAAATAGGAGACCTGACAGATATATTGACGTTTAGGGAGAATTTGAGAAAGATCTGAAACTGCTGCATTTCCAGGAGTTGGAAGGCCTCTGAGAAGCTGAATACCTATAAGGTGAAGCAAGTGTAGCTCCTACACACACATCCCACTCGTGCCCCAGATGTAGAAAAAGAGAAAAGTTCAGCTTCAATTATCCAAAATTTGCCATCAGAAAACCCAGAGATAGGCTTTCTTAAATATAAGCATATGTATAATTCGGTGTCATTTTGAAAAACACAATTTTATCTTAAATGACTTGTAATGGAGGTGAGGCACAGCAAAATCATTTCTGTTTTGAAAACATTATGTTAATTTAAATAAGCCAGACGCAAAAAGATAAATATGATATGATTCCACTTATGCAACGTATCAAGAATAGGCAAATTCATAGAGACAGAAATGAGAATGGTGGTTTACCAGGGGCCCCGGGGAGGAGGGACTGGGGAGTTAGTGTTAAATGGGTATAGAGTTTCAGTTTGGAGAGATGAAAAAGTTCTGATGATGGGCAGTAGTGATGTTTGCCCAACAATGTGAATGCACTTCATACCTCAGAATTGTACATTTAAAAGTGGGTAAAATGATGAATTTTATTTTTTTAAAGATTTTATCTATTTATTTATTTATTTGACAGACAGAGATCACAAGAAGGCGGCGGGGGGGGGGGGGGCGGGGAGCAGGCTCCCTGCTGATCAGAGAGCCCGATGCAGGGCTCGATCCCAGGACCCTGAGATCATGACCTGAGCTGAAGGCAGAGGCTTTAATCCACTGAGCCACCCAGGTGCCCCGATGAATTTTAATTTATATATATTTTATTGTATTAAAAAAATTTTCCCCTATCTTTTCTATTGCTAGAGCTCCAAGGTCTGTATCAGGTCTTACTAACTCCTTCCCATTTTTTTCTCCAAAATGTCTGTCTGACGTTTTTCCTCTTCTTCCTTGCCTCAAGCCTTCATGATCTCTCGCAAAGCCTATTGAAACAAGCTCTTAAATGGCCTTGCTGATTCTGCCTCTTCCTATACAATGCTTCTCTGTCATCCCAGAGTTAAAAGTCTCTCAGGGCCTCTTGCCTTTAGACGAAGTTTCACACATATTAAAAATCAGTTTTCTCTCTTATTCAGTGGGAAACCCAGGCTGGATGCCTGTTTCCAATGATCATTGTTCTACTTATTTTTTGAAATTGCATTTTAAGTAACCCATGCCACACACAGGGCTAGAACTCACCACCCTGAGATTAACAGTTGCACATTCTACCAACTGAGCCAGTCAGGCACCCCTCACTTATCTTGATGGTGAAATTCCGCCTTCGTGCAGAAGGGTACATTAAACTTTCGTGTAGGGTTTCAACTGCTCATGTAACCAGATTTAGAGAGGACATTGACAGTTGGTGCTTAGAGCTGACCAGACAGTATGGAGGAGTAGCAAAACGTTCTTCAAAAAGAAGATACAGAGACAAATTTCTCTGGTTTTTATCATCTTAAACCCAAGAATGCGAGGCAGCACCTTCCAGCAGGATCAGAGTGGGGTCCATGGACAATTCCTTTAAAAAAAAACCTGTTCGGGGCGCCTGGGTGGCTCAATGGGTTAAAGCCTCTGCCTTCAGCTCAGGTCATGATCCCAGGGTCCTGGGATCAAGCCCCGCATCTGCATCTGGCTCTCTGCTCAGCAGGGAGCCTGCTTCCTCCTCTCTCTCTGCCTGCCTCTCTGCCTACTTGTGATCTCTGTCTGTCAAATAAATAAAAATAAAATATTTAAAAAAAAATCTGTTCAGGGGCCCCTGGGTGGCTCGGTTGGACAGCTGCCTTCAGCTCAGGTCGTGATCTTAGAGTCCTGGGATTGAGTCCCATGGGCTCCCGGCTCCATGGGGAGTCTGCTTCTCCCTCTGACCTCCCCTCTCATGCTCTCTCACTCTGTCTCTCTCTCAAATAAATAAATAAATAAATAAAATTTAAAAATCTATTCAGGGGTGCCTGGGTAGCTCAGTGGGTTAAAGCTTCTGCATTCGGCTCGGGTCATGGTCCCAGGGTCCTGGGATCGAGTCCCACACCGGGCTTTCTGCTCGGCAAGGAGCCTCCTTCCCCCTCTCTCTGCCTGCCTCTCTGCCTTCTTGTGGTCTCTGTCTGTCAAATAAATAAAAATCTTTTCAAAAAATAAAATAGAAATAAAAAATTAAAAAATCTGTTCAGTAATGATGGTGTAGAAAACCAGTGTAACCCTAAACAGCTCTAGTTAGGGAGTCCCGAATTAGGAAGGTGAATAGCACAGCTCCTTTCCTGGAGGGAACAGACACGGATGCCATCAACAGCAGTTGTTTTATAATAAAGGTGTGTACAAAATGCAAAGTGGAGTGAAGAAGCGTTCAGAAACGGAAAGAATTAAAATGAACCAAGCTACGAAACAAAGCAAGAAACAATTGGTAGTGGGATCTTTGTCATCATTTCATTCCCAATTCCTACTAGGAGCTGAGAAAGTTCTGGGAACCCAAAGAGACGGAAGGAGAAAACCTAATCCATGTCCCCGATGCCAGTCTAGGAAGCAACTCACAGTGCATTTCCCGTGGAAGCTATGGAAGCCCTTCTCTGGAGATCTTCTGCTGGACTTGGAAGTCTCACGTATCCACTGGGCTGCCAAGTTTGTTAAAGCAAGCGGGATGCATGCCAGATTGCCACTTCCTTTTGTGCTGTGTAGACACAGTCCGGAGTAGGTGAAGCTCCTCTAAAGCACTTAAAGCTATTTTTGGACTTGTCTGATCTCCCTTACTGGTGAGTTTTTAAGTTCCTTGAGGGCAGTGCGTCCCACAGGGTTCTGAGAGGCAAACATGGGCCCCACGCAAGCTCGCTGAAACAGGGGGCGGAAATGACTAGGTTTGGGTAATTCCAGGAGGACCACGGATCTGCACTCAGACAAGGCGCTACCGTCAAACAGGAACATCTCCCTCGGGGTAAGCCGGCACAGGTCCCGGAGCCAGCCTCGCTGCCCTGGGCAGGAAAATCAGCCATTCCTTTACCCCTAGAAATGGTGGGAAGCTGTTAGAGGAAGAAGGAGTAGGCACTGGGCGGGCAGAAACAACCAAACCAAGGCCGGAAGCAAAGTAGATGCTCACAGAGTTTTACTAATTCAGCCACGTGGAAGTACCTAGTACAGTTAGAAAGAATACATCTCTATTTTAAATTTTCTCACACATACTTTAGAGGTATCAAGCTGCTCTTCCAATAAGCCAACTTTGAAATACAGCCGACAAAAGAACTAGCATTTTCTCATGGTGGTTATCTAACCTTTCGCTAGCCTCCTAGAGGCTTAACAGGACCTACGTTTTTGGTGTGTTTCTCTCATAGACCACCATGGAATTTCCTAGGTCTTTCTAGAGCATAGGTATCAAAGGATTTTTGGTGCTATCCAGAAAAAAATGCAAAGAATATTAAGAATACTCATTCTTGGGGTGCCTGAGAGGATCAGTCAGTTAAGCGGCCAACTCTTGATCTGGGCTCAGGTGATGATTTGGGGGTCCTGGGATGGAGCCCTGCATTGGACAGTATCCTCAGCCGGTAATCGACTTAAGGATTCTCTCCCTCTCCTTCTCTCCCTACCCCCGCTCACGCGCATGCTCTCTCTCCCTCTAAAATAAATACATCTTCAAAAAAAAAGAATACTCATTCTTATAAAAAGTTTGCTTGTATCTTTAGAAACTTGCTCTTAATATAAAAAGCAGCATTTCTTGACTTTTCCTTTGTAAGTATGGAAAAATGAAAAGTATAGTTTAAGAGGGGTGGGGGATGGGCAAAATATGTACAGGGGGTGGGAGCTACAAACTTCCAGTTTTAGAATGCGTAAGTCATGGGAATAAAAGGTATAACATAGGGGTGCCTGGGTGGCTCAGTGGGTTGAGCCTCTGCCTTCGGCTCAGGTCATGATCTCAGGGTCCTGGGATCGAGCCCTACATCGGGCTCTCTGCTCAGCAGGGAGCCTGCTTCTCTCCCTCTCTCTGCCTGCCTCTGCTTACTTGTGATCTCTGTCAAATAAATAAATAAAATCTTAAAAAAAAAAAAGATATAACATAGGGAATATAGTCAATGGGATTGTAATAGTGTCCTGTGGTGACAGATGGCATAATGTAGACTTGTCTGTTACTGTTGTACACCTGAAACTAATACAACATTGTGTCTCAATCATACTCCAATTAAAAAAATAAGTTCCATAAAAAAGTATCATTTTCCATATTTCTTGGTTCTCTATTTTCCTTAAGCTAAAGACATTCTTTTCTTTTTCTTCTGCTCTTCATGAATTCTGCTTTTATCAGCACAATTCAGAGCTTGTTTCCAACTGGTAGGATGAAAATTGAACATATGTGACATGTGAGCGCTGAATTCCCTGTTGAAGAAATGAACGATAGACCTTATCTATCATTTATTGACTCATGTGTACACCCATGTATATTATAGACATTTTTATTTAATTATTCAGGAATTGGCACATGAGATGCATTATCTAATTCCTCTGGGGTCTTCCACTGGCAAAAAAATAAATGCAAAGACTGTGACTATCAAATGCAATTTTCCCTTTTTCATATATTTTAGGATAATGACTTTATTATCTCTACATTTAATGATTCATTATTTGAAGATTTTAAGCAATATATAAAAGTACTACAAGTGAAAAAAATCAACAAAAGCCTACCATGTAGAAAAAAGTCATCATTAACATTAGGTGAACATCTGTTTTGACATCTCTCTATGTAGACATGCAGATAGGAGGAATGGTAGATGAATACATGGAGAGATAGTTCAGTACACAGAAATAATTGTATAAAACTGGGTACCTACCATGCACGCTATTTTTAAATTAAAAAATAATTAAATTTAACAAACAAGAGAAATAGATGAAACTAACAGATAACTATTTCTTCCTCACTGGAAAAGTAGCTTTTAGAAGAGACTTCTGACAATAAGGGGGGAAAATATTTAAAAGTTTGGAGATTTTAGCGACCCAAATGCGTTCTTCAATTTTGTTAATGTGTCCCTGAAGCACCTGGCTGGCTCAGTCGGGGGAACGTTCAACTCCTGATCTTGTATTTGTGGGTTTAAGCCCCATGTCAGATGTAGAGAGTACTTAAAGATAGAAAATTTAAACAAACAAACAAAACTAGGGCACCTGGGTGGCTCAGTCTGTTGAGCATCTGCCTTGGGCTCAGGTCATCCATGGGTCTGGGGACTGAGTCCCTCATCACACTCCCTGCTCAGCAGGGAATCTGCTTCTCCTCTCCCTCTGCCCCTCCCCCCTGCTCATGCTCTCCCTCCCTCTCTCAAATCAATAAATAAATAAGACTAAAGTGTCCCTGATACTACATAATTTTAACTGAGAAAGCTTTAAGCTAACTCTATTTGTCCTGAGTTCAAAATGGCAATTTTATTTTACAACTAAAATTGGAGGGGAACAGAATTGGAAAATCTGAAACTTTTATTTACAAATAATCTGGGGCTAGCTTGCTTTGTCTTTGTGATGCTTATGAAATTCGGGACAGGTATTAAGTAACACCTTTATTCATCTTTGATCGATTAGACTGAAATTCAGTCCACTGGTATCATAAAATACATCACTTATTATAGTTTTTATATGAGATCAGTTAAGAAATCCTTAGCACTTCCTTGTAAACTATATAATTTTCAGAATTCAGGGCCATCCAAAAATCACAAAATTCCAATAAAAGTAAATTTGGACTTTTCTTAGGTAGTATCACCATGGAACAAATTCCAAAGCTTCTTTAGAGACACAAACACAGCTGTTTTTGAAGCTTCCAAAGGAACCATATGCTGCTAGAAAAAATAGATTATTCTGTTTGCATGTGGGCTTTTATTTGTAGTCAAAAGAGAAGAATAAAGTGGGCTTCTTGACAGGTTCACCTAAGGAAGTTTTTTCTTTTAAGATTTTATTTATTTATTTATTTAAGAGAGAGAGAGAAAGAGTGCAAGTGGGGAGAGAGACAGAGGGAGAGAGAATACCAAGCAGATTCCTCTTTGAGCGTAATGCTCAGTGCAACACTCAACTCAGGGCTCGATCTCATGACCCTGAGATCATGACTCTGAGATCCTGACCTGAGCTGAAGCCAAGAGTCAGAGGCTTAACGGAATGAGCCACCCAAGTGCCCCAACCCAAGGTAGTTTAAATTGTTTTTAAAGTCAATTAAAGATTTTTAGAGACAAATAGTATGCTGTCCATGTCTGAATAAGAAATATTATACTTTTAACTTGTCCTTTGTAGCTCATTATATTTCTTTACTGGGAACTTATCTTTTCTACAATTCCTTTATAAGCTAGTAATTTCTTTTCTTGCCCTCTATAGTAAAGCCAAAACACTTCACAAATTTGAAACATAGCCCAGGTTTCAAATGTAAGAGGAGATATAAACATTTATATATGATAGAGTAATTATTCATACAAGCAATTGAATACTAACACTATTTTGACTATTAGGTCACGGGCATTTAGGAAAAATAAAATACTTTCTATTTACATAGGACTGTCTTACCATTAATTAAACCTCAAAATGTCCCTCTGCAGCAAGCTTTTTTTTTCCCCCCAGCTTAAGGGCAGGCTTTCATAAACCTACATTGGAAATAGTTACAGGTTTTATGCACAGTTAAGAAAATTCATGATTCCTCGCTGCCAGAGTAGGTAGAGGAAGGGATTTCTTCTTTCTGCAGCAACAGAGTCAAGAATGTGGTTGATTGTACTTTAACTTGGATGTCAACAGAATATAGTAACCAGAATCTCTATTTTTAAGGATGATAAATTCAAGCCGGGGGAAGTGCCACAATGTAGGAAACTCATGTAACACATCACTGCAATCTAATTTATGACACCGTCAAAATGTCATGCATGTGAATTCACGTGTCCTTTCAGATAGGGAAAAATTAGGCAGATGTGTAGTGGATTTAAGTTTTCTGCATTGCCTGGTCAGTAAATTGGAAGCAATGGTCAGTGGTCCAATGCCCCTCTCATCCTTATTTCTTCCAAGTTGGATCTTCTAATATCTTGGGCTCTTAATTCAGTGCATGCTTAGCCATTGCTCTCATCAAGTATTCATTAACTACTATTTTACTTTCATCATGTACCACCTATATTTTGCTAATTTTATCAATAACCCTAGAGCTTTGCTTATTTTCTCCAACCTGATTCTTTTTTTTTTTTAAAGATTTTATTTATTTTATTTTGTCAGAGAGAGAGGGTGAGAGCGAGCACAGGCAGACAGAGTGGAAGGCAGAGTCAGAGGGAGAAGCAGGCTCCCTGCGGAGCAAGGAGCCCGATGTGGGACTCGATCCCAGGATGCTGGGATCATGACCTGAGCCGAAGGCAGCTGCTTGACCAACTGAGCCACCCAGGCATCCCTCCAACCTGATTCTTGTTTCCTTCTCAATATCACTCTGATTCTAGTGGTTAATAATCTTTCTGGTACCTAATAGCTTAATAAATATTTGTTTTATGTCTATATATGAACATTTCTCTCCCTTAGCCTGTGTCTTTCTGCCCTAGCTACCCATTAGAGCTCTCATCCCATATTCATAATTTGTAAATGATTATTAAGCATCAGGCATTGTGCTAAGCAATCTGCATGTATTACTTCTGTTCATCTGCACAAGTCAATGAAATAAGGATGTTATTATTCCCATTTTTAAGGAAGGAATGTAGAGCTAAGTGACATTGCATTGTCCATTTTAGGATTTGCTCCCAAGCCTGTCTGCCTCCAAGATGCAGTCTTGTAACCACTACATTTATTGTTTCCAGACCCTTCTTGAGAAACCCCAACACTAGACCTTAGTTGGTTTCAAAAATCCTCTTCCAGTGGTTCTGCTCCCATAAGGTATCAAGTTCCCATAAGGTACTCAAACGATTATGGTAAGTAATGAATGCAATACCATATATTACAAAGCCTCGAACAACAACCGAAATGCATTGTACATTATATTCTATAAAGATATAAGGGATGGGTTCACATAACATTCCCACTCTCCATAGGTTTACAAGTAAAGAAGGAAAGTCTGTGTTTCCTCCATTGCCTCTCAGCCTCCTATTTGTATTTTACTATGTGGTCAAGAATAGCTCATGTTCTACTATAAATAATGAAATATACAGAATACTTAGGAAAAGGAGTCTGGCTGACTCGGTGGGTAGAGCTCGTGACTCTTGATTTTGGGATTGTGAGTTCCAGCCCCCGCTGGGTGTAGAGATTACTATTTAAAACAAACAAACAAACAAACAAAAACAAACAAAAAACCTTAGCAAATAAATTGTTATAATGTTCTTCACCTGGTAGAAGAGGTGCTTAATGAGTAGCCCTGAATGTGATGATATAATAACACTGCATTCAACATTCAGCAACTGGTATAGAACCGCTATTAGGTATAAGGCACTCAGTGAGAGATGAAATATACGCCAGTGGCGAGAAAACTAATGGAGAACAGGGACGAGGGAGACTGTGGCTGGGACAGAGACCAGAGGCCAGATCAGCAGGGCCCCTCCATCGCATAGCTAAATGGGAGATGGTTAAGCCTGAGCCAACGGAGAAAGGAAAAAGACATGAGACATCCTGAAGAAAAAATAAGCAGGACTTGGAAACTAATGGAAAGCAGGAGCAAGTTGGATATTTGTATCTCTTTTCTGTAACAGAACAGAGTATTTACTTTGGAATCCCACATATCTTCAAGGAAAAGAAATTACAAATTATTTCTCTATCTGAAACCTGTCAACTTAGAAGAATTAAGAACAAAGAGATTGAGAATTGAAGCACTGACACCTATTTAGAAACTTTCTTATTCGACCCTAATTTATCTGTTCAGAGGGAAGTGGTAACTTCGGGGGAGATTATCACCATTGTTAGCTCTTTTGTTCAAGTCAAGACCAATGAAAAAAACATCACCTAATTCATACTTACACGCACACACACACACACACACACACACACACACATATTCTTTTTTTTTTTTTTTTTAAAGATTTTATTTAGGGTGCCTAGATGACTCAGTTGGTTAAGTGTCTGCTTCTGCTCAGGTCTTGATCCCAGGGTCCTGGGATTGAGCCATATGTCGGGCTCCCCGTTTAGTCGGAGAGGGTCTGGTTCTCCCTCACCCTCTGCCGCTCCCCCTGCTTTGCTCTCTCTCTCAAATAAATAAATAATTTTATTTAAGATTTTATTTATTTGAGAGAGAGAGAGAGAGAGAGAGAGAGAGAGAGCCTGAGAGAGAGCACAAGCCAAGGGGAAAGGCAGAGGGAGAAGCAGACTTCCTGCTGAGCAGGGACTCCCCCCCCCCATGTGGGACTTGATTCCAGGACCCCGGGATCATGACCTGAGCAAAAAGCAGACACGTAGTGAACTGAGCCACCCAGGTATCCCTAAATAAATAATACCTTTTAAAAAAAAGTGAGAGAGAGAGGGGAGCATGAGGAGCAGAGGCAGAGGAAGAAACAGACTCCCTGATGAGCAGGGAGCCTGATGCAGGACTAGATCTCTGGACTCCAGGATCATGAGCTGAGCCCAAGGCAAAAGTTTAATAGACTGAGCCACTCAGGTGCCCCTATACACACACAATCTAAGGACAGATAGCTTAAAATGTAAAGACCTCTTGTTGATGCTGATCTTACACAGTTAATTATTATTAAGTAAATTTTTCAGTAATAACCAGCAAAGTAAGGGATTGTGGCAGAATACTAGGGTGAAAAGGAAACTTAGTGATCATCCAGACCAAACCCCTCTGTTTTATAGAAGAGACTGAGACCTGGGAAGTTATGTTCCCTTTTCATTAGAAATCACAACTAGGGGATGCCTGGGTGGCTCAGTCGGTGAAGCATCTGCCTTCTGCTCAGGTAATGATCCCAGGGTCCTGAGATCAAGCCGCACATCCACTCCCACATCAGGCTCCTTGCTCTGCAGGGAGCCTGCTTCTCTCTCCACCTCTGCCTGCTTGCGCTCTCGCTCTCTTTCTCTCTTTGACAAATAAATAAATAAATAAAAATGTTCTTTAAGAAAAATCACAACTGATGCTAAAGTCCACATCTCCTTCCTTAAGGATAATGTTCTTCCCCCCTCCCCCACAGCCCTTTCCTCAGCCTCAGTGATTCGATCCTTCTGGGAAAAGCTTAGAAGTCAGCAGTGTAGCTGTCATCTCTGGTTCTAGATTGGTATCCCTGAGAAGGAAATACAACAGAAAAGAACCGCTGGGATGAAATAGAGCCCCATTACCAGAAAGTGAAATAGTTCAGGCAGCCAGTAGCCCAGAAAAGACGAGTGGTATTGAGAGGCTTGGAGTGTAGACCAGAGCCCCAACATGCCTTTGTCCACATTATCTAATATTTGATGCCTTTAAGAGGTGCAAACAGTCACTCTGGTTCCAAGATCCTGGGAAAAAGCAGTCACTGCTATCATCTTACAAACAATGACTAGGTATTGGGAATGGAGCAACGGTTTCAGAAGGGGCAGATAGGGTTTTATGATGAATGCAAAGACACTTGGGGTCAGTAAAGCATGAAACTCTTGATCTCTGGCTGTGAGTTTAAGCCCCACAATCGGGTTTAGAGACTTTTTAAAACCTTAAAAAAGAAAAAAAAAAAAAAGGAAAGAAACTTAATCTCCACTCACTTGGGCTCTTCCAGATCCTGAAAGATACTCTAGCAATTTTGTATTCACGATTTTTTTTCTTAAAGACGTCCCTCAAACTGTAGTTTAGGTTCAACAAAACCCCGAAGAATGGGATGCACTAAATAGTCTAGCGCCCTTTGAAATCCCTCGAAGGTGTCAGTTACTTGCTCTATTAGCTACTTATGAGTCCAAATGACTACTCTGTGGCCATTCTTTGTATTTATTAAATGATATCAGTAGGGGACACCTGGGTGGCTCAGTTGTTATGTGTCTGCCTTCTGCTCAGGTCATGATCCCAGGTTCCTGGGATCGAACCCCACTTTGGGCTGCCTACTCAGTAGGAAGCCTGCTTCTCCCTCTCCTACTTTCCCTCCTTGTGTTCCCTTCTCTCTCTCTGTGTCTCTCTCTATCAAATAAATAAATAAACTTTTTTAAAAAAAATTATATCAGTAAGACTAGCATAAGTGGAACAGATAATGTTTAGGGCTTTTTTTTAAGATATTATTTTTTTTTAAGACTTTTATTTATTTACTTGTCAGAAAGAGAGCAGAAGCACGGATAGCTACAGGAAGAACAGGCAGAGCAGGCAGAAGGAGAAGCAGGCTCCCTGCTGAATAAGGAGCCCAATGTGGGGCTCCATCCCAGGACCCTGGAATCATGACCTGAGCCAAAGGCAGACGCTTAACTGACTGAGCCATGCATGCATCCCATGCTTAAGTCTTTACAATCTAAGTAATAGCCCTTCCTTTCATGCCAATATTTAGGAATTCTTTCCTCTTCGTTCACTATTGAATTTAAACAGTTTCTATTTAATTTATAGTTGCATAACAATTAGAACATCAGAAGCAGTTATAAGTAAGATGTTAAATAGAACCCTTTTCATATCTGTTGCATGTTCGTGCTCTGGAAATATGCTTTAAAGGACAAAAACATGAAAATCTTTACTTCTATTCAGGTGGATATTTATCATTATTTGTGAGATATGTTCAGTATGGTTTCCCTTTAAAACCACAAATAAAGTTTTAACAATCGGCATTTTTCTTGTCAAGAGGTCTGTGGTCAGACTCAACATTTCTCTGAACTTGATTAGGTCCTGAGGTTTTTCAATTCAATATTCACCAAATATAGAGCACGTGTTTGGCCATAAGAAATAATTACGAAGTCCGGAGCCAATACAACTCTCCTGAGTCTGTCCGTCTTTTCTGATGACATGGTAATCAGACGCAACCTCTCCAGTCTCAGTCCTCACCATACAGGAGACTGGGGCAGAATGCATACAATTGGTCTTTTGAGGATTTAGGTGACATTGCTTTAGGTTTTTACATTAGCAACTCTTTTGTTTGCTAGGACTCAAGTAATGGAAATTTAAATATTATTAAATGCTTTATTTCTTCTTCCTCACTCCCAACTATCCTGAATCCAGAAAAATAGACACATGGTCATTCTGTGAAGACAATGGAACATTGAACAGTAAATTATACAATAGCCAGAACTGTCCACTGTGTATTCATTCTTGAAACGGACCGCTGGAGGGGAAATTAGCATATTTAGTTTGAATTCTTATAAAATAGACAAGGGTTGTTTTAGCAGTTTCACAGTTTGCATAGTAACCATCATACTTCATGGATGATCTCACTCAAAATAACACAAGGTTCTGAACAATGGGACGGGGAATGTTCTATAAACAATCCAGATGGGTTAGGTACCTCCACGGACAAGATGTATTTAATGAAATCTAAAATCCACTTTTCCTGTACAAACACAGTGTCACTGTCATCCCATGGACTGCATTTACTTTCTTGGGGCTGAACTCTTTTTTTTTTCCAATTATAGGCCTAAAATAAAATATGCAGAAGTCATTGAATCATTTCTGTAGCCTCTTCATTGCTGAAAGGGACCTCCAGAGGTCACCTCGTTCATCCCCGTCTCCAGTCAGGACTCTCCCTAATACTGAATATAGCTGTATAGTGATCTACATTAAGAAAGCTTTTAAAGATCCCTGGGGTTGGTCAAAAAATAGCTAATATTGGCCTGATTCACAGAACAACATTATACATATGTCAAAATAGCCACCTTCATCAAGGAAGACATCCATCAGGGTTAAGTGCTCACAGTAGCTTCAAAAGGAAAAGCTTTATTTTCTCAGAGAAAAGGATGGTAGGTTAAGGAAATGACCCAGTGTGTTGGCATTTTGTTTGTTTGTTTGTTTGTTTGTTTGTTTAGGTGTACACTTAATGCTTATCAAAAAGGAAACACTGTCTTGTCAAAGACCACTGCAGGGGAAGGAAGCAAGCAGATGACAACTCCTGCAACAAGTCCTTTCAAATAGCTACCAGGATGGGGTGGGGTGGGTGGGGGAGGGTACTGTTGTTTCAAACCAGATCTGATTAGCTTCAAGTCCATTAAGGGCAGATGGTGAAATGTAAGCATAATATTGACAACCTGAAACGACTACTACACTGTATGTTAACACACTGGAATTTAAATAAAAACCTTAAAGAAAAAAGAGAGTGAAACTGTGAAAAACAAACAAACAAACAAACAAACAAGAATAATATTGATAGACCTGCTTTTTTTTTTTTTTTTTTTTTTTTTTTAAGATTTTATTTATTTATTTGACAGAGAGAGATCACAAGTAGACGGAGAGAGAGGCAAGCAGAGAGAGAGAGAGAGGGAAGCAGGCTCCCTGCTGAGCAGAGAGCCCGATGCGGGACTCGATCCCAGGACCCTGAGATCATGACCTGAGCCGAAAGCAGCGGCTTAACCCACTGAGCCACCCAGGCGCCCTAGACCTGCTTTTTAAGTGATATCTTTTCCCCCTAATTGGCTGAGTTTGTTAGAGTTTATAATTTTATTTCTCCAACTCCATGAAACTGTGAGTGTGAAGGAGAGGAATTTAAGTGTAATTTCAGTCTTCTAAGATGATCACATCGTGGATAGTAAGCCTCCACAACTGTTAGACTTCCAAATAATTGGATTTAAAGCACTACACTAGAATCTAAAAGTCTAGTTAAAAGGAGAACTGAGGTTCATATCTGGATTATTTGAACCTTGAAGCCCTTTGGTTGAACTGCAGAGAGATTTTAAAGATGAAGCTCTAGCTCTTCATAAAGTGAGGGAAATGAACTGCCTTGATAATTGTCCCAAATATCTACTTGGCTTTGTGTATTAATGTCACATTTTTTCACATAGTATTTCTGTAAGGTTGTCTAAAAGCCTGGCCAACCATGCGTGTTTCCAGGGTTAGGAGCTGGGGGGCTGGATGGAAACAAGCTTAGAGGCTTTTTATCACATACCCTCTTGCCATCCTTCAAATTTTGTGCTTTGAAGCTTCTTTCAAAAAAGTCACTTGAAAGTATTCTGTTTTTAAAAATAGAAAGTTACCTCTGTGCTCTCTTATTAAGCCAGATGTCGGTCTCCGTTACAGGAAGCAGAAAGCTCTGACGACTGGCCCCACTAGCCTCCTCTGTAATTCTTGACTTTGGGAAAGGGAAGTCCGCCATTGAGAACTTTTGGATGTGCAGCTGCCTTTCTCAGAGAACACTAACCAACTAACAAAACCTTCAGGTTGCCTTTTCTTGTCACGAGAGCAAGAGACAAAAGAATAAGGAGATCTCCCTACAGTGTCTTCTTGGCTTTACAACATTACACAGTGGACACCTAACCTTTGAGTTAATGTGCAGTCTAGAGTCACTCCAAAACTTGCGGACTTAAAGTAAGTACAGCAACTCCTTAGTTAACTTGAATATTTGGCAAAGTAGTTCTTCTTCTCCCTTAAACTGCTCAGATTATTGTCCATTACCTATAGTTGGTGTATACAACCTATAAAATGTGTTATTTTTTAGAGTTATTAATCTAAACAAATTCCCAGAGCAGAATCAAGAAATTAGAAGAAACCAAATTAGCTTTTAAGAAAGATCATGAAAATGAAAGGAGTGTAAGAAAAAACAGAGAGTAACAGATTCTGTAATTTTTATTACAAAAAAAAGTTCAAACCCTTTACATGCTGACATTAAATGTCATATAGAAGTTCATTGCAAGCAAACCTGTTTAAAAATATACATACTGTATATATTTACATTCCAGTCTGAGTAACTGGTGTCAGGGTGTAGTTCAGGTTCTAGTGTTCACCCACCCTGTGGATTTGTTCCTCTACTAACTAGACAGCCAGCGATTGTATCTTCACTCAGGCACATGAAGAGGTAGAAACTGCTTTTAAAAGAGAAGAAAAAAAAAAAAAAAAAAAAAAGCAAGTGGAGTGCAAACGTGAAGATCACCTTTGAAGCAGCTTAGCTAGATCAAGAAGGCCCTAACTAGCTTTGGTCATCTCGAGCTGAATACATGTAGTCTGTCCTTTAAATAAAAATGAGAAAAACTTTGGGTAGACGTTCTTCTGAGCATATCCGGGGCCGGCAGAGATCAGCAACGAATGCTCTTGTCACTCTGCACCGAAGGACTGCATAGGACTAAGTTAGGCAACACAGCAGCAGGGCTGGGCTGGCACTTGGATACCTTTTCCCTGATAAGACACAAATAATACACAAACGAGTGGCTTAAGCGACTTCAAATTGACATCTGTACCCCTAAGCCTGGAACTCAGAAGCCCACTAAGATACTTCCTTTCCTGAGAGAAACCTCTGTTGATTTCAGCCCACGCCCACCTCCATCCCAAACTGAGCATACTAAGTCTAGACAGGGGTGAGGCAGCCTATGACTTCTGCAGGCCAAGGTTTCTCAGCCTCAAGACTAAACCTCATGAGGGCGTTTGGGCCTGTGAAGGGCTCCCTGGCTTCTTGCCAGACTTGGCGGTGCTCGTTCCTGAGAGGGGGAGTTGGAGGGAAGCCACAGGGGTGACGGAGGGCAGAAGCCCTTCCCGTTCTCTTTTCTTCTGTTTCATCCTGCGGTTCTGGAACCAGATTTTGACCTGGGTATCATTCAGCTGCAAGGAGTTGGCTATCTCGATGCGTCGGGCTCGAGTTAAGTACTTATTGAAATGAAACTCCTTCTCCAGTTCTGTCAGTTGCTTGGTGCTGAAATTCGTGCGGATCGCGCTGGAGGGGCTAGCGGCTCCATATTCGGCGAGTTTGCCTGCAATGTAAAGACAAAGCATCAGTGGGGCAAGAGGACGCGGCACACTACTTAGAATCGAAGTTACAAAGCAGTTCTCCTGGTTCTCTGTAAACACAGAGCTCCACGGAGAGCTCCCTCCTAAAATTTCCTCAATGCCTGGCCCATTTTCGAAGCGTCTACTTGGGACATGCTCAATGGAGTGCGCCCACTTTAATAATGCCTCGGAACGCCTTTCCCCCGTAACTCTAAAGGGCCCTCAAGAGGGGCAGCTGCGACGCGCTCCCAGCCTAATTCTTTGGAAGGGGGCTCCGACCCCAGTAGCTCGGTCCGAGGCCCAAGCACTTACTTTTCCTAGGGGCGTTCCTCTTCACTTTCATCCACTCGAAGGTGCTGAAGGCGGCTGGGAGGCCGGAGGCCGGCGAGGCCGACTTGGGGTAGGCACCAGGGGCGGGGGACGCGGTCTGGAAGGTCCCAGGGTGGCCGTCGGCTGGCTCCTTCAGACACGCCGGCAAGGGGCCGGGCTCGCCGAAGGCCGAGTAGTCCACCTGGCCGCTGAGCAGAAAGGAGCCCCCGCCCGAGAAGACCGCTGAGGTCGCGTAGTGGACGTGCGCCCCGCCGTCGTCCGCCGCCCGCCCGAGCGCGCACGGGAAGTCGTAGGCCGACCCCGGCCCCAGGAAGCCGTAGTCTGCACCCCCTGCCGCGGCAGGTGCGGTGCCTGGCTCGTAGGCACCCTCCAGGGTGCACGGCGCGAAGGAGGGCGCGGCCGGGGGCGGCGCGGGAGGCTGCGCGGGCGCTGCTGGGGGCAAAGGCGCAGGCCGGGCGGCGGCCAGGGACAGGCAGCTGACGAAGGCGCCGTCGCCGCTGCCCAAGGGGAAGGCGGGCTGCAGGGCCACGGGCCGGGCGTCGGCGCGGCAGAACTTGGGCGCGAAGCTAAGCACGTCGCCGCCGCCACCCGCCCCGCTGCCGCACGACACGTACTCCAGGTAGGAGCTCATGGTTCCGGCCCACCCGCCTCCGCGCGCAAGCCGCGGCCGGAGTGCGGGGCCGGGCAGGACCGCGGCGGACTGCGCCGCTCCACCTCTGCTGCCTACCCGCGCTGCCTTCGCCGAGCCATGGCCAGCAAGCCGGTGGTAAATAGTGGCCTAATATAGCAGCGGGGGTGGCCACGTGGCGCTGGCCGGCCAATGGGCGCCTGCCCCGCACGGCCGGGGTCCCGACTGGCGCGCGGCTCCACGCGCCTGCCCCGCCGCCAACTTTGCCAAATCCGCGGGTGGCCGCCGTCCAGCACCCCCCGGGTCGGGAAGAGAGCCGGCGCGACCCAGGGGCGGCCTGGGGAAGGGCGGGGCGAGAGCGCAGGAGGCCTGCTACCGGGACAGGTACTGGACGGAGCGGGAACAGAAAGGCAGAACAGGCGGCTCCGGTGAGGACAGAGGGGGAGAAGATTGTTCTTCTGCATCGGTGGGTGGCTGACCCCTCGGATGCGGATAGTGCACACTAAGATGGGGAAAGGGTTAAAAAGGAGTGTGGTGGACGTCAGCCCTTGGGGACTGCTTATAGCCTCCCCCCACCCTCAACCCCGGGGAAGGTCAATATTCCTCCCCAACCCCCCCTACTCTGAGTCCTATGCGCTTTCGGTTTTCCTGGCACTGGTGTTATTCCTTTCCTAAACCTAGAGTACGGATTTAATTTTCCCTCGTCTTCTCCCTCCTTCCGATTCCCGGGACTAAATTGTATGCCCTGGGTGCTGTGTACCTGGGGCGGCACGACATCTTCACAGTTAGATTTTCACGTTACTTCGCAGCATCCCTTCAGTTGGCGTTCCTTCCATTTGTGGCGGCGGGGTGATGCGGGTACGCGTTGGGGCGCCAGAGGTTTCTGCCTTGTGGGGAAGTCTACCAGATTTCCCCTTCTAACTAGGATGTCCAAAAAGACTGCCCTTGCGGTGGAACGCCGGTGGGAGGCTGGCACCCGCATCCGGGCTGCGCACGTTTTCTCTGAGAGGCTTGGCTCCAGGGCGCAAAGGCTTCCCAGGGACCGGTCAGATCTCAGAGGTTTGGACGGGCTTGTACCTCGAAGCAATTAAAGCTTCTGTTCCATCAGATAAGTGCTGCGTCGTCTCTTGCGAGTGAAATCTGAGGGCTCACAATGTTAATGGGCTCACGTCTTTCCCTTGATAATATGGTTTTGTTTACTGAGCGTAGAGAGACGGGAAATAAAAGTGCAACTGGCACAGGAAATGAAGAGGAGAAGGGTTACAAAGACAAGCCTCCCATTGACAAACTTTCCAACGTCCTTGAACATTTCTTATAATGTCTTTGGGGCGGTAGGAAAATAACAAATTAAATATATAAATGTTATTTACACACAGCAGTCTTGAAAGAGAGTGGCTTCCTAAAACTGTGTGAATAGGGTCTACTCTTGGCTTATTCAAGTACCCTTGAGAATTTGATCTATTATAGCCTCTTAGTTATGGTGACAGAAGTTTTATTATTGTTTTACTGATCCACTTGTCATGAAAGAGCGATTGAGTCCTTGCCTAAAATTCTGCTCTCAGGAAGCCTGGAAAGTAGGAGCCATCACAGTCCAGGCAGCCAGTCCCTACTGGGATGTGAACTTGTGAATAAACAAAGTCACACCAAACGTGTTGCTGGTGAAGCTGAAGTTGAGCCAAGGTGGGGGTGGGGGGCTAAGTAGAGAGTACACAACTAGGAATGAGCACAAAAGCTAAGAGGTCTGGGGTTCCTACACCGCTGGAGTTCTTGGATTTGATTGGGAAACAGAATCCTGTGCTGAAAATCGCCCTCAACCTTGATGTTGCTACTTCAGTTCTCTCCTAAAGCCAATCAGATGACAAAGGTCCTAAATAGTCTGAAAAGGGAAAAATAGAAGCTTTTTTTTTAGCTCCCTGATCAGGAAATGATAGAGCCCTTCAGAGCTAGCTCAGGCTTCATATGAAGAAGTATTTCTTTGCTGTCCCTCACTCTGGGCTCGTAATACAAAAATACCAGCAACTCAAATGCTGCTGAGGTCACATAACACTTCATTCATGCCTGCCTAGACTTTAATAGTCAGTTTTTATCAGCATAATGACCCAGTGTGCACACTCCTATCTCAAAACTATAAGTCTTTCTCTCAAAAAGTACTTGTTTAATCACAGCTCCTAGGCCCAGAGTCTATACTTGCTAAGACCAAGTCAAGAAGGAGGATGGGGCGCCTGGGTAGCTCAGTGGGTTAAAGCCTCTGCCTTCAGCTCAGGTCATGATCCCAGAGTCCTGGGATGGAGGCCTGCATCGGGCTCTCTGCTCATCAGGAAGCCTGCTTCCCCTCTCTGTCTCTAACTCCCCACTTGTGACCTCTCTCTGTCAAATAAATAAATAAAATCTTAAAAAAAGAAGAAGGAGGAGGAGGAGGATGGCCTTGCAAAACTTTCTGGAGAAGACTTCTAGCTGGCTGCAACTTAGGACGTAGGACAGAAAATCTGGCCTGATTATCTGGCCAGTCTGACCAAAACCTGTCATATTAAGCGCCTTTGCTCTAAGGTTTCAGGAAAAACAGGCAGCCTAGGCACCTTGGCATACCTCATTGCAACAGGGACCAGGTTTCTGCTGTTATGCACTGGGGGCAAAATTTGGGTCCTTGCTGTCACAATTAAGCATTGACTTTGATGCCCCATAAGCTGTCCACACTATTTCCCTGAAGCAAAATTTTAAAGATTGAACTTTTGCTGGTGGAAGAACATGTCCTAAAAGAGAATGAGATTTTTTTAATCGCATTGTTTTGTTTCCAAAACTATGAGTGAGTGTGGGTGTGTGGGATGTTCAGTATTTGTCCAGACCCAATTGCTGTTCTCTGGTAATTGCTTACAGAGAGCTACATTCTGTCCATCCTCTCTACTCCTTTTAATCTCTCAGGCTTTGGTATATCCTACACCTTGAAGCCCAGAGTTGCCATCTCTACTCCTGGACTGGTTCTTGACTCGTTCAGATTGGAGTCAAGACTCTGATTATCTCAGACTCAGATTCAATATATGCCAAGAACCTACTGTGGAAGATCTGGGCTGGGGGGGGGGGGGGATGTTCTCAAGCCAAAGGAACAAGAGATTCATTACTGGCACAAGTCTCAGATATATTATAAACCTATTCCAGAAGAATCTGAATCTATAATTTTCTAAGGAGAGATAGGACGATTTCATTGGAGAAAATGTATGTAGAAATATGTGAACCTAGGATACTTTGCGTATATTTAAGGTTTGTCTCCTAGGTGTTCACAGGGTATGAGAGAAATGTCTTACTAATTTTATTGCTTGTTCAAGTCATGAATTCCCAAGGGTCACTTGCCCTGCTAGGTCCTGGTGCTGTGAGTTCTCAGTGGGAGGTGACAGCAGAGGAGCCTAATTGCCAGGTTGTGTTTGATGTAGGAATGCTTTGAAATCTCTCCCATACTGCTAACACAGGCAGCCACCCCCCACCCCCACCCCCATGACAGCCCTTGTCTCCCATCTGAACAACAAGTTTTTTTTCTTGCAGACAGAAGTGTTGGAGGGTGGCACTCTGGTCTTCTGTGTGTTTACAGTTGTTCCTAAGAAGTCTCTTACAACCCCTCTCCACAAGCCTCATCCTCTTACCCCTTGGAGATGCCTTGAGCACATGCTAACTCTTGGCTTCATAGCCCCAAAGGATAGAAAGGCCCTGGATTGGTGGGGTGAAAAACAGAGGAGGAGTGGGCTTTTCTCTTAAGCAAGATTTGTAGTTCTCTGCAGCAGACTTCAGTCCTCCCATGATGGAAGTGGGGGTGGAAGGGATCCTAAGGACAGGAATTCTAAACCTATCAGGAGATTGTTAACATGACCCTCCCTGTTTAGAGTGCTGTGCCTTTCCCTGGGAGCTTTGTGTTGCCTGGCACACAGTAAACATCCAAGAAATGTTTGTTGGACAGAAATAAAAATGGACAGGATGATGTGTTTTTACCATGACTAATATTGGCTGAAGGATATCCTTAGATTATTGGCTCCCAAAATCATCACAGAAGCTTCTTTAAAAGTGCAGGTTCCTGAGCCCACCCAAGAGATTTTAATCCAATATATGTGACTTCATTAAGAGTTTTAATAAGCCTCTCGGTGATTCTAGAGCGAGATTTTTTGGACTCATACTTCGAGAATTTCTGCTTCAGGAGCTGGGTTGGGGTGGGCATTGTTGGGAGAGAGGGGTGATTCTGTGGGAGAGACCCTTGACCAGCACCATGTGAGCTCCTGGCCAGCTGAAACATGAGAATACCTGAACAATGTTCAGAAGCCTGTGGTAGGGGCAGAGAATGTCGAGGCCAAACCTGAATCCAGTTGGGGTGAAGTTTCCTAAAATAACCTTAAGCAGTAGTCAGTAGGATTTTGCGAAGTTTTGCTGACAAAGTAGTGTTTTGCAGAGACCTGGCTTCTGCTCCTTGCCACTTTCCTAACTTGGCTTTGGGGATACTAGTAAGGTAGGAAGTGAAAGAGTTTTGTCTATCCCAGTGTCCTCAGGGAAACTTTCAGGTGGTTTTGAGGTAATGGAAAGAAGGAAGGTGTAGGAATGGGGGTTCTCAAGAGGGAGGAGCCAACTCCTCCTTCCATCTCTCCCAAATTGTCTGGAATGAGCATTTGAGCTCCAGGGATCCATAGGGGATGAAATGTCTGTTGGCCTAAGCTGTAACTCTCCTTTTGGTTAAAGATGGACCTTTCATATCATAAAATGTCAGTGCAAGAAGGCTCCTTAGAGATAAGTGACATTGAACCTCTCATTCTAGAAAGGAAATCACTTTATTCAAAGGTTGAAAGACAAAATCATTCTGCAAAAAATGACAGTCAGGTCTCCTGACCACAGTCGGCTTCCTGTCCACAGTTTACAAAGAGGGACGAGTAAACCAGCCCCTCCTTCACGCCATGGCTGCCTCAGTGCTGAGCCACAGAGCAGTGTTCAAGGAGACACCCTTGTTTCTGGGAGACCATACAGCCAATGTGGCTGACTGGGAGGCTTGCCACCCCCCACAATTTGTAATTTGTTTTCGAAATTTGTGCTCCAGACTTCTGAGGCCCCACATGAGATACTCCTGCAAGAGAAGGCAGAGAGGATCTGGCTCCCCACCCCGTCCACCAAGCAAGAGTAAATAAAGGATTCCCTCTTCTCCTGCTAAGCTTGACACCTGGGGGAGCAAACAAGAAGTGTCCTTGGGTTAATGTAGCTGGACAGTTCAGATTGAGGATGTGTGTGAACACACACAGGTGCACCCAGGTCAGTTACAGTCATACTAATCTTTTTTTATTTTTTTTTTTTTTGCTCCCTTATTTTTTAAATAGATAACAAATTTAAATTTACCTGGTTCAGGATTCAAAGGGTACACAGTGGTATGCAGTGAAAATCTTTCTCCCATCCTGTCCTCAGCCACCTAGTTCCCCTTCACATAAACACCAGTAATTGGTTTCTTGTATGTCTTTCCAGAAATACTTTATACATCATCTATCTATAAATTCCCCACATTTTTTGCATAAATGATAGCATATTAGATGACTCTTTTGGCCCATGCTTTATCCCCATTGTATTTTTTTTTTTTTAAGATTTTACTTATTTAGGGGGACCTGAGTGGCTCAGTCAGTTATGTGTCTGCCTTGGGATTGAGCCCTACATTGGGCTCCCCACTCGGCAGAGAGCCTGCTTCTACCTCTCCCTCTGTCTCCCTCTGCCTGCCACTCCCCCTACTTGTATGCTCTCTCTCTCTGTGAAGTAAATAAATTTTTTTTAAAGATTTTATTTATTTGGGGTGCCTGGGTGGCTCAGTGGGTTAAGCCGCTGCCTTCGGCTAAGGTCATGATCTCAGGGTCCTGGGATCGAGTCCCGCATCGGGCTCTCTGCTCAGCAGGCTCTCTGAGCAGAGAGCCTGCTTCCCTTCCTCTCTCTCTGCCTGCCTCTCTGCCTACTTGTGATCTCTCTCTGTCAAATAAATAAATAAAATCTTAAAAAAAATAAAAGATTTTATTTGTCAGAGAAAGAGAGAGCGCGCTAGCACAAGCAGGGGAGAGCACAGGCAGAAGGAGAAGCAGGCCCCCCATTGCACAAGGGCCCTGATGTGGGACTTGATCCCAGGACCCTGGGATCATGATCTGAGCTGAAGGCAGATGCTCAGCTCACCCAGGTGCCCTCCCCTATTGTATCTTGAAGATCATTTCATATACTTGCATACAGAACTTTCTGGTTTGTTTTTACAATTTCATGCTGTTCTACTCTACATACCTATAATAATTTATTTAACTAATCCCCTATTAATGGGGATAGAAAAGTTCTTGCTTATTTTCAGCCTCTTGCTATTATAAACACATGTTCAAATTTTTGACCTATTAGATAAATTCCCAGACATGAAATAACTTAATCAGAAGTATGTGCACCAGCGATTTTGATACAAAATGCCAAATTGCTCTCCTTAGAAGTGAATCAGTTTACCCTTCTACTAGCAACATAAGAGAATTCCTGTTACCCCATACCCTTGCCACATCAGTGGGGTAGTAAAATTTTTTATTTTTTGCCAGTCCAATAAGTAAAACATAGTGCCTCTTACTTACCCTTAGAGCATCTCCAAAAATGCCATTCTTCCTTATCTTGTTTGATCCTTTCATAATTCTATTTTGCAAATGGTAATACTGACACAGAAAAGATAAACTACTTGTTGTCATCACACCCAATGTAAATGGTCAAGGTCAGATGTTCCAACACCCTTTCCTACACTGCACTGTGTCACAAGGAAGCCTAAAGAGGTTCAAAGAGAGTGGGTGGCTTCAAGCATTCTGTGAAAGACACATGATATAAAAAAGCTTTCCGAGTTCTGCTAAGAGGCCTCCTCTTTAGTGGTCTGATACCAGGACCACATTTCTGCACGTGTCCCTGGAGAGTACCCTCCGGAAGCAGAGGAGCTCTAATTAGCAATATGATCTGACCTAGTCCTAAGCATTAGCTTGGATTCAATATCTGGGAAGCAGGAGGGTGTTGTTTGTAATTTTCCTGAGACATATTTCTCACTAGCCACCCAGGATCTAAGTATTGATTAGCATGGTGTGGGTAAGAGGATGTTTTCCTTAGGTTTTAGCTTTGCATATGACACTCCCTTGGACCTGGTGAAGGTAATACCCAAAGTGGATGTGTGCGCACACACACACATACACACACACGATAAACTTCTGAGGTAGATATCTATTGACTGTTACATTGGTGATGAAACTGAAAGCCAGAAAGATTAAGTGAACTGTTTAGGGTCATACAGTGTATCAATTAGCAAAACAGAAAACACAATGTAGACCTAAAACTGAACTCTTTCGTTTCCTCTGCAAAGTCTTCTCTTCTCCTCCTGTATTCATTTTGGTGAATGACCTGAGTACTCACTCAGGCCCTCTAAACAGAAACCTAGGGATTAACATTTGTAACTTCTCTTTCACTCATCCAGTTATCACCAAGTCCTGTGAATTTGTCCTCCTAAATGTCTTTCCTCTTCATTGTCATTTCCTTAGTTCCTCTCTATGCTAGATTATTGCAACCTCCTTTTTTTCCTTCTTGTCTCCTATCTCTGCTTTCTCCAGTCAGATAGTTTCCCAAAGAGCAGTCTTTCAAAATTTACAACCTCACATCCCAGCTTAAAACCTTCAGTGGCTTCCCACTGCCTACAGATGAGGTCCAGACTCCTTTCCATGAACTCCGTACAACCTCTTTTTCCAGCCAGATGTTCTACTCCAAGGTACTGTTCTTGTTCTAGGGCCAGACTTTGCTCTTTCTTCCCTTCTTGTTTTGCGTGTGCTGGTCTCTCTGCCTGGTATGTCCCTCCTTCCTTCCTAAGAAACTCTAAGAACCCAAATTCATTTCCTCTGAGAAGCCCCCCCCCTTTATTTTTGACACTACAGTGGTGTTAGTGGCCCCTTCTCTTTATTCCAGGAGCATCTTGGCCACACCTGTGTTATAGCATCTGTCACACAGTTTCAGCATTCTTTTCCTCCCCTAGTAAATGAAAAGGTGCACACTATTAGTGACTACTTTTTATATCTCAAGCCCGACACAATACCCACAGGAACTGTTCAGTAGGTCTTGCTGAAAGGCAAGGAGAGAGGGAGACACTCTGAGCCAAGGACAACAAGACCAGTATTTCAGTTGCTTAATGAGTTCAGAACACTGTGCAAGGCTTAATGCTTCAGGTTTTATCTAAAGCAAAACGATAGTAGAACACCTCTCCAAAGCAAGTTAATTTCCACCCAAGAGGGTGCAGAAAGAGAAGAGTGGAGGGGGGAGCTGGGATTTTCTATCTTTCAAGGGCTCTTTCCTATAGGCTGAGGCAACACTTAAGGAACTCCAGAAACTTCTCAGCTGATGTCACTCAGAAAAAGAGTAAACGGGGTGGGGGTAGCCTGGAACTTCTTAGATTTTACAAGAGAAGTACAAGTACCACTCAAGAAGGCCTATACGAATGCTTCACCACCCACTTACCCAAGCCCTCCCTCTGAATAGCTCTGATGCTAATGACCCCCGGCCCCCCCACCCGCGCACCGTTTTCAATCTATCCCTTATTCTGTCCCTTCATGGTATTTCTAAAATGCACCCCAAAAGAGCTGATGTAAGATAGTTCAGTCCTTCCTTCACACCAGAAAAGAGAGGAGAGGCATATCATTGTGGTTGGTATTTTAAGTGTATTTTTATTGTTCTCTTTATATGGCATTCTAGTTCCAAGTTCAACCCGGGTGTTATCCTGCTTCCTCCCACACAAATTACTCCTGAAGGTAAATAAGAGAACGAAACTAGCTCCGTCTCTTCCCTGAAGTCTAGTCCCTTGGGAATCTTTTTTAAATTCTTAGTGTCTGCAAAACCCTTCTGACCCACTGAGATTTTTCTTGTTCCGCCTTGGGAGAGATGGAGTTGCCGGTTTCTAGGCGTGGAGAGGCGTTGAGGGTGACTGGGGAGGAAGGAAGCAGGAGATGTCGGGGTGGGGGTGGGGGGTACCGAGTCACGGTGCGTCCGACTGGCGCTGCCGGCCTCTTGGAAGGGCCGCGGGCCGCAAGTGATCCGAGGGCTGGCCGGCAGGCGACAGGAGGGACCCGGAGCGAGGAGGTGACCGGCCCTGCACCCCCGAGCGTGGGGCGGCGGTTCGCGCCCTCCGTGAGCGCTCACCCCGCGTGCCTGCGTCTCCTCTGCTTGCGGTTTCTGGTCGGCTCCCAGCTGGCCCGGACTTGCTCTGAAGTAGGAGGAACCGCTGTCGAGCGAAAAGTGCACACCGGGTGATTGATGAATTCTTAATAGGACTAACCTCTCCCGCCACCCCCTCCCCAACCCGCGACACACACAGAGAAATCCTCCTCCCCAGCCCCCTCCCAAGGCCGCCTCGCTGGCGAGAGGGGACGCGGCCGCCAGCCTGTTGGGTGATTAACTCACCGTTTGTCTCTCCGAAAGCGTGCCAGGTGGATTTCGGCAGCCTGGCCGCGGCCCCGCGGCTCCCGCGCTCTGCTGACTGCGCCCTGCCGCGGGCCCGGGGACCGCGGAGCGAGCGCGCGCGTCACATGGTGGCGCGGCCCCGAGACGGCCTTTGTGCCGCGCGACCGCCCGGCAGCCCGGGGGAGGCGGCGGCTATTGTTCCCCGCAGGGGAGGGAGGTGCTCAGACTCGGGGTCCAAGCCAGCCTCCTCCCCAGAGTGTCCCCACGTCTGAGGACGGGTGGGGGCTTCCTTTGTGTGTTCTGTGCCTGCGACAGGAATGGCGCGGCGTCGCTGCCCCAAGGGGCAGCAGAGAGGCTGAGGGAGGTTGGAGCCAGCTCCGCCACTACCTCGAGCTCCGCTCAGCCGACCCAGTTTCCCGCTTTGCCCTTGCGGAGGAGGCGGAGAGGCATGTAGTATTTGTAGGGCAGAGCTTGGAACAATGGAGCCATCAACGGGCCTTCTTCCCCCGCTCCTCAGAAGTCAGCAACAGGTCCTCTTGGCCTGGTTTTAGGCCTGCTTTCCCAATAAAGACATTTCATCTATTATTCCACCAGGGTTCTCCATGAATCCTGATTTAAATTAAAGTCTCCTCCTTGGGCTCTTACTAATGTTAAAATCTTATTTTCATTATTTTCCAGATATTACTCTTCCATAAAAATGATCCAGACTAGCTATCGGAACCAGTCCAGATATTTTGCCACCAATAGAGATCTTTTGGGGCCCCTGGGTGGCTCAGGCAGTTGGGCATCTGCCTTCAGCTCAGGTCATGGGATTGAACCCCACATTAAGCCCTCTGCTTAGTGGGAAGTCTGCTTCTCTCTCTCATTCCCCCTCTGTGCTCCCTCCCTCAAATTAATAAATAAAATCTTAAAATAAAAACAAAACCATTAGGGACATTTCACCTGCTTCTGCTGCCGCAAATGATTGGGCATCCATTTACATTTCCTCTTCCTTCATGTGGGGAAACCTTTTGTTCATCATGCTTCAGGCTAGACCTGGCTTGAAAGCGGGTCCTTGAATTACCTTTGTACTATTACAACTTGCCAAGTGGTTATGGGATCTGAGGGAAGTGTTCAGGCATGGGCTGTAGGCCAGGAGTATATAATCCATTTGGAACCAAATTTGAGCCCCAAAGATAAGGGCATTTGTAGCTGGACCAGAGACAAGGGAACAATGAAAACTAAGATTTCACCCTCTGTGATGATCTTCACCTCCAGCACCACCAATGCGGTGAGTACAGAGGATTCAACTACCTCGCCTTTTTTTCTCTCCATCCAGGCTCTCTGCAAGAGAAATCTAAGTGAGCTAGTCCTCATAGCTGGGGAGGGTATGGCTGGCGACTCAGTCTTAGCTCTCTGTGCCCGGAGTGTCTAGGGCTAAGTCTGTTCACCCAGGCCATAGCTCTGTCCTCTCTGGGAAGTTGCAGTGCCCCGAAGTGGTAAGGCTATAGGCCTGTGGGACTGAGGCCTTCTGCCCCTCTTTGTATTTTTATTTAATACTCACAAAGTTCTGTTCGTCCTACATTTTTTTTCTTACAGTTTCTGAAAGAAGGACCAAATTCATGCCAAGAACACCCAGATGAAGAGGACCTTCCTGGATCTGTAACTGGGATTAACCAATTCTTTAAGAGAAAGTTGCAATGAATTCTGAGGATAAAGCCAAACAGGCTCGTGACTGTTCCTTGAGTACTGACAGCGTAAACAAGCTTCTGGCTCCTCCAGGTCAAGCGAGAAACACTTTTCATTAGGATGTTGGGTTTCTTCTTTGTTATTCAAACATACACCCACACATATCCTCTTCACCCTCCCTAATGAAAACCCTCAGCAGATGGAGAGCCTAAGCTCCCAAGACTTATGGCTGAGGAGAAGCGCTTCACTCAGGGGTGGGTTGGCTGGTACAGAATGGGGGAGGGAGAAATGAATAGCTAGGGTAGGTAATCACTATCTTTTAATACTCCTTACTGATAGAAATTCGAAAAATCCTGTTCAGCAAGGTTAGCAGCCTCTAGGGCCTAGGAAACCAATTTGGCTGATGTGTCTGTGATAGGGACTAGGCCTGGGGCTGCACCAGGGGGAAAGTACTCACTCTATATTCTCTCTCTCTCTCTCTCTCTCTCTCTCATTTGAAAGCCTGTACAAAGAAATGGTACAAATGGATGGTTAACTTAATGATTCATCAGAGGCGGATTTTTCTCTGTCAGGTCCCTGGATGAGGCCGAGGTCTGAAAGCCAGGAGGCAGAACATTTACTTAATCGCCCTTTCTTACCACCTTTCCAGGGGCCAGGACTACTCTTCAGACATTTCCTCTGCAACTGCCCCACACCCCGCTAGCTCAGTTGGGTCTCTTTATTCCACTCCAGGCTGGATCCTGAGTTTCTCCTGGAAGCCAGGGCAAGCTCTCCTTCTGCCTAAATCTCTTTCCCCACCCACACCTCCCAGTCAGCAGTGGGCCCTCTGGGCAGCCTCCTCTCCACCATGCTTTAATTCAAGTTTGATTGCCTGGACAGAACAACCGGGGGCTCCCAAAGAGCTGTTACCCCCATCCATGGGCCTGTTGTTGACTCTGAGCCCTTTCTTCAAGCCTCAGGGGGATCTCCCACAACCTCCCTGGCCCTCCTCACCCCCCACGTCACACTTCAGGGGTCTCTGTAAGAAAAAAATAAAATAAAATAAAAAAGAGCTGGTCAAGGCCTGAGCAAAAGAGCCACTTCCTTTCCTGGAGCAGCAAACGAGGTACACCTCCCAGAGACCAAGGCTCAAAGTGGGCCCAGCCGTTCCTCAGCACCAGGCGCAGGCCCAGCGGTGCCATTGTGAGGCCTTACCCGACGCTGAGCCCCTGGGGAAGCCTCGCACACAAAGGCGCAGGGCTCCCGGAAGCCCTGGCTGCTGTGAGCGCCTGCAACCCCGCGCCGGACAGTGAGGGGCCAGCAGCCTCGAGGCCTTGGTGCGTTCACCATTTCCCCCCGGTGAGTCTGTCTCGGGCCCAAGTCTCGGGCTAGGCTGGAGGTTTCCTTCTCCAGCCAACTTGCCCCTTCCCGCTGCAAGTTACACACTCCCCCACTTCCCCGGGGATGGAGAGGCCTGGGCTCAGGGCGCCATTGCCCAGTCCAGGCTCCCCTCCCCCACTGTCTCCTTTCTCTGCTTCTCGGAGATCGGGGAGAGAGGAGGCGGGTGCCTCCGCCGATAGAGCAGCTATTGTGACCTTCCCTCGCGGAGCGGGAACCCAACAGAGAGTGTACCGCCGGCGGGGGAGGAGGCGACTGTGTGTGCAAACCTCGGGGTGCGGAGGGGGTGGGACTGGGAAATTAATAAAGGTTTGCAACCTTGGGCAGTTGGGCCCTTCAGAGGGCGTTTGGTTGTGTTTAGACTCCAGTGCTTCCTAACACTAATTGCAGGCTCAAAAGGAGCAAAATTTATGGCGAAGGCCAAGGCAGCTTGTTTATAATTTATGAAGTTTTAAATGGCTGTGCCGGAGACCCCCCTCTCGCCCTGGCTGTCGTCCGCGCGGGAAGCGCCAACCCAGACTCGCCACCGCGCCCCCCCAACCCCCCCCCCCAGCGACCTAGTGTGCCCATCACATGACACTCAGGCCAATGGCAGGAAAGAATCCGAGCCTCGGGGTACCTTTCTCCAAAGGTGAGAGAAAGCCGATTTGTCCAAAGCAAACTCCCCCACCCCACTAGAGAGGGGCGCCTCCGGGCCCCCAACCCCGCACTTCTTTGGAGCCTCGGTGTGAGAGGAAGCTGATGTCAGCCGGCCCAGACACCGTTTAAAGTCTAATCCATGAAACCCTAAGCCGCAGATGACACTTGGGGCCTTCGCAGACACCCGCAGACTCAGCAGATACTCCTGCGGTAACACACCGCGCTGGAAAACGCCTGGAGCCATAATGCATTATGTATTTTTATTATTATTTATGGTAGGAAGAGGAGATGAGGGAAAACCGGGCTGAATCTAAACAGCCTGATAATTCATCTATTTAATATTTCGCCAGTTAAGAAAGGTTGTTGTAATCCCTGCAAGGCAGCAAGCTCTTCTTCGACTTCCCTAATAGCTTAAAAAATAATTTCTTACAAGACAATTAGAAATTCTGCCTATGGATGCAAATCTCATAGAAAACAATGTTAAGCCTTGAAAGTGGGTAAAATATCCCTTCAGTTGAAGTCATTTATTCTGTTGATACACTTCTACAACATGGATACTCTAAACCTGCTCAGATAAAGTGAAATTGAGCAAAAGAATAGCCCCCTCCCACCCCCAATCTAACATGCCATTTTAAAAAACAGCACAAAGGAACAAGGAAACTAAATATTATTTGAGCCATCATTTAGCGAAACACAAACATCCAAATAGAAACGATTGTTGTTCCACCAGAAGATCAGAAGTTAAATTATTTGCACACAATGGGAATTTCACCTCGTGTCACCGGGGGATGTAGTAGGAGTTGCATTATTTGTCAAACCAAATAGAGATGCGTGGGCCGACGTTGCTGAAATACAAAAGAATCGAACCTTATCTGAAGGCGCTTTCCAAGTGTCTCCTTATAGAGAAGTGGGTGGACGTTGTCCGCCCCTGGCTAAAGCCATGCTAATATTTACAAAATGGATATAAACCCTTGAAGACATTTTTGCCCGTTTTGTACAAAGAAACAGGAATAAACAAGGTGTTTATACTTGTTATGTTCCATTAATGAAACTTTTATTACTTTACATCGTGGGGCAACGTTTGTTTACTTTAGAAATGAACCACCAACCATTAAAAAGGAAAAGTCCTGACAGCATTTCCTAAAGAAAAAGCTTAGGTGCGTGTCTACAAATGACCGTTTCTTTTTGTGCACCTTAGCTTTTTCATAACTCAGATCTTCCTACAACTTTACTTGTGTCTTTTCTTTGATTGTCAGTTTTCTTTTAAGGTTTATTTTGTTATTAGCGCAGAAAAGTGAGCGCTGGCCTCCCCAATGTAAATGCAATCTAAAAAAAGTCGATTTGTGTCTAAAAAGAGGGTGATGGAAACAGCACAGCAGGCAGAGCACAAAGCCCTACCCAAATTACCCCATCCAGGATGTTTCTAGGCTTGCATCCTCAGATTCCCACCCCCCCTCCAACCCTCAGGTCAATGCTGCAGTGTAATCAAGTATCCCCAGAACCAGCTCGTGTACCAGATTCCAAATAAATGGAAAAATATATATATATCAAAGAGTCAGACTATTTGGGGGCCTTCTATTGGGATTGTGCGAAAGATAAAAGGCAAAGTTACTTCCAAGTGTGCGTGATTAACACAGATACACTTCGGACTGAGAAATTTTTTTATTCTAAATATTTGTTCAAATAGTACCAGACAATTTGAAATCAATAAACTGTGTCGAGTGGTGAGGGCTGCGGCTGTTCAGAAATGAGTAACTGGTGTGGTGCCACGCCGCGGGGCCGCCTGACTCTACCCATGAAGGACAATTTGCGGTCTTAATCCTTTACATCAACTACAAACACCAGCCACGGTTACAACTGTTCAAAAACTACTCTCTCAACTAGTTCAGACCAAGGGGACTAAAGAGGTGAAACGTGGCCCACGCGGCCTGGGAGCGCGTTCCTAAGCTTGGCTGGAGAATTCTACAAATATACACATAAATACATTAAGACGAGGATAAATAATCAGGGAAAGAAACGAAATGACTCGCTTCAAATAATAAATACAGATCGTAGAGTCCGTTGCAATCCTTACGGGACAGGAAGGAGCATATAAATTAAGGTCTCCGCAACTAAGCTAGACTCGGGCCAGGCCCGGGGCTGTCCGGACGCTGGTCCCTCCGCACAGCGCGCCACGGATGGATCTCAGACTTACCTTCGGGACACCATTACCAGATTAGAGTCCCTCGGTCCGCAGTATATGGCACTGTCAGGGTTACAGAGGAGAATCCGTGCGGCTGATTTATGGCGAGTCACCCAAAGGAGGGAGCGCCTGGAGGGGAGGCCCAGTCGCCTGCGTCTCGGCCGCTGTTGGCCCGAGACCCGGGAGGCGGCGACCGGGCCAGGGCGAGGGAGGGGGGTCACCGAGCTACCCCGCGGGCCCCGCCCGCCACCCCCGCCACCAAAGCAAAAGAGGTAATAGCGCCGCGAGTTCCGGCCGGCGGCGGCCGCTACAGATGCGTCAGTTTGGGGGCCTCGGGCAGGCGTCCCTGAGACGAGTGGTGGGCCGAGAGATCTGTGTAGGTGGGATGAGGGTCGCACGGTCCATGGTGATGGTTGCCGGGAATCTGCGCGGCGCAGCTGTAGTCCACGCTGGCCGAAGACGGGTGAGAGAGGTGGCCCAGGTTGAAGACGGGCCCGGACGCGGGCGCCATGGAGTCGACGAAGTTGCCACCCACGTACACCGGGCTGCCCTGCAGGTTGGCGCTGGCGAAGCCGCCGCCATTGCTGGCCATGGGGTGGGGCTCGAACTCGGGCGCCGCGTAGCGCTTCTGCTGTGGCAGGCAGCTGCTGAGCGGCGCCGTGTAGGCGGCCAGGCCGTACATGTTGGGCTGAGATTTGGCGAAGGCGGGCGGCGAGGGCGCGTCGTAGGCCAGGCCGGGCACGGGCGGGAGCTGGCCGGAGTAGGCCACGTGGCCGGCGGCGCTGCCCAGCGGCGGGCTGCGCTCCGGGGACTGACCTGCCGGCGAATGCAGGATGCCCTTGGCCTTCTGGTCCTTCTTGTACTTCATGCGCCGGTTCTGGAACCAGATCTTGATCTGGCGCTCCGTGAGGTTCAGCAGGTTGGCCATCTCCACGCGGCGCGGCCGGCACAAGTAGCGGTTGAAGTGGAATTCCTTCTCCAGCTCCACCAGCTGTGCACTGGTGTATGCCGTGCGCACCCGCTTGGACGCCGGGCCCGGCGGGCTCTTATCCTCGCAGCTCTCTCCTGGGCAGGAAGGGAGATAGAGGAGATGCTGAGCGGTAGGGGGGTGGTGGGCACCCAGGGCCGGAGCAGGGTGCTTCTCTGGCTCCCTTTTCTTCTTCCGTCCCTCCCCCAACCTTACTGCTGGCTGGCTGGAGTGGGGGAGGGGGACGTCTGAGAGGTGAGACTCCTAGTGGGACCTCACACACCCCGGTCCTACCTATGAGTTGCACCTGAACACACACACACACCCCCATCTGCCTTCTGAGGTCCGATTCACTCTGCCGCCTCCTCCCCTCCAGCCTAGTCCATCATCCTGTCCCTAAGGCTAAGGCTGTGGAGGAGTTTAATGAGAGACTAGTAGCAGCTGGTAGGGCCTAGCCCCCACTCCCAGCCCCCATTAAAGAAGGGCCAGACTTCTTTGAACACTCTTCCCAACCTCTGCTGGGGGATTAGGGAGAAAGGCACCCTCCTCCACCCCCTTGCTCTGGGGCTGGCTCCTGGGCAAAGCACTCCAGGAAGTAAGAATGAGGATGGAGATGTGGGCACCTCACTCCATCCAGCTCAGCTGCACCGAAGGGCTCTGCACCCCAACTCAGGGAACTAATAAACCGTAAAAATACCGCCCCAAAGTTTCCGGGGCTCCAAGGCCAGCCTGGGTGCATTTTGAGTATTTCAGGGCTAGGACAGCAGTCTCAACCTGGGTTTCCATTACCCCCCTCCCTCAGCAGCTTGTTCCTCCCTCCCTGGTTGTACAAATGGATTTCTCCTGGGAAGAAGGGGCCGGGCTTGTAGCTGGGAAGGAGGGGCGGAAGAAGCTTACAAGCTAGAAGGCACTTTCCCCCTAGGAGCTGCAGCCCCGGAGAGATCCTGGCTAACCAGAGACTTGAGACCTCACACTAGCCCTAGACCTGTAACCAAATTCATCTACCTGAAGATAAACTGCGTCAAAGGACACAAGGCCAGAAAATTTTAGGAGCCAAGCAAGGCTGAGTGAAGAGAGGCAGCAGACCTTAGAGCTCCTGGGCCTGTCCATCTTCTTCCACATATCCTGAATGGATCCACAGAAGATCTCAACTCTAGGATCTCCCTTCTCAGGAAGAGAACCTCAAGGCTGCTCCCATTTCAGAGCACTTCCTTTTCCCCTAGGATATGCCCCTTCCCAGTATGGATTTGCTGGGATGGGAAGAACTGGGCTGGGGTAGACCAAGTAGAGATCATGGCTTGGAGGCCCTGGTTGGATTCAAGTGTGCCATTCTGTGGCTTTGAGATCTTGGGCAACTCACAGTTTCCTTATCTGTAAAATGGAACTGTTATCATATACCTACCTCAAAGGGTTTTTTTTTTTTTAATTAAATTAGATAATGCTTATAAAGCATTTAGCCTGGTTGTTAACATGGAACCAGATTAGCACTCCACAGACTTTAGTTTTTATTAATTAAAGGGAGTGGGATTCCTGTGTTATAGGCTACATAAGAACCCATGCTTGGAGAATCATAATACCTGACTTCAAGTTTTGAGGAGCCGTCAGACGGAAGAAGGAGCTAAGTCATGACCAGCAGCCCAAGAAAGCAGATAGAAGGTCAATATAAGAAAAAGGCCACCTAGTCATAACTGTGGGAATTGTCCAGCAATGGCACCAGCAGCCTGAAATGGAGCTCCCTTTCCCTGTAAGGGTATGGCTCCAATCGGGGACACTAAGAAGAAAGGCCATTTCTGCATGAGTACAAGTGTACATCTATGGCCTCCAAAGCTGCACTTGCAGCCCCAGGTCTCTTGCTTCCTAGGTGAGCTAGCTTCTTGGGGTCATTCTGGGGGACTTAGCCTAGGAGGAGCCGCCTCAGAGAGCTACCTGCAGTTGCACAGCTGTTCTTCTGCTTGGAGTTCTGTCGGGACTCTTTCATCCAGGGGAAGATCTGCTTGCTGATGGTGGCTGAGGAGCCAGAAGCATTGGGCCCACCCTTGGCCTTCTTGGCAGGCACTCCTCCTCCAGGATTGGTGGGCGAGGATGGGGGCAGGGTTGGTGGCGGAGGAGGGGGTTGTGGTGGTTGCTGCTCTGAGTTCAGGCCAGGAGGCTGGCTACCACCACCCCCACCCTGGCTGTTCCCAGTGCCAGGCCTCATACAGCTGCCATTGAGTTCAGTTCCTTTGTGGGCTGGGGCTCTCAGAGGTGCGGAACTCTGGATAGAACAGGCAGAGCCCGGGTAATCAGTGTCCAGGGAGCTGGCAGCAGCAGGGGGTGGGTAAGGCTGATGGGGAGTGCCATAGCCATAGGTCTCCTTGCTGTAGCCATAGCCTCCGAAGAGTCCTGGGTTTTCATAGTAAGCAGCCTTCTGCATCGTGCACTCAGGAAGTTCCAGGGCCTGCTGACCCAGCTCAAATAACATTGACCACCACTGTCTCTTTCACTTCCGAGGTCTGCCCTGAGAGGGCTGGGGTAGCCCCAGGCTCCAGGTGACCTGTGGAGAAGAAAAGTGAAAGGCCCCAGAGGGACTGTAACTGACAAGATAGTCAATATAGAAGGACCAGCTAGCCTGTGCTCTCTGCTGCCTACCCACTTCCTAGGGGGAGGATCTGAGATTTTATGACGTTCAGCGTATTTGAACCTTGCAAAAGTCAGAAGGAATTTCTCATAAACATAAGGAAAGACCTTTCCTTCTCTTGAGCTCAATTCTATCCAAGAGAAGGGGCTTCCTCCCCATCCAGAAACTATTTTCTTTCTTCAAGATCATCAATTTAGCTTTTGAAATGGCATAGAAAAGCACTTATGGCCTCATACATTTTAATGGCTGAGTCTCTCGCTGGACTTCGAGCTCCTTGCAGGCAAGGACTGTGTCTTATTCATCTATATATTCCTAACACCCAGCCCAGTGCCCTGTCTGTAGTAAGTACAGTAAATGCTTGTTGAATGAGTGAATGTATGGGTCAATCAGTCAATCATTGGGACACCCGAGGCTGTTGATGAAAAAAGAAAGCTCTATAACACACTCAGAACAGCCAGAACTCTCAAAAAAAAAAAAGAAGAAGAAGAAGAAGAGGAGGAGGAGGAGGAGGAGGAGGAGGAGGAGGAAGAAGAAGAAGAAGAAGAAGAAGAAGAAAAAGAAAAAGTATCTCCCCCACCTGATTTCAAAATCACAGCATCTTTCATGAAGACCCAGATAGTCCACTTTCTGGTGACAGGGTGAGAATCCGCCCAGTGAACTCTGTGGGTCAGCCCTGTGAAATGGACTAAGAGATAAAAACCAAGAACACTTAGACTCCCAAACTTATTTTGAGGCTAGAAAATGTTTCTTCTCTTTCATCTACATTTTTCAAGTCTTTACTTTGTCCTGTACTACTTTTAAATGGATACTGGAAAGGGTGAAGAGGTTTAGAATTTGAAATGCATGGAGCATGAGAGAACATAGGATGCTTTATAATATAACTATATCATTTTTATCTTGCATCTATTGTGTAAATATATATATTATTATTGGCCTCTGCTCTGGATCCTTCAGGACAGCCCAACTCCACCCACTCCACAGCCAATGAGAGAACTTCCCATGCCATGATGAATGGACCCAGAATTAGAAGAAGAAGAAAAAAAACTAAGAAAAATTCTATCCCTTTTGTGTCCTCTGATTCTTAATGGGGGTTTCCCTTCTCACCCACTCCACCCCCTTCTCCAGACTCCTAAGGAGTTAAAGTATAACTAATACCATTCAACCACTTTTGTCTGCTTGATAAAGAAAACTCATAGGTCAGCTCGCTGGTCTTCATTCTTGATCTCCTCTTTCAGGCACCTTTCCTTCCTCAAAACTCCCCAGGCTTCCATCATGGTCATCATGATGGACCACATTGTCTAGACAACTTATGTGGCCTAATGGATTTGACCACTGGGATCAAAACCACTCCTCCATTCACTCATTTCTCCTCCACTTTCACCAAAGAGCCCTATTTTTAAAATTCTTCATATTAGCCTTTCTTTGGTAGTATTGTTGCCCTTTTTGTTTTAAAATATAAGGGAATCTGGCATTTATCTTGTAAAGACACAGGCCCTTTTCAATGGGATAACAGAATACTAGGATGTGTTTTAGGAATTATTTCTTTTATTGTTCTTAAATGTATTCAGTTAAGATATCTACTTAGCAAAGCTGGTGTTAATCTTTCTTTCATTCATTTTCTTGATCATCCTCTATTAAAGTTACTGAATATCAAATGGAAAGTTACATCCCCATCCTGTGACTAATATTGATGTGTTTGCCCCCAAGGCAAAGAACCGGGTATTCTAGCTTTGTTTCTGGACTTTTCTTGGATCCTGGTTCCAAGGATCTTAATCGTGGGCTCTCCGGATGTCAAAATGGTCACATCTGACACTCAGACCACCAGAACTCACTGCTGCTTCTGTCATTTCATTTAGAACTGTGGAAGCAAAATACATGCCCCCCCTACCCTTCCTCCCAGGTTGACCAAGTTTATCTCAATAGGTGGACAAATCACATTAAAGTAGCTTCTTTGGCTACTGACCAGGTCTTTGAAACAGATGGCTTTACATATATATTTGTTCCTATGGCATATTCCTGAAGAAGCCCTGTGTACTGGGCCTCAAAAGTGTAAATACTTGGCAGTTTCATGAATAACCTCAGCGCCTGTTCTCCTGCATCTGTTTTCACTGTCTTAAGGAATTTCAAGGCTTATTTGATGACACCCCAATGTCTACTGCCCCAGAAGCGAGGAGAGCGGTCCTCTCCTCACCAGGAAGGGCTTTGCAGCCTTCCCCCACATCCATATGATAATGTCCCAAAGAAACCAACTGTCCTAAAACAGAACCCGAGAATATTGTTACAAAATTGGTTTAAAAAAAAAAAAAGGCTTATTTCTTTCCAGAAATCCCTACTCCTTGTGAACTCTGCTTGAACCTAAAAAGCAGGAATGGGTCATAAATCACTTGGACAATGGTCAACTGTTCAGTGGCTCATCTTTTCGATCACCCCCCCCCCCTTTTTTAAAGGCTTTCTTTTTTTCGCCCTTTGGTACCTCTGCTCATTTTTGCTCCGGGACCCAAATGCCTTGGGGTGAAGACTAGCCCCTGTAGGGGGAGGGGCGGTCTGCGAAGTCCTCGCTGCCCTTTTCTCTCCTTCCTTCTCCCCTCAACCCCCGTGGCTCCGGCCCGGGCAGCCTCCCCAGAACCCCACGACACAACCCCTGGCCCCTTCTAGGGTAGGGGCACTAAGCGGGATCTGGGTCGGATCTTTCTCACGGTCCCGGGAGGTTGCCCAACTCAGCTCGGAGGCCCAACCGCAGGCTGGGAGTGCAGGGCCGAAGGGTCCCCAGCCAGAAGGAAGGCGGCCTCAAAGCGACCCTCGGCCGCCTGGGCCGCGCTGGACCACCGCACCCGCCGAGCTTCTGAAGCCGCCGAACCCTGATACTTCCTCATTGCACTTAATTCTGCCCAGGATCAATACCTAATATGATACCGAATAAATAAAAGGCGCTCACAGCGGCCAGGGGACGGGGTTATTAAGCAGCTGGAGCTCTCACGGTGCATATCAATGCACCTGTCATTGTGGTTTGTAACAAAATTTATGACTGCAAGCAAGGCGGCAGTAAACGCTTCAGTAAGGAATGAAAAGAAAAACACTTCCCAAGGCCCGGCACTTTTCAGAAGTGGAAAACAGGCTCCGCGTAGGAGGAAGAGCAGCAAAAGAATTCCCTACTCCGCACTTTGGCCAGCCCCGCGCCCCGCGAGCAGGGAGACTATATAAAGTGGCCACTGCCCGCCTCTCGGAGCAGCTCTGCGGGGCGGCCGGACGCGGGACGGGACGCGCGCTGCCTCGCCAGGGGCCGAAGACCTGCTGCCCGCCGCTGCCTGGGGACGCCGGGAGGCTCGCTGGATGCGAGGAGGCCCGCCCGGCGCTCGCTCGCCCGCCGGGGCCGTGAACACACCGAAGGGCTTGGGGAGGGAAGGGGCGGCAGTCGCCGGGCTGGGACTTGGTCGGTGGTCCTAGTAAATTATGGACTGGTAGAGTCAGGGCAAGTTGAAAGAAAAGGGGGAGGCGATGGTTTGCCGGTTGTTTCTGTTGTCTCAAATGTTTCTAAGGTTCCAGTTGGCCTTGGCTCCTCTCCCTGTTTCTTCCTAAACCAGGGCCTCGGAAGCCCACAGATCTCTTTTTGGCGTACCAGACTCTTGCTGGGCATCCCCGTTAATTCTCTGGAACATGGCAACGATTCTTGCTCCCTGTTGGCTTTGCTACTTTGGGATTCCGAAACCACCCCTTTTCCGGGTTGCTCCGTGGGGATATATTTGCTGCAGAGCTGGGATAGCTTTCTGCCCGAGGTCTTTCCAGCTCTCAGCCTGAGCCTCTTCTGCCCTATGGGAAGCCCTGAGCGCGCCTTCTAAATCATCCTTATTTAGCCCAGATAACTCAATACTTAATACACCCTGCATTTAAGGCACTGGGTTCACCCCATTAAATGACCATAAATTTGAAGGCCGATGATCGGTTATCATGTAACGGGCAGCAGTTCACACTGAGGTGATCCACTTCAAAGCTGCCCTTTGTTTTATGTCTTGATGTATGAATCCTGAGATGGCTACCTTGAGTTGTAGGATAGATGGAATTGTAGTGGAAATTATTTTTTTTAAATCACACTACTCACCACAATTTGTGTGTGTGTGTGTGTGTGTGTGTGTGTTCTCAAATTTTGTCGGTAACTCTTTTTTGGTTCTTCGGGTTCCTTTTGATATTCTGTTGAGGCAGATCTGGAACAAAATGGAAAACTCTCAGTGGCAGTTGCTTCTTTCTTACCCAAACATGTTGAGAGACTTTACCCCTTTTAAGGGTGTCTTAATCAATGTGACTATTGTATATGTTGCCCGCAGTCATTCCAGGCACCTTCCCCCAGGCAGAAAGGAGACTTGGTTGGCTTCTAGAGAGTGAGTGGACTTTAACACAAAGTCTTTGGCGGGATGAGGGAAGGAAGAGCTCTGACTTGAGGAAAATGCCAGACCCTCAGGCAGGGGATGGGGTAAGTGAGTCAAAGGCACAAGGGGAATTAGTTCTCTCCTCCTGCTTCAACTAGCCTCTAAGTACAATCTCCCAGGCCAAGCCCACCCTCCTAGGAGTGAAAGAGAATTTGCAGAATTAGGGCGGGAAGAAGGCTACAGAATAGGGCCCCAGAAAGAAGAGGAGGAATATGTGGATGGGCCTGGGTAGGTCCTAGTCAATGGCTGTCCTACTCAGCCCCAGTGGAAAAGGAGCTGGGTGCTATTTCCTGGTTTGTACGTTGTATCTTGAAGGGTTCCCCTTAATTTATTTTATTACAGTAGGTACCCACTATTTTCCTGGACTAGGCTGCTCACCCATTCCTGGGTTGGGATTAGGCCGCAAACCATCCAAGAAACAAACATCCCTTCCACCTTCACCCAGAAGCAGACCCAAGCTGCCCACCACTGTGGGTGCCTAACGGGTGCCTGTTCAGGTCAGGCCAAAGGAGAGACAGAATCCCCCCTCTTGCATCTGCCCTGTGCAATTTGTCGACTCAGTAGTTTGCAAACACTAAACCACGCAGGAGAAAGCCCCACACAAAGCGATCCGGTCCCTTCTAAAGACCAGAGCACGAAGCCATAAGCCTTTGAAGTGACCTTTGGCTCACACGGCAATAACTCACCCCTTAATGAACACCCAACGGAAGCGCCTCAGAGAGATCCCGGCCCGTAGGGCTCCTAATATCTTGCCGGGGCTTGAGCTTCCAAGCCAGCCTCAGGCTCAGGGGGCTGCCCCGGAGGGCTGTGCAGCAGGGGCATACTTTACCCAGGTCCTAGAACCTGACTGGTGGGCCCCGAAGCCACTTTATATGATACATTCATGGGAACGGACATCAACTTTTGCCGCTTGACTGTTTTATTTTATTTTATATTATTTTATTTTTAAAAGAGGGTTCTTTGAAAGTAGGATCTTCCCCTCAGAAGAGAGCTAAATTGGGAGGCCACCAGGGCCAGCCCCGTGCTGCCTATAGCTTTTCTTTTCCCAGCCATGGAGGAAAAGGGTAAGTGTGCTCCTGGGTGCTCCGGGATGCCCTGTGCACCCTGTGCTCTGGTGCAGGCTTGGGAAGGGAAAAAGATAAAGGACCCCAAGGGGGACAAAGTTGGGCCACCCAGAGTCCCCGCTGCCTTCTCACGCTCTTTCCTGCTCAGCCCACCCACCGTCCAGCCCAGGCCCAATATCAGCCTCCTGCTTGCCCAGAATCGCAGGCTGAACCCGGCTGGCTCTGGTCCACCAGCTCAAGTACCCTTTCCACAGCCAGAAACTGGGGGAGCAGGAGGTAGCCCTATCTGTGAGCTGTCAGTGAAGAGCTGGTCTGAGGCAGACCCGGCCCTATACCCCAACCCCCACCAGCATCCCCTGTAAAAGTCTTTAGGATAGGGAGCCTTGGTGCGGATTATTGAAATTTTCGGGGAAGTTATAAGTGAGTGCTCCATGGGGCCAAATGAAATGCTGCTCGCAGTAATTGGATTCAGCTGACTAAGTTGGCAGGCGCGCCGCTCCAAGGCAGCAGGCGAAGAAAAATGTCCAGCGACTTTAAGTTCTGATGGAGCCAAGAGCAGGCAATTGACAAAACAACTTTCCTGCTCTCCTTTGATGGCGATGCCCTTGGAAGTCAGTCCCTCTCTAGCTAGGGCCTGTCCCAACTTAGGGTAAAGGTCTGCTCCTTGCTTTTTGGGACCCTTCCCTACAGAGGCCCAATCTGGCCCGGCTGTGTGGCATTCTCCTGAGCCCGGAGCTGCTCACTTGGACTCATGGAGCTGCTTATTTGGGCATTGGACCCGGGAAAAACCCCAGGATAAATTGTCCTGTCCTCCTCCAGCCAGGAGCCACAGGATCCAGTAAACAAAAGGATGCAAGGAATTTAGAAGCCAAAATATGATTTAGCTTTCGTCGTAGGTTCTTCGGGGAGAAGAACTCAGGAGCCCTGAATCTTTTCTCTGACACTACGAAAGTCAAAACCTAGATTAGTGAGGGGGCATGTGGAGGAGCCTCTCAAACTCTTCTGAGTAGTTTGGGGGTTCTCTTGAATTTGGGGGAGAAAGCCTGAGTAGCACTTTAACCTCTAAAGGAAAAAAGTATTAAGCCAGCAGCAAGAGATAAAGGCATGAGTATGTGGAGCTAGCTCCCAGAACAATGCAGGGAGCTGGCTGGTCACAGAGTTTATTTTAAATACATATAAATCAACCTGCCTGTGCCCAGCCAGGCAGCCCAAGACACGGAATTAATATGACGCTCCATCTTACTTTGGCAGTGACAGTGTAAAAAAGTTTCTTTTTATTCATTTCATTTTCCAGCCCATTCTCGCAACTGCACATTTACCCCCAAAATACTTCCTCCAGCCCCCAACCCCTTCGCGACCCTCTCCTCAAACTGCCACCTCCTCCCTCTCCAACCCTACCATCAGCCACCCCCCAAGCCTGGCAAGGTAGTGTGTCCTCCTAACCTTTGGGTAGGCGGGGAGCACCCCCACAAAGCGCACCTCCTTACGATTAATCACCGTCCTCGATGTATATGTAGAAGTGTATCTAGGTCTACGCGGACTGCCTCACCAATTGGCAATAATCAAGATCACAGATTACACAAAATAAATCATATTTAGTATCCCATTCAGGGCAGCAAGCAGCCCGGTGCCCGAAGATTTCCATTTTGTCATGCAATTGCTTACCTGGATCCCAATTTATCATAAACCTGGTGTCCTCGGCCTCAGAGGGGGCGCCAGTGGGGGGCAGAGCTAGCCTTCCCCCTTTGTCTGCAGACAACACTGTCCCAACCCTGGTCTTGCGCGCTCGCAGACGCGGCCATATACCCGAGCACACAGAATTCCCGGTAGAACGGAACCAGGCTGAGGTTCAACTACCAATAAACGCAGGAGGAACGAGTTCGTAGTCCCCGAGCTGGCTTCGCCCGCGCTGCGCGCCCGTCGGTCCACCCGCCCGCCTGTCCGCTCCCAGGCCCAGAGCGGCGGCCACCCGAGCCCCCACCCTCTCCTGGGTTCCTGCCCAGCCCTCCCAGACCCCCCAGAGCTCGGGGTTTGTTTTGCTTTCGGAATGTGGCCCTTTCTGGATTTGGAGAGAGCCCCGGAAACCCCCTCATAGTCGGGAAATACAGACGCTGCCTTCAAATGCGAGCATATTTGTTCACGTGACCCCGAGGGAAGATTGTACTGATTGAGGCTGAAACTTTCACGCCATCCAGCCCCGGAGCGCAGCCAGGCCTGGGGGCTTGGAGGAGGGGCAGGAAGCGTGGGATCTGGGCCCATTCCCCGGAGCAGACATGGGTGGGCATGGAGCGGAAAGAAAGTCCCCGTCTCGTTCGGGACCAACCCAGCCCCAGCCTGGCCGCCGGCAGTGGGATGGGGGCGCTGGAGTCTCTCCCCCCACGACCTCTGACCCTGGCCCGGCCTTCCACCGGACTGGCCCACGGACTGGAAATTTTAGAGGCTGCCTCTCAGAGCCGTCTCCGGAGGCGGCTGTGGAGCATCAGAGGCCCAGGGTTCCCTTAGCTCCCCGGCCGGCCGAGCCCGGTACCTCGCATCCGCACGCACCCAGGCAAGGCTCTGCCTAGGCGGACGCGCTGCTCTCCCCCTCCCGGGACGAGACAATTAGTTGTGGCACAGAAGAGGCTCCGGCCCTAAGGTGGGTGACTCCAGCTCCCAGACCAGGCCAGACACTCCGGGGGAACCCCAACCCCCCACTCCCACCCCCACCCTCACCACTGCTCGAGGCCTTGGCTCGTTCCGCAGACGCGGCGGCGGAGCCACCACTCCCGAGAGCCAGAAAAGACGCCTAAGCAGCAGGCCAGACCGGTAGCGGTTTCCCCTCTCCGCGCCTTGCGCACTCCACTCGGGCGCCCGCGGCCTGGAGCCCCCGAGGCGCAGAGCCGCTGTTTGCCGAGACCTGCGCGCCTCCCAACCTGGGCCGGGCCCACGGAATCCGCTGGCCCCGTGACTGACAGGCCGCGGCTTCCCGCTTCCTGCGGCGCCTCCCAGAAAGCGAGGAGCCTGCGGTATCAGTCCTGGTCGGGCTGATCTGGGAGTCAAGGGAGCTTCTGTTTAGAAATAGCACATCGGGACCTGTTCCCAGCACTCTCCAAGTGGTCGGGCGGAATTTACCGTCACAATTCTGCGTGTGAGAAAGAGTTAAGCTCCCAGCCAGGGTGAGCGACCAGCCTCTAAGTCCGAGCCTGCCAAGAGCTACCACCCCCCGCCCCGCCCCATGGCCCTCTCTGGCCCGACCTGCACCCCGGAATCCCGCAACGCGGGATTCTCCACCCCATCCCCGAAGTATCGTTGTCACGGCCAGTGTTGCTTCTCAGTGGCAATGGGCACGGAGCAGATGCCCTGTCACCGCTTGCAAAGTCTCCGACAGGCGAAAGCGAGCGTGAATGTGCTCGGCAGCTCCGGAAGAGCCAGGGAGAAGGGGGTAAAGTCCTCCTCATCCCCCCTTCAGAAGCACAGAAGTCCCCGAGGACAAGTCACAGGCTCGAGCCCCTAGACGGGTCAGGGAGTTCCTCCTTTTGTTCACCTGGCCGGCCTGGCTGGAGGCCCACTCGGGAGACCTCTAGAAGCTGGACTGTAGGTGCCCCCAGCTCACCCCCACCCGGAGGATCCTGCCCCCAGCCTCCCGCCAGGGGCAGAGCAACGGGCCCGCAGCAAGTGTTAATCTCCTGCCAAAGAGGGGGGCCGATTTGCGGGAATTTGTCTCCAGGAAAGGATCTAAGCCTTCTTCAATCGGAGCATATGTTCATAGAGCAATAAACCGGAAAGATTTACAGTCCTCGCCCGGCCCCCAACAGCCTCGCACCCTTTCAGGAATTACTTACGATGATTTATCACATCAACCCGGGCAATTGTCACACTGATAAAATAGCCCGGGCCGGTGCCCGCCAAGCCCAGGACTTGGGAGACTGCTGGCTGCCCGACTGCCAGCGGGGCTGGGCAGGCTTTTGTGGGCTCCTCTCTGGGCCTACCAGGGGATGTTGAGGTGGGTCGGGGTGGGTGGGGTTGGGGAGGGAGGGGAGCAAATTCTCATTGAGAAAAACGCAAGCAGCTCAGAGAAAGCGCCCGGAATCTGCGTCGGAGTCGCTTGCAAAGCACATAAACATTTGTCATCTTTGAATAATTGAATTAATGTATTATTGTTTGAATGTATAATTCATAGCGGAGGAAACTTTGTCTCTATCCTGACGGGGAAATATACACAAACCAAAAAAGAAATCAAAACATACACACAATCCCCAAACAACTACCAAACAGCCAACTCCAGCTAGCGGAAATCATCCTCAAAGCCAACGGGAGCGGGAGCGAAGAAGGCGAATAAAGAGGCTCTCCTCCCCGGCACTGGCCCTGAGCTGCCAGCTGGAGGAGAATGTCCGCTGCTGCCCCAACCCAGAGCCCCTGGCAAGCTGCGGGTGGAGTGGGTGGGGTGGGAGCTGAGGGGCTAGTGGGACCTCAGCGCTCCTTGGAGGGTGGGAGAAAAAAGGCTAAAATGGGAGGCGACAGGACAGACAGCTTTTGCACCACGACTTGGCCTCACCCGCATATCCCTGCCCTAGGCTTCCTTTCGCCCCCGGGGTCTCTTACTCCAGCCGTGGGGACTTCTAACCCGTGCCTTTATTTTAGATCTTTGCCCAAATTAAAAATACAAAAATTAAGGGTAATCTTTGCGGGGGTGACAGAAGCAGCAGAGCTTGGGTGGGAAAGGAGAGGAGTGGGAGAAGCAACTCGGAAATCATTATCTGTTGGTTAAAACCTGCCTGGGGTAAAATTTCAACTCGATTTTATAGCCTTCTATTATGACGCAAAGAAAAATTTACGACCCTCGCTTGAAAAGAGGGCCGGGGCCTTTTCTCACCGGTTTAAGAATAGGCAGCAGATGCCGTGACAGCGACCATTGTTCCCGGTAGACACAGGCGACCGGGCAACCTCGGCCCGCGTGCGCCAGGCGCGTCCCCCAGCCGGGCGGGTTTTTAACAACTCCTGTTGTTTCGGAGCAGCTCGCGCGCACCCTCGCCCCTCGCCCCCTCGCCCCTCGCCCCTCGCCCCTCGCACACCCCCACATGCTCACACACACCCTCTCGCGCGCTCGCAGACACACACTCGGCCGCTCTCAGTAATTTTTCATAAGTGCAAAGCTTTGCTGAACCAAAGGTCACCATCCAAGCCACTAACAACTTCTCGCCGGCGCGCGGTTCCAAATCAGGAAGCAAAGGGAACTATTTGTCAGCGGCCCTGACAGCTAAGTTCATTAAGGATTTAAATCTGGAGAAATAAAAGTCGCCAAAATATTTACCTGCTGGCCGCGCTCCCGCGCCCGCCACTGGGGGCCCGAGGGTGGAGGGCTTGGGGGCGCCGCGCGGCCCCCCTCGGCGGGTGATATTCTTGGGATCCCTGCACTTTCCAAGTCGGAGAGAGCCCTTTGCGTGGCAGATTAATGACGACTCCGTGTTTCTTAAGGGACGTGCTGAATTAATTATTTCGCCAATCACGTGGTCGGGACTTGTAGAAATCTATTCTTATCATCTTCCTCGCACTTTGAAAATTCTCCGGGTTATGAGAGGCCCTCCCCCGGCTGCCGGCGAGCCCCGGCCGCCCAGCCAGGCGCGGGGGGCAGGGAGGGCTCCCCAACATGGCGGGCGGGCGGGAAGCGCCGTCTGCCGAGGGTCCCGATTTACTGTACTGTACTCAAGCGGGCTCGGCTATGGACTCGCTTCCTCCTCGTCCCTGCCCGTGATTCAATACACACCACGGTATTGATGTATTGGTGGGCACAGGAGGAGCCATTAACCAGAAGACGGGCAGAGGACAATCATAAAATGTGTCTGAATATTTAAACTTCTGTCTGCACACTTATAAATACACATGTCCACGCGTCTGAGGCGAGCCCTTCCATATATTAAGGACACATGTCTGATTTTATGCATCCTGCTCATTTCCTGTCGCGAGCAAGCCCCCCCTCCCCAGCTATTTTGGGACTCCTGTCTTGGCCCACTCTTCAAGGCCAGGCAAAGACCAGAGAAAGCCCTCGCGGGAGAAAAAAAAAAAAATAGCGCACGCCACTTTTTATAGTGGGGAGTGTTTATTGTCGTTTCAAGGGCGGAGGGGGCTCCAGGGGAAGGAGGGGCAGGTGCAGGAGGCCCCAGTGGGGCTGAACAGCACAGGAAAAGTAGGCGTCCAAGACTGGAGGCCAGAGGGGTCTGGTCCCAGTAGCCACTGGCCAGTCCCAGCTTGGCCCAGAACCCAACACTCTTCCAGAGTTGGGGGAAGGGGGCGCGTGCAGGGAAGTCTCTCTCCCACCACAAAACAAAGAGAGACTGAAGGGGTCTAGGGCTAACCTGGGCCACACAGAGAGCCAACCTGGAGCCTCTTTTTAGCCTAGGAAGTTACTTATTTTCCTAAATAAATAAATAAATAAATAATGCCCTGCAGCCTGAATCCAAGCTTAGGCTTCTCAACGCCCACAAAATATGGTGGCCAAATGGGAGTGTATACTTGTAGGGGAGAGGTCAATGACAAATTTGCTAACCTTACACAGTTTAACCTTCACATGTCAGGCACAATGCAGAAAATAATAAAATAAATTGTTAATATCAAATGTTAGCTTTTAGAAGACTTAATGAAGAATGCTTCTGTGGAGGCACCAAACAGGATGGAAGTTTCGCTACACCTTTTATTATTTCAAATATAGATCAATGAATTACATCAAAACTACAGGCAACAATTAGTATAAATAATACTTTAATCAGTGGCAGCAGAACAGTGGTCAATTCTATTAAAAAAGCATCTTGTGTGAACAGACACCATGGGGCTGACTGACAATGTCATCTCCCAACAAAAGGCTGCAATGGACAAAGTGAGATGGGAGTCTGAGGAGCAATGTCCTCAGTAAACACTTCACTCCTCCCCAGTCACGACCCCAACACAGCTTAAAAAAAAAAAAAAAACACCAAAACAAACACTTCTGGCTCATATTTGGGGGAACAAACTGGAAACAAATAAAAGCAAATGGGCACTGCGCCTTTCCACATCTAGGTTTCTCCAGAGTACGTTCCCAGATGGAAACTCATTTCCTTCCCTGCCCTGGGTGGTGGTGGTTGCAGGGGAGGCACTGCTTCTTCCCTGCCCCACTCCTGTGGGCCCAAATGGACGCTGGGGTCCAATTGGGACCACAGGGTTGAGGGCTGCCCCCTGGGCCATCCAGGCTCCATTAACATTTCAAAAGACAATCCCTGGAAACTGAGGAGAACTGAGACTTATAAACAAAGAAGTTGTTTCTTTGACTAAGTTACTTTTCAAAGTAGTGGGGCTACATTTGAGAAGAAGCTTGGGTTTTCTTCATCAAAACATGCCTCTTGGCTTTCCTGTGGGGTTTGAGTGAGGGCAGCTATGCAGTTTTGGCATTTGGTCTAAAGCTGGAGTGAATAACCTGAACTTCTGGGAAGGGGGAAATCTATATAATAATCTTTATAATATATATGTAGATTGGTGTTGTGAAAATATATTCTTTTTCCCCCTCCCAAGGAGAAGGTTCAATATATTCACAGATTTGGGCTTTAGGAAAGAATCTTAGCAACTTTCCAACTTGCCTAACCATAGCGGCTCTTTTCAAATGCTACATCCAAAGACTGCTCTCCATGTTAGAGGGAGAAAAAAAGAAGAGAAGGGTAGTTAGAGTCCAAAAGGTTAAGGGTTTAGAGGTCAGTCCTCCCGGCTGAAATACAGCTAATCGAATAGAAAATTTGTCCTCTGGATGAACCTGATTCTGTAATTTAGCCGAACTTCAGTAAAATACCTTTTCAGCTTCTCAACGTGAGGGCGTCAGAAAAAAGACGTCTTGACTATGTATGAACTCTTTGCTTTTTGTCATAGAAACAATGATGCGAATAATGCAGGAATATCCATCTTTAATATCCCGACGTGGCGATATTCAAGTATTGCCATGTGCAAGTCTGAGAGCCAGGCTCACCCCAAGGAGGAACAAAGAGCTGTCCCCAGGGTCTAATACAAAAGACCAAGGCTTGGAAGATACTTTAGAGAAGTGGAATTTCAGCCTAGGGACTCAGTGAATACCTGCTCTCAGTTCTCAGGAAACACCAAAGAACATGCGTGCAGAAAAAGTCTTTTTTTTTTCTCCCTCCACCTAAATATATTTTTAAAAAATTATCTCGGAACCTTCTGAAGCATTTTGAAGCACTGAAAAAAATAGCTCCAGGTTTGAATCTCTCTTTCAAGCTCATCCTTCTCCCCCCAGCCCCTTTTGCCATTTTTTCGTAGCTACAACCAAAGGGTTTCTTTTTGGAGCCTGAGGCTTTGGGGTTTAAACTTCCAAAGTCTTGTTTCATTTGAGTATATGAACTCTGGCCATTACCTTTGACTCTTTCCCCCTTATCCTTAAGGGTCAGCATTTTAGAAAAATGAGCTTTGAACCTTTCTCAGGCAAGGCATAAGAAAAATGACTGAAGAACATCACTCCTGTTGTTTGAGAGTGATTGTTCTTAAACCACTATTCTTTAAGGCAAGGAAGAGGGCCTGAAACTTTTATACTTTGACCATTTCTGCTTCTAATTAATATGTTGAGGAAAAACTTCCTTACATTTGTTTAAAAAATAAAAACTTCAGGAAAAAAAAAAAAACCCTAAGACCAACTTTTGTGGACTTCTAGATTCAATTAGTTTTCTGTCTCTTTTTTAAAGCAAGATTTCCCCTACTTTCCCATTTCCTCCCCACTACATACCCCCTCTCCCATATAGGCCGTACACCAATTCCTATTTTAAAAAACTGCTATATGGGTTATTTGGAATCCAGCATTTGGAATCCAGTTGGAACAGAAAATTCAGTCATTATCTAATGACCCAGAACATAGAGGATTTGTTTTCTTTCCCCAGAAGGAAAATGTTGGACCATTTGTTTCTTTCTTTCCCCTTTTCTTTAATCACCCAGAACTAGTTGTAAGCACAGTGCTGAAAAAAGCACATGTGGAAATATATTTTCAAGAACTCAACTTTGAGTGGACCCTTTCCTTCCCTCTAAAAGGGTTAAGGGCCCCCTACACACATTTCCGGGGAGTGGGGAGGGGGTGGAGTTCAAAATAATGCTTACAGCCAGAAGTTAGTCCACACATCTCTGATTCTTCTCCCTGAAACTCAGCCCCTTTCACCTTCTTAAGATTTTTGGCATTAAGATGTCAGTTATTTCTGTTCCCCATCCATCCCCCAACAAATAAATATTTAAGCAAATATAATCTAAACATAAAATAACCCGTTTCCACTTTCTTCTTAGACTCATTTCTTTGGGCATGGGGCCACTGGGAGCAAAATACTTTTTTTTCACACTGGAAATTATACAGATAACCAACAGAAAGTTCCAAAAATCCTGGCCCACCTCTCCTGTTTCCACTGAAAGCACCTAGAGCAGGGTGGGGGGGGGGGGGGTCAAGCTCCTGCCTCAACTCCCCCACGTTATTAAACCACAAAGATCCCTGGAGGGGTGGGGTGGGGGAGGATGTTCAACTTCACGCTGGGATAAAGTATCTCACCTTCATTTGCAAATTCAAAATCCAACAGCAGAGATTTTCATAAGTTTAATAACTTGCCAAGGTTTATGTTCTCAGTAGCTCCTGCCATATGATAATGTACTTAGAGAATCCCGCCCCCCTCCCACCCCCATTCCGCTCCAGGGAGGGGGCTGCCCTCGGGCAGGATGCTAACCTAGTCCGAGGGCGGCCTGCGAGTCCCAGGTCCACCCTACAGTACCTTAAAGCCCAGGGAGGTGACAGCAAGCCCGGCCTGCCCCCGCAGCTTCGGCTCAGCCGGGAGCGCAGGGAGGAATGGGCCCAGGTTCCCCACTTCTATAAGGTCGTCAGATCCGTGTGGTGGTCCTTGGCCAGCGGCTGCAAATGCTGGCCCGGAGCAGCTGAGGAGGAGCAGGAGGAGGAAGAGGAGGAGGAGGACGAGGACCTGCCTTTGGTGTTGGGCAGCTTGTGGTCTTTTTTCCACTTCATCCTCCGGTTCTGGAACCAGATCTTGATCTGGCGCTCGGACAGACACAGGGTGTGAGCAATTTCAATCCGACGGCGCCGCGTCAGATACCTGTTAAAATGAAATTCCTTTTCCAGTTCTAGGACTTGCTGCCTGGTGTAGGCCGTCCGGGACCGCTTGGGCTCCCCGCCAGTGTAGTTGGGGTTCACTGCGAGACAAAACAGACAGCACGGTCAGGTCAGCGCCCAGCCACTCGTTAGGCCCCTTGCCACTGCCGCTCACTTCCTGGCGCGCCCCGAGGCCCCGCGGCCCTCCCCGCACACTCCCCAGCCCGCTCCCTTCCTCCCTCCCGCCCTCGCGTCCTCCCTGCCCCGAGCGCACACACACGCACGCTCACTCCCACCCACCCTCCCACCCATCCCGGGAGGGGATCCCCAAATGTGCTCCCATCTCCCCGGCCCGAGCCGCGAGCTCCAGAATTCCCAAGCATTTGGCGATCCCCCTCTCCTCTACCAGGTTCCCTCGCTCTGAAAATGGAGTCCTCCCCCACCCCACCCCCATCTCCACCCCCTTTTTCGCCCACAGCCAAGCAGCCAGCCACATGGTCCCGGCCTGCTCCCTCAGCTATAAAAATTTATGGAGAGAGTAATTGCAGCGCCCATTGAAGCCCCGCACGCCCCCACCCACTCGCACCCCCTCCCAGGGGCCCAGGCCTCCAGGCCGGGGTGGGGACTGAGAGGTCGCTGGGCCTTGCCTTACCCGAATTCACGTGCACCTTCTTCATCCACGGGTAGACCACGGCGGGCTGCTTGAGGGCCGTCCCGGGGGGCGGCTGCTTGAGGCCTCCCGGCTGGCTGCAGGCCCGGGCGCTGGGCAGGGGCGCGGGCGGGGGCGCGGGGGGAGCGGGGCACGGCTCTCCTGGGGCTCCGTAGTGGCCGCCGGGGCCACTGGCTTCTTGCCCGTGACCCCGTGGTGGCAGCGCGGAACCGGGCCCAGGACCGCCGCCGCCGAAGGTCTGCTCACCGAAGTCGGGCCGTGGGTAGAGCCCCGGGGGCTGGAAGTCTGCACCCTGCACGCCACCGCCGTAGTAGTCGGCGCCCTGCTCGCCTAGGTAGCCACCCTGCAAATACTCCTCGCACGGAGGGAACTTGGGGTCCACATACTTGGAGTTCACCATATACGAACTCATGGCCATTAATTTCAGAAGGTAGAAAATACTAATTTTTCTCGTGTTGTCTTTTTTTCTCCTTCCATAGGGCCCTCCTACTTGCTGTCAACTGAATAAAGTTGGCGGCCATGTGACCAGGCCAGCCAATAGCGAGGGAGCGAGTTTATCACCGGGTTGGTGAGCATCTCATAATTTTCACAAATTTAACTAAATAACATACGTGTAATCAAGTGACTCGCCATGGCACATTCGAAGGCCCCCACCAGATGTTAATGTAGTTCTAGAGTCCCCAGCACCCTTCTTCCTGGCAGGTAATCCCAGCTTTTGTCTGCCACTGACTTTGTTAACCTGGAGTGCCCTCTCCACTGCCGCCACCCGCCTGAAAACAGCCCCCCAAAATGGGTACAGTTCAAGGAGGGGGATGAAAGCCCAAATTTGTCAGGCTGCAGAATACCACCAGGAGGGTGGGTGAGGCAGCCCTGGACTTAGGCAGAGTACCCCAGGCAGGCAGGGCTCCCGCCCGCGGGAACAGGGACTCTGCCATACAAAGGCCGAGTCCTGGCTTTGTCTTCGTCAGGGTCACCCAAAAGTTACAACAAGCTGGCTAGCCTGAATCGAATCAGGCAATGAGTAACTGCCAAGCTTTCTGTGAGTGCCTAGACTGGAGCATTTCTGGCCAAAGCCCCTCTCGCAGGTATGGGAAGACTGCCACCCACAGCCCCCCCAGCTGCTGCAGCTGAGGGGTGGGCTTGGAAGCCGCGGATGGCACCCTCACCTCACCCAGATAGTCTCCAAAGGACCCTGCACTCCTTCTTCCCAACTGGATTTTTCCCACATGGCAGTCCCTGACCAGTGAGTCCCCCTCACTGAGCACCCTCTGACCTCACCTCATACTCCCTCAGGGCAGAGCTGGGACTGGGGCTACCTGGCCTTCCACCTTGCTCCCCAGTCCCCCAAAACCTACCGCTTTGGCCCTGCATTCATGCAACCAATTAAAGGATTACACAGGAGCCTCGGAGGGGCTTCTCCAGGCAGACTCCATTATGTCACCAGGCTCAGCCCATCCTCCTGGAGTCTAAGGTAATAAAACAGAAAGAAAACTGACCCGTGCCCACTGCCTCTGGCCTCCGCTTCCGACTATGGCCATTTCGGAGAAACATGAAGTTTTTGCATCGACCATATATTCCCCTAGAATCGAATCTGTGACTATGTGGATACCACACAAATTCGGTTCTACAGGGTATATATAGACAACGTTACTAGCTCCGGGTTCCGGCCAGAGTGGGTACCCCGACTGCTGCCAGCCCCGGCCTCTTCCTCAGAACCATCACGGGCCCGATGCAGCCACTCGCACTTTCAGAGAGGGTTCGGGTAGCTTGAAGAGCTTGGTGAAAATTTGCAGCAACGAGTTCCCCATCCTCCGTACCACGGCCAGAGGGACCAAGCAGCCAAGGAGACGGGACAGTCATCTTAAGGAAAAAGGAAAGGAAAGGAAAAAAAAGAAAAGAAAAGAAAAGAAGAAAGAAATAATCCATCCCAGAAATGGCGGCTTTATCACCCCCCCCTCCAGATCCAAATAACACCCCCTCCCCTTATCAAGTGGTATTTTCCTGAAAGGAGCAAATGTCCTCAGTGGCAGAAGAAAAGATGCAAGAGGGGAATATCTTCCACCCATTCTTTTTCCCAACGCGGAGGCAAGCCAGGTTGGCTGACAAAGCTAGTTCTCACAGAAGTCTCACGTTTACCTTCCTGGGCCCTGTGCGGGGCGGGCCTCTTGGTCCTGCTGCTGCTGCTGCTGCTGCTGCGGACCCCGAGGCAGGCACTGCTTGCAGGCACCGAGCTGCCCTGGGCTAGGGTCGGCGTGCTAATGGTGAAGGGCAGGGCGAGGGGTCATTCGAAATCATTTACAAACATATCACAAAGTTTCATTATTTTTGCTTTGCCGACAGCAGCACACAAGAGTACAAAAGTTCATGAATTGCACCCGCCCAGCGCCTCAGCGCCGTCTAGGGCTCACCCCTCCGTTTGGGGCACGAAGAACACAGACACACTCAGGGCCCCGCTGGATTTCAGGGGCAGAAGGATGCCTGGGCTCAAGAGGGGGTTTGTGGATCTCTGACCGTAGGCCAGAGGTGTTAAAAAATTTTTTTTTGATTGTTTTGATTTTCTCCCTTATGATTCAAAAATGAGTTTCAGCCTCAGCCTGAATCTTGTGTGGTAGAGCAGGGAAACTCTCCTCTGCGCCTCCCCCCGCCCCCCAAAAGCCTGGCAAAATTGGCTCCCTGCTTCTAGTCTGCACTTTGGACACTCCCCGCCCCCATCCTTTGGTTCCAGGGCTTTAGCTATTTTATAGGGACTTCCTGGGTGCCAAATCTAAGGAGAGTCTGAGGCTGCCCCACATCAAATGCCCTTGTTGGGGGAGATCCCCCCCAACCTCCCCTAATGCCAAGCACTCCCAACACACCCACCTGCCTGGGGACACTGGGCCTAGGCTTTATCCAGACAAATTGGGGGATCCTGCTGGGCTGGGTGGGGACTGGGTGGGGGTACACATTTTCATATTTGTTAGACGCTGTGACCTGCATTTCACCTTATTGCTCCACTTGCTCAGACAGGTCAAAGCCAACGAGTTATTGATGAACAAAAGCGTTAAATATTCACCTCCCGCTCAACTGCCCATACAAATGCTTTTGATCTCTCGGGCTTTTTGTGCAGCTACAGGGCGCCGAATGTGGGTTTGCAAGCAAGGAGCACTGGCAGAGATAAGCACCCAGAGCAGGGGCAGCCGCAGGAAGGGGGCAAAACCAGGGTGTCCTGGGGACACCAGATTTTCCAGCCTGGAGCCCAGAGCTGGTTTTATTTGGGCCAGCCTGAGCACTAGAGGGGAAGTATGAACTGGGCAGACTCTCCACTTCTGGGGAGAAACACAGCCTCCAGGAAGTCAACTAGGCTGCCCACCCTGGAGAGCAAAGAAACCTGGCCCAGAGCCAAGCCCTGGCTTCTTCCACCCTGGAGAAAAGGTGTCTCAGCAGAGAGGAAGGGTGCCTGGCTTCCACCGCCCTCCTATATTCTATCTTCCATTAAAATAAAATAATCTCCATTTTGCAGTGAGGGAGGAGGTCACTGTTTTCTTCCTTCATTCTCCTGCCACTACCATCATCTTAATGAGATAGTCTTCCTGGAGATTTCACAGGCCTCCTCAGAAATCTACCTGTCTTCGGGGCACGTGCAACTCAGAAAGATCCAAACTTCTGAGCTCAGGACTCCAAGCATCTCTGCCCCCCACTGCAGCCCTACCACCACCACCACCAACAGGACGTTTGCCTGCAACACCAGTGGCTCTGCCTTGAAAATTCTGGAACTGCAGGCTAAGAGGACCAGAGGTGAACCAGAAGGGTCGCATCACTCCCTCCTCGCTCAGCCCGTGTCCCCAGCCCAGACCCCAAACCTCTGGGGCTGGGGCTTAGGGTGTGTGGGGGGGGGGCGAGGAGGGATTTCCACTTAAAGCTCAGAATTCGCGCAGCCCTTCACGAAAGCGGACCAACTCCCCACACCCGCAGCCGTAGAGGGTGACGTTTTTCTTTCTTCTATTTTTATTAAAAAAACGAGAGAAGAGAAGTTGGGCCAGGCTGGGCAGCGGAGGGGAACCGCGATCCTTTGGCGTTTGGCAGGCTGGTTCGAGCAGAAAGCGATGCTCGCTGAAACTTGTAAATAGGGCGGGCTGCTAATTAGCTGCAAGCTCTTCATAGAAGCGGAGGCAGCAGCGGGGCTGCACCTGTGCGAGCTAGGGAGGCCTGGGGAGGCCCAAGGAGACCAGGGTGAGAGCCTGCGGTGTGTTCTCTTGGTTGGGTGACTGTGAACTAGGCCCCAGAAAAATCTATCCAGGAGCACAACTTCGAGCCTCCACAGCCGAAGAGAGCTTCCCTCGCACCGCCAGGCCTGGGCAGCCAGGGCCCCTCTCCCACCCGCCCAGTCCTGTGGGCCGGCCCTTCCGCCAACACCTCCCCAGTTCTCAATACCGCCTCTTCGCAATTCGGAAGAAACGGGAAGGTACTTACGGCGGCAGTCTCGCATGGTCTCGAACCTGTTGCAATGAAAACGGGGGTCACTTAAATTCCACAGGATAATAAAGCAGAGACAGAAGATACACGGAAAAATGACAAGGCCCAGACACCCCACCAATACCCAGACCTCCCCGCTTCGGGTGCCGCCCCCAGGAATTGCGCCAAGCTCTCCGCGGAGCCGGAGACCGCAGTCCTCAAGGGCAGACCCAGGGAGTAGGAGAGTATTGGGCCCCATCACCTCCCCCGTTCCATGCACCCTTGGGCAAAACCTTACTAGTTGCTTGGCCCGACTCAGACTGCCTGTAACAGGGTTTCCCCAGTGGGAAAACGGGAAGCGAGGAGAAAATGGGCCTTTGTGTGTTCCCTTCTGCACAATCAGCCGGGTGGGCGCAAGTTCACCGGGGAGGGGACAGCCGCTGCATCTGTCCCCTGCCCCAGGTCCCGGTCTGGGTCGCTCTGGCGCAATTCAACCCCATTTCCCAGTTTCGGGTGGGTTTCAAATTCCCCAGCCCCAACTAGCGCCCCCAAAACCTGGCTTCTCCCCTTTCCACAGAAGGACCGGGCATGACTAGGACTTTCCTTCCCACTTCTGCTCCAATTCAAAACAAAGAGCAATTTCCAAGGGAAATGAGGACCTAAATGATAACCAAAGGAGGAGGAAAATCGATGGGCTGGAAGGTAAATAGCAATGCTTTAGATTGGTCCTGCAGCTCCATGGATGTGGCAGCATTTTGTCAGCATTGCTACTGGAGAGCCCACAAAGCAATCTTACAAAGCGGTGCTCCTCACAGGGGCTGGTGTCCAGCTTTAAGTTTTCATCTATTCTAGGATGGCAGCCTTCCCTGAGAAATCTCAGAAGCAAAGCCCTCTCCATCCTCATCCTTTCTCTCCCTCCCCTTCTCTCCCCCACTCTCTCTCTCCACCTAGACTACCACTGTTTAATTCCACGTCTGAGACAGATGCTCCACTGGGAGGTGGAGAGAGACAGTAAGTCCCCTTTTGTGAGGTAGGAGCCCTCAGTTCCTAACTTTCTAAGTGCAGAAGGGAGGGGAGGATCCCAAGATTCCCACTCCATTTGTTAATTTCAGTTTAGGCTAAAATGAAAATTCACTTCTCTGGGACTTCTGCTCACCCCAGGAAGGAACGACAAGGCAGAGAAATCCCCCACCCCTGGAGCTGTCCTGGAAAAAGTAATAAGGGACTTACTGGTTTTCTCTCCTAGTGGGCAGGGGAACTGGGAGTAGCACTGTCTCCTTCTGAGCCTGGCGCTAGCTGGAGCCTCTCACTTCCCTATCGCTGCTCCAAGAACCAAGCATCTGCACTTGTATGCTCTTAACCTAATTTATGGTGGGAATTATATTTTGGCTTGTCAACTCTCAAGCCATAAAACAAAGTTTATTGGAATCACGTGCTCGTAAATAGCCACTCAGGTCTCATCTCTGCACAACCATAAATAACCTTCGGCTTTAAACTTTTATTCACTAAATAAAGGTTCACTGCAACTGTTCTCTCACATTTAAATAGTTCCAAATATTCAGGATGCAAGGGGGGTCATATTCATATCAATACCCTGGGCTTTTCAAATAGCATCTTTTCAGACAAGTCTGTTTAAGTTGGGAGGTAGTGCTATTTCGAAAAGACTGGTTGGTGGGCATGTCTTATGATTCTTTGGCTGCATTCACTGTGAGTACCTTCAACTCCTTTCTTTCAATCATTTTCTGGCTCTATATATGGTAAATAAATAAAGAGGAAAATCAAAGGCTACTTCTGACTCCCTTATACCAGGAATTGTTTGAGATTTTGTTCAAACTTCAACAGAAAATAGGGTGGTTAGAGAGAGGCTGGGTGGGCTTGGGGTGGGGGGCAGCAGTTGGAGTTAACACTTGGCTCTGTATTGTTGTGGATGGGCTCAGTGAGAAAGGTGAAGGTAGCTACATGCCTAGAGGTTTCTATAATTTGCTTAGCTCTGAAAGGGGAGCCTTTGCAAGTGACCAAACTGCTTAAAACAGCAAGACTTGGGGTTTGGTAAAGTGAGAAGCTGGAGAATAGCCCCATCGGGATCTTTGGCAACTGAAGCTCTAAAAGAAGGTTATAAAACAATAAAACAGCCCTGGTGTGAAGGGGACAGGGTGTGAGGAAGCAAATGAGGTTCTAAAGGAACCCAAGCCCAGGAAGTCAGATGTCCCTGTTCCCACTTGGCTAGGGGCTCATGATCCCTGCGCTCAAACCTGAGTGAAATGCTACAGCCCCACACTGCCACTCCCACTCCCACTAGAGGGTTAGCCTAAGAGACAAGGAAGGAGTGCGCTCTTCTGCTGAGAAAGCCCAGAAATGGAGCTTGGGCCCAAGCGAGCTCAGTTGGGGAGAATGGGACATTCTATGCTGGGCAGAGGGGGGGGTGTTGAAGCGATGTCCCCAGCTCCCAACAAGCGGGGTAAATCAAAAGAGAATTGACCCCCAGCACCCTTCCATAGCCAGCCAGAGTTTCTACCAATCAGTGTGAAGACATGTATGATTTTGACGATTCTGATGAAAAGAATGGGGGTTATGTGTAGGTTTGTAGAGCACACACACACACATACATGATTTCTAAATCAAATTCAGTTGCAAGAGTTCTCATCAGCAAGTTCCACCAAGCCTATAAAAGAGATCTCTCTCTACAAAGATCTCTTTGCATTCTAACTTCCACCCATTCTCTGTGTATTTCTAAGCCCTGTGTATTTCTAAACTTCCATCAGCTGAAGGCGGGGAGCTGTTGGCTCACACTCCATGGCATTTATTTCTTCTCCCCTCCCCCATTAGCCTCTTAGGAGGACCTTTTTCTTTTACAGTTGGTAGCATTCGTTTTTTAAACACGAGTAAAGGTCAACCCTTTAAAAAATGATTTCTGATTCTGTTAGGACTAGGTGAGCAGCTTCAAAATTAGTCCCAGCTGATCCACTGTAAAAAAATAGTAATAATTAAAATTTGAGAGATTGAGAAAAGATTCTTTATTTTTCCTTAAGTTAATAAAACAGAATTAATCAAAGGATGTGTGACTTTCTAGGCAATTGTGTGAGCTTTTCATGGAGGGTGGGGTACAAGGAGGAGACCAGGCTGGGGAGGGGGTTGTTCGAAACAATGCCGAGTGCCTGATCTGGGCTCGGTGGATATATTTTGAATGAGTGGCAATGAAGGACGATGACTGGGCTTGCTTGCAGGCTTCGCTGTGGCTCACACAAGAAGAATAAAATGACACAGCCTATTCTGTATTTCGAGATAATAACAGGAAAGTAACTAGCCATGCAGAGGAAAAAGGAAAGGAAGACTCTGAGGCAGACATCTTCAATTATTTTCTAATCTTAGGGCAGTCAGGCAACATGATTAAGGAGAGAGTGTCCACCTTCCTACAGTCTTCCCTTGCCTCCAAGCCCCCAGTGTCCTGAGCTTCTGTGAATGAATGAGCGAGTGGGAATAAGAAAGAACAAATTTGGTCTAATAAGAAAGCTGAGTATCAGGGAGAACAGCATACTAACTTGGGCCAATTTGTTGGAGTTTTCTCAAAGAGTTTCAGTAGTGGTGGTGGTAGTAACAGAAGAAGAGGTGTAGAAGCAGAGGTTGAAGCCTTCTATAAAAACCTGTAATGATTTTGGGGAAAAGCAGGACTCTGAGACTATCTCACCTCATTTGCCTGGAAAGGGCCAGTCCTGGGAAATCCTGCCCAGAAAGCTCCCATGAGGTAGGGCTCCACCAACCTAGAAGCCAGAGCAGCTTCCCAGGAAGGAGGAGAAAGTGAAGGGGCATCTGCAGGTATCAGCTACACTCCAAATGTAATGAGGCCTGCCCTCTGTTCACTGGAAGGGCCACGGCTCTGTGGCCTCAGGGAAGAATAGTTTGACACTGACTTTTAAGAGGCCTCTTGCCCAGAGGTAGTATGAACTTTCCTCTTAAACTAAGTGTCTGTATAACAAGAACAGGTAGGGATGGGACTTTGAATGAACTCCCAGGTGGGGGACAGATGGTAGAAGAAGACTACCTAGGCCTGGCACATGGGAACACAGGATGGGGGTAGAGTCAGGGAGGGGCTGAGCAGAGAGTCCCAAGCAGCGGAGAAATATGATCCCACATTCCTGGCACTATACTCTATCACTGAAAAAGGAACACTTTTCCCACTACCCTATCTCCCCATTCTTTTCATTCTCCTATCTCCTGTGCTTAGGAGCTCTGGCTTGGTGTCCTCTGGGAAGAAAAGATGACCCCAGAGCAAAATTCCAGTAGTGAGAGATGAGATCCAAATGAACGAGCCCTGGGACAGGGCCTTTGATGATGGAGCCTGGGACTTGAAAAGACTCCAGTGGTCTCCAGAAGGGTAGGGTCTGGGATGGCTGCCTTAGTACTTTGAGAAACAAGAGTGGAGGTTAGATGGCACAGGAGTTGGGGATGGCTGGGGACTGCAGCGGTCCCCTATGATATAGGCCAAACATCATCTGGCATGGTTGAAAGCTAAAGAGACTATATATGTTTTGAGAGAAAATCTGCCCCAGGTGAACTCCTTGTTAAGCCAAGAGAAGTCGCTTGGCGAAGGGCTGCAGAGGCCTTGTTAGGAAAAGTCTATAAGCACAAATCATGGAAACCAGGACTAGGGGTTGGAACCTGGTTGCAAGGGGTCTGCACAAGTCTGTGGATTGTAGCATGAAATACTATTTACATAGCTCTTTTAAAAAGAAAGAATCTCAAAAATCTGGAAAGGCTGATGGATATTGAGGGGATAAGTCCTCTCCAAGATATACCTTGATATCACTGTGGCGCAAGTTGGGCTTGCCCAACTTAGCGCTGGAGCCTAGATCTTGGAACACAAGCAAATTAAGAGGGAGTAGGACACTTCTGGCATCCTCTGCTCTTGCCCATTGGCCTTTTGCTTTTTTACCCTGCTCCAGATGTCAAGAGGCTAAAAAGGGTATACTTGCTTTGGTGCGTGGGACTGACAAGTGGTGGTGGAGGTGGCTTTCTCAAGAAAGGCCTAAAGCCTTTGGTAGGAGTCACGAATGGGCCTGCATGGGTGCAAGGCCTCCTTGGTCTGCCAGGCTACCCACTGAGGGCCTAGGGGCACTTTCCTTCCAGAGGTGTCCCTGAAGCCCACCCATAGGCAGATGCCACACACCTAAGACCCAAGGGGGCAGGGCCTACCAGGCCCGTTACAGCAAGAGGAAGCATCCCCGAACTAAGTTCTTCTGGGTATGTCACTGCCTGTGTGACCAAGCCTAAGGTCTGTCTTCTCCTCTGTAGAGTTCAAGAATTGGGTGAGTGAACTGGGTCTCTTTCAGCTCTAAAAGTCTAGGCCTGATGTTGAGCAAAAAAGAGAGAAGGATAGAAGCAACATGTACTGAGTGCTTGTTATGTGCCCAAACACTGTTTCAAGTACTTAAGCAGTGAGTTAACATACATAAGGTTGTTAGAATAGTGCAAGGCACATAGTATTGCTATGTAAGTAAAAAAAATTAAAAAATAAAAAATCTTCATAACAGCCCTACTTTTTTTTTTAAAGATTTTATTTATTTATTTGACAGAGAGAGATCACAAGTAGACAGAGAGGCAGGCAGAGAGAGAGAGGGAAGCAGGCTCCCTGCTGAGCAGAGAGCCCGATGCGGGGCTCGATCCCAGGACCCTGAGATCATGACCTGAGCCGAAGGCAGCGGCTTAACCCACTGAGCCACCCAGGTGCCCTTATTCCTACTTTTGAAATGAGGAAATAGGCCCCTGGGAATTGTCCCTACTTGCCTAAGGTTACATAGCAGGTAAGTGGTAAAAGATTTGAACAAAGGCGGTCTGGACTGAGAACATACTCACCTATTTAAAATCTCCAAGTTAGCAAGAAATCAATGTCCCCTTCCCTAAATGGGAGCAATTAATTAATCAGCCTATGTGGTAGTGACATTAAAAAACACGATTAGAGAGGGAGCTCCAGGAACCATGGGGGGGGGGGTGCTGCTGCACGGTAAAGGGAGCTTGGCCCCTGGAGGCTAAAGAGCATTGAAGAAGCAGGAGAAACACTTGACCAGTAGTTCGAACTGTAAGCATGCTTCTTAATTGCTTTTGGGAGAGTGTTTACAAAATGCAGGTCCCAGATATTCTGACTTAATAAATCTGGCCTGAGCCAGGAACCTGAGTTATAAACAATTTGAACTCAGGTCTTTATTAAGAATCATTGCTCTGAAGTACGGAAAAGAGAGAAGAAGAAGGCTGCATTGCCAACAGACAATGGGAGATCAGTGGGGTTGGATCAGGGGCGACTGTTGAAATTGGGTGTCACAGTGGTGCAAGAAATGACCCGTGGAGTCCACCAAAATTCTGAAATGGGCACGGGGGTGAAAGTGTGTGGGGGTGGTGTGGGAAAGAGCTGAGCTGAGCATCTGCAGTGTTCTCAGGCTGCAAGTCAATGAGATTCGACCCCTCAGAGCCTCAAGGACACCCAGAGGGAATCCCTTGGAACCCAGGCCCTGTGGTTGGAGAGTTATGGCGAGGCCCGTTCGCCTGCCCCGGGAGGCGTTGGACTTGGTGCTTTTCAAGGCTGCTGATTCTGGGTACCAAGGATCGCAGTTATGGGTGGGTGACAAAAACAGTAGCCCAGCCAGGGGATATGGTTAAACACATGCCCTCCTACCGCCGGGCCCCAGTGTCCTGCTTTTAGGAGCCCAGCGCGCGGAAATCGCGCCACCTCCGGGAAGACGGAGGAAGTGAGGTGGCCCGCCACCCTGCAATCTGTCTTCAGGCTCTGCGGCCTCGGGTTGGCCTAAGCTGTCCATCCCGGGAAGCAGCCCTCTGGGGTGGGCGCAGTACCTCCGACACTCCACAGAGGCCGAAAATACTAGGCGACCAAGAGGAGAAGGGAGCAGAGTCACGTGTCCTCCCCACCCCCGCCCGCGCCCGGGGCCTCACCCGCGCCGCCGCAGCGGGCAAGACGCTTGTCCTACAGCGCCTCCTCCTGGACAAGGTGCCAGACAGCCGGGCAGGGGGACTGAGCCTGCCCGGAAAACCCGAGGCTGAGGCTTCTTCGCGCGGGTGGTGGTCTTCAGGCACCAGAGCCTGGGAGCCGGTCCCTCAGTGTCCCCTGGGGGCGGCCAGAGGTCCAGAGGATCCTGAAACACCCCCTCCCGTCCCACCCCCAAGGCTCTCGGCCCAGGATTATGCATCCCCCATTAATTAGGCAAGTTCAGGCAGAAAATCCCTTCAGTTTATCCGTTTATTTATTTATTTGACCAATCTCTGCTGAGCCGCTGGACCCCTCAGAGCCCTCGAACGGGCTGCACGGGTGTAACAAAATCCGGAAACGGTATGGATGAAGGACTGGCCTGAAGTTTGGCGGTTTGAGCAAACGCCAGGAGGAAAGGCCTTTTTCTAAAGCAGAAGAACCAGGCTGGGGGAAAAAAAAAAAATCTGTACACTTCCTGAGGATCACGCATAAAAATTTTCTTTTAAGGTGTTAAAAGTGTGCGTGTGTGTGTTTCTTTTAACACCTTTCTTTGAAAGATTTGGCTTCCCTTTGGCCACTAGCTCGTATTTGCAGACTCCTAAACTGGATGGGATGGTGAGTCAAGATGATTGAAAATAACGTAGTCAAGAACAACATGTTTGGCTATATTTAGATTGAAGGCTGGAATAAAGGAAAGATGAGTAGTGCATAGGAGGGAGGGAGGGAGGGAGGAGTGGAGAGATCAGGTTCTATCTTCCTGCCCTGGGTCCACTCGCCCCCTCCCCCATCCGTGCCTTCTGGCTGGAACCCGCGGGCTGGGCTATTTCACTGCACATGCGCCAGACGCCAAACTGCGCTTAGGGCACAGTACTGCAAGAGCAGCTCGCGCGCTGCTCTGCGGTTTGCGCCGCCTCGCACTGCTTGCGTTCTTACCTGCGGAGGAGCTTGGACGCCCCATCTCAGAGAGAGAGGATGCGTTACTTTCTCTTTTCTTTCTTTTTTCCAGGAAAACCTGTGTTAAAAGCCCCAGCCGTCCTTTCTGATTTGCAAGCCCTGTTCCACCAAACCACCCAAATCGCCATGTTGCCAATGTACACTCTCAAGGTTGTCATCTGGATCCGCAATTTCACATCTAGTACACGGCTTCCCTCGACTGGCTCATCGAGGCAGGGGAAAACCACCCTACGTCGAGAAAGCACAACTTATCCTTCTTTCTGCACAACCATCAAGTCTAAGGGACTCGTTCCTAGAAAGAGGGTATCTATTCACACCAATTCCGGAAAAGTGGCTCTAAATTGGACTTAAGTCGGAATTCCGAGTTCTTGGTGGCTTCTCCCTAGCTTCCGGTGCCCCCGCGTGCCCTGCCCCGCGGCCGCACTGCGGCAAGGCCGTAAATACCTCTAACAGCTGCCTGCCTGCCCGGAGTGAAATACTGTCTTTGTTCCGATTTCCCCCGCTTCCCTAGCTCAGAAAACAGAATTCTGGCGAAATATACTTATTTGAAGGAGGGTCTGTCTGGAAAATACGTTTGGTTTTCAGCCCTGGTGCTTGGCCACATTTATAACAGAGAGTTTTGCGCTTTTCCCTGGTCCTCATGAAAAGTGCAAGCCCAGCTCTCAGCCTGACGGGTAAAACACCGAGGCTCCGACATGTCAGCGACTCCCTGAACTGTAAACGGAAAGAGGTTCGGGCTGAGGACGCTGGGAATTACACTTTCTGGCTTAGGAGCTTTCAGAGTCAAAGTGTTTCTTACTTGATTTTTTTTAAAAAATTGAGTTTAATTTTTTTAAAAATTGGGTTAACAGGGACAATGGGGGCATTTCCGGCAGTAGCAAAAGCGTTAACTAGTCTCCTCCTGGCCTGAGTTCAAATGTGATTTGCAGATTATTTACTCCCTTAAATGCAATCGACCGTTAAGTTCCAATAAACCCTTAATGCTACCACAGGACTTACAAAGAACCCTTCAGTCCTCCGTATCTGCCCATGACCTCACCCTCTGCTGGGTAAGAAGACCTGTGGTAGGCCTAGGTTTTTAGTCACTTGGGCACACTCAGCCACCCAACCCAGGGAAAAAGCAACTGAAGCTGCCAAAACTAGGGCTTGGTCATCATGATCACAACTCCTCCCCACCCCCACACTTGTTCCAGCCCATCTAGGGGGCTCCTTAGGCTTTGGAACTGCCAGGGGACAGGCCTACGTGCCTCTGATCTGGGGCCTGCTTTTCAATAGGTAATGCTTTTTACCAATATGAGACAATGATCTCAACAGCCATTGTACCGTAGTGGTGAAATAGTTACAAAATACAGACATTCCAAATAAAAAATATCACTGTTTCTTATTTGTGAGACCATAGTGAGCCACGACAATTCCTCAGACGTCAACCGGCCACAAATAGTGGCCCTCCATTTTGAAGCCAGCGCGATTCCATCACTCGTGACCACAGAAACCTTTCTACACAGATGTCATTTATTGTTTAGGAACACTTTTATGGCCAAAACGATTACAAAGAATAGTTGGAATATTATTAGGATCTGCCGCTGGGTGCTCTGGAGGCGGTATTCAGCCGTGCGCAGGTCCACGCCATGCGCAATGCGGCATATTGTCCACAGGTTTTACTCTCTCACAAGGTGCTCATGAGGGAATAGTCAAGAGGATTTGAGAGATGCATCCTCAAGTGCTGTTCAAAATCGGTGGGATAAAAGAGCATTCCTTTTTTATTTTTTTTTTCTGCAAAGGCTTTTCTTTTAATGCATAGATAATGTTTCAGTTCAGTATTTTGAAGAAAAGGATAAAATGTTGCTATATATGACGTTTATTGGAAGGCAAAACAAAACAGAACAGACAAAACCCCACCACGACAGTGCAATTAGAGAGCAGGATATCTATTCTTTTCCAATTCTGCCAAGTAAGAAACACTCGCGATATTTGAACTTAGACACGCTGTGAATTTCTTAAATATCTGTTAATTTTTACCCAAGACCTGCACCGGATTTTATGATCCCAATACCTCCCAAAATATGTATTCATTTTGTGACATAAAATAATCCAAATTCACTTGATAGATCATTAGATGTGGGAGGAACCTTTCTTAAATTGTTATAAAAATTCTCTAAGAACGAGAGAAACGGTTAAAAATATCTAAAATTCCATCTCATACATAAGGCCCAGTAAGCCATAAACCCTAGAAATTAGCCAGCATCACTCACCAAAGCCTAGATTAACAAACCGAACACATCCTGGGTACGCAGAATCCACCCCACCCCCACCCCAGCCCCAACCTTCAACCCTCAAAAAACACCTGTTAGCCTCCCAGATACCTCTGACACAGACATGCCGCAAAACACTGCTCTATACTATCGAGTGCCTTTAGTGACCCGCGGCACAGCTAAGACGCCCAGGAACCATCTACAGATTCTTCCCAGGGTGGGGACTGAGGGGCTCTCGATCCAGTGGGGTCCTATCTCTCCGAATCTCGAGGGGAAATGAGGCTTCCCTTGGACTTCCGAGCTCAGCTGGACCCCAGCCGGGGCCCCAGGGGATGCCTGCTCAGAGATGGAGCGATTAGGAAGCAGGGGGGCGCAGAAAGCCACCCCAAGGTACGGGAGAAGTATAGGGAGTCGGGCCAAGCTCACCGGGCTGCCCAAGGAGGTGGGCGCCTGGAGCTCCTCGGCGGCAGTGCTGGGCGCGGGGAGGAGCGACTCTTACCCGGAGGCTGCCGAGCGGGAGGCGGCGGTCGGCCGGGGCGGCTGCAGTAATCCATTAAGCGCTGCCGGGCGACGTGCACTGGGGACTGCAGGGATCTGCTCACGTTGGAGAAAGGGTCGCCCCGGAACCGCGGGGCTTCAGTCCCCCGGAGCAGGCCGGCTGCTCCCGGCGGGCGGTGTCGGCGCCGGCGGGGGCCTGAGCGCCCCGGGCTCCTTCCGGGCTCTCCCGCCCGCCGGGCTCCCCGCCGGCTCCGGAGGCGGCAGCGGCGCGGCCGGAGCGAAGCGGCGGTGGGGCCACGTTGGGCGCCAGGCGGGAGCGGAGGCCGCCGCGGACCCCGCAATCCCGCAGCCCGCGACTGGATCCCACCTCTGCAGAGACAAAGGTTAGAAAAAGAGGGGGTGAGGCTCCAGGAAAGCAGAATGCGGGGGGAAATTCGCCTGGGAAATCAGGAAAAAGGCCGTGAAGGCGAGCGGCGCCTGCACATGACCAGCCGCAGCCAATGACGACCGCAAATAGGTCATAAAAAGGTCTATTACCAAGTTGTAAATTTTCTTCAAACAAAAAGGAATTTGCTGCAATTCCTTGCGGATTTTGCACATACAGCTCGCAAGCGCCATGTTTTTTCCTCTTTCTCTCCCCGCTATCTTCTGTTCTGTGTGTGTTCCTCCTCCTTTTCCTTCCTTCCTCTCTTTCTTCCTCTCTGCTCCTCTTGGCTCTCTCTGCGTCTCTTGCCTCCATGGTTCCTGACTCTCACCTTTTCTAGGAAGTATTTCTTTTGCTCTTTTTTGGTTTGGCTCGAAACCTCTGCTGAATAGAGCGTTGTGTTGGGAAATGAATGCGGTGTACTGCACAGGCGCTCCGGGAGGTGCTCCTGGCAGTCACCCCCCTCCGACTCTCCTTGCGCGGGTCACTTGGCTTTCCCTCCCCTCCCGTCACAGAAAGGCCCGCTCCCGAGCGGCAGCCAGGCACTTTCGGTTTTTGCCCCTCTCATCTCCAGGCAAGCCAGACCCAGTGATCTAGCGCAGAAAACCTGGGCTCTGGAGGCCAAGAAAGCCCGCCCTCCCCCTAACACCTCTCCAACACAAATTGGGGTCCCTCCCATTTCTTGGGGTTTCTGGGGGTAGGAGAGTCACCAACCAGCTCAAAGTCTGGAAATGGTTTTGGATACTTGTCAACTTCTCCAAAATAACATTTGAACTCCCAATGCTTGGCATTTATCTTGGTAGAAATATCCTCCTGGAGAGTGCTGGGTTCAAGGGGAGGCAGTCTTTCTGGATCCCCTATCTTCATACCCTTGCTATGTCTCCCCTAAGTGCAGTTTTTATTTCTAATTTAATTAGAAATTTATTTCAATTTAATTATAGTTTCCCCTTCTTCCATTGCCCCCCAAATGTCTGTCCATCGAAAAGACTGCTCAATGCAACATTGAAGAGGAGAGGGGCTCCATTTGTTCCAGTAAAGAGCAGACCCTCAATTTCAGCCTTGGGAAAAAAAAAAAAAAAAGTCCTTTTTCTTCAAAAGCAGGAGTCACATTCCTTTTGTACTTTTGATAGGAGCTGCTCCAGAGAACACCAGCTGAAAGTAAATGTCCTTGAGGGCCCCAGCATTCTCCTCATCATTAATGTATGGGCATGACCATCCAGGCTTCAGAACCTGCCTGAAGGAGGTAACCCATCCCCCTATCCTTCAAGGACACCATCTTTGGACTTCTAGTAATGCATTTATAAATACTTGCATTGGATGTCTACGGGTAGATTTTCTACTATTAACATCATCATATCCAGTAAGTACCTAAGTGAACAGAGACTTAAACAGAAAACACACAGCACCCTCTAAAGCAGGCCATTTGTATCCCTTGAAAAGTTTTCGGTGATCTTGGATGCTTTTTATTAAAGGAATTCTGTTGCCATCTGTCAGCAAAAGTGATACTCTTTTTTTTTAATTTTTTTAAAAAAATTTGACAGACAGAGATCACAAGTAGGCAGAGAGGCAGGGAGAGAGAGAGGGAGGGAAGCAGGCTCCCTGCTGAGCAGAGAGCCAGATGTGGGGCTCAATCCCAGGACCCCGGGATCATGACCTGAGCTGAAAGCAGAGGCTTTAACCCACTGAGCCACCCAGGCACCCCAAAAGTGATATTCTTTCTGGAAACAGTGTGCTCTAACTTTGCTGGAGGGAACCACAGCAGTATCCAAGGTCCATTAAAATGTTCTATTCCCCTGTCCACCCCGATTCCAGAAGAATCAGCAAACACCACGGAAGCAGAGGACACAAGCTTGGATGTGAAATAGCAACATCTTATGCATTGAAGAATAATAAAACAATGTTTTTAATTACAAAAGAAAATGTGTAAGAATATGTGGGGCAAATATTGGGGCCCTTCCAAGCTAAAACACTTTACACTGATCTGTACATATGGAACTGAACAGAGATTGCTCACTTTAAAATTTTCTAAGAAATTATCTCAATTGCCAATTTTCCTCTAGCCACATAAAAGCAAACTTTATGACCCTCCTTTTCAGCCTGGGGAAGGGGGTCTGGGAAAAGACTTTGCACTTTTGAAAAGGCAGCCATATTTGCACTTTTTCCCCTGTGCAGAGTTGTAATCCAGGCGATGTGCTGGGCTTTGTGGAACCTCACAAAATGGCAGTCTCCGAACTGATTTTTCTCTAGAAACCTTTGAGACCCACACCCTTTTGTGTGTTTCTGGTTCTTGCAAACAGAGAACCTAAATCACTTGGAAGGCTTGGTTCTTTCATTCAAGTATTAACATTGGAGGGTCCTAATTTTCTCTAAACGGTTTACAGACCTCTCTAAGCAGACTCTAAGCAATCCAGGGCCAAAAAGCATCGCTCGATTTTCAAAGGATTGTCTGAAGGTTTATGCAAATTTCTGCAGCAAAAATGTTTGCTCGTTTTGCTGCAAGCCTCAGATGTTTACAGATTTGAGCCAATTAGAAGGGTATTTTCTGTGCTCCTCACCTCAAGTCTGTCTGCATGAAACACCATGATGGGGAGTTTCTAGCCACTAAAAGAAGGTGATGTGTGTGTGACACAGAGAGACAGAGACAGAGAGGGAGAGAGAGGTGTAATTCCCCAAGCTCTTTATTTGAAGGCAGATCTATGATTTTCCCAGCTACAAAAAGAAACATATATACCTAAATTTATTTATGACCAACATTTTCTGCAATGTGTAATCTATGTGTAAGTACAAATACACCAAATATATATCCAGAACACCACAATTTGTATATGTACAAATACTCTGCAGTGCATCACGTACTACAACAGAATTTTTTTCCATACAAGAGCTACAATTTTACTATGGGTTGGGGGCGATGGGTCAAGAAGTACAACACTTCCAGAGCAACACAGAATATAGAGGAAATAAGAACATTGCTACCTCCTCTTCATTTCTTGATTACCACATCCATTCATGCACCAGGTCCCAAGTCTTGCCCCAAATCAGTGACTCTATAACCTCATTTTGGGGAGCATTTTTGAGTGGGAGACAGCGAATTTTGCTAATAGAGTAATCACTTAAATGGAAGGCAGCTGGAGTTTAGCAGCAAGAAGCTCTAGCCAGCCTGTGGCCGCCACCACCATTGCCACCGCTACTCTACCAACCCCCACTGCCACCACCCCACAGGCTGTTTCCTAGCCATGTTTTCAGGCGCTTGGCATCTTTGCTCTAGAAACCAACAGCAGAGTCTCAAGCAGCACACGGAGAAGAGCGTTTCCAAATCCAGCATGCACATTTGCAGCTGTCTCCTCTTGTGCAAATGTTTCTTAAGCTGCAGGCCACCCGTGACTTAAAATTGTCTTTCCTGGCTCAGGTCAGTGAATGCCACGGCCACAGCTTCTTCCCTGGATAGAAAGCTAGGAGCTGTTTCACTTCTGGCCCCACCGGTGCCAACATTTCCTAGGTCCTTGAAGTGGCAGGCAAATAGCCCACCAATGCCTGAGGGGCTGATTCAGGCCTAAGAGAGATTCCATTTTTTTTTTTAAACCTGTGCAATAAAAACCACTCTGGAAATTAAAATGTACCTCTTTAAAAATAAACGCATCTAAAAAATGTGAAGAGCCCGTCAATGTCTACCTTATGAGATGCTTCTCATTTCTTCAGGAGAAGTATTAGTTTACTTGAATTTTTCCTCTTCTCTACTACCCCGCTTCCCCCTCCTCTTCCCTCATAAAATGGCAGCTGCAGGAGCAGCCTCCAATGGAAAATGGATATCTTGTTAATAACAGATCGCAAACCCCAGCATCAGCACAGGCTCAGCGGAATAATCTGTGGTGTAACCCGGACTCTGGGTCTTCCCCCACTGGGCCCACAACTTGAGTCCTTGGCGAAGTTCAAAGCTTTCACAGTATCTTAGCAAGGTTATTTAGAGCAAGATGCAGCTAGGATCTTGAGCCTAGCCAGCCCTCTCTGGAATGAAAAAGAGACCCCTCCCCTGCATTTATTTATTTATTTTTACAAAGGAATGCTTGTAACCCACTCCTTTCTTTCTCTTTTTTCTTCCTCTCTCTCTCTCTCTCTCTTTTTTAAATCAAATAGAAGCTTTAGTGACACGTTGCCTTCCAGTAGCCCAGACGATGGTTCCTGACTCAGGGAAAGGATTATGTGCGGCGCTCAAAGACACTACCTCTAAAAAAGATTCATTTCTTTATTAAGGAGCTAGCTATGTTCTGGAGCGGTTGTTTACACTCAGATTTTTCTGCATTTGCTCTCAGGGCTTGTTTCAATAGGTGAGGCCATCCTGGAGAACAGCAGAGGACGTACCAACCGACATTTGAGGCGCACACAAGTTGGCTCAAAATGGGCGTGCAAACAGAGCGAAGGAAATACAAATAAATATGGCACCTATTCAAAAAACGGATCACAGCAGCGGCCACAGTATAGAGACCTAGCGATTTCAGGCGATACCAAGCGCAGTTCAAAACGAAAGCAAGTTGAGAAATGAGAGACATTCCAAAAGGCGACTTGCCAGAGTGAAAAGTTAATGAGTGAAAATGTTATAATTGGCTTTTCAAGTATTCATTCACTTTAGATGATTAAATTGCCACAATTTGTATAGACTACAGAAAATTATTAAACATCAACTACGACATTTTCCTGAAACTTTTGTCATTGGCCCAACATCTTCCCCAAGCTTAAGGAAGCTGCAGAGCTGGACGACACATTACACTCTCCAGCTAACATGTGCTTTATGAATATTTGGCCCAGAATTTTCCCAGAGATATTACATTTACAAAATACTCAAAGAAACCTTGTAGGAGTAAACAAAAGGCACCCAAACCATTCATTATAAAAGCAGAAAAAGAAAACATAAATAATACGCTTTAATCAAATAACATAAAGTAAATATTCTGCAGGCATAATTTTTTAAAAAAATTAATAGATCTCTTTTAATTTACTCACCATAAAGAAATGATTTTAAGTGTTCAAGTGCACTTGTTTGATTAATAAAGCATTTTATATTCAATTATTTAGTGCTAATCATTAGGAAGTTTATGTTGTTGAGGCAAATCACCAGCTCAGACATTAAAAACTACCATTATAAAAATATAGCAACAAGGTCAGTATCAAATTACCCTTACATAGGACAGCTCAAAGGCTGCTTCTATGTGATACTAGAAACTTTAAACACCCAAACCCCTCTCAAAGCGCAGAAACCTCAAGAGCAGTGACATGAAGGTAGCTTGAAATACAGGTAAAGTCCTTTCCAACAAAGAAAATAGATGGTGTCCAACAGCATGTGTTGATCATTAGTTTTAATAGTCTGTGGTAAAATTTTAAAGGTAGAAGTTAATTTGTCAGGCCTTCGGCTCTGTCTTCCTCCAGCTCTTGGGCTTCCTTTTTGGTTTCCCCATCCTTTGCCTCCTGTCGGGAAACTGGGAATTTGTCCTTGTTGTTCTCTTTTTTCCATTTCATTCTCCTGTTCTGGAACCAGATTTTTACCTGTCTCTCCGTGAGGGCTAGGGCGTGGGAAACCTCAATTCTTCTCTTCCTAGTCAGATAAGGGTTAAAAAGGAATTCTTTTTCCAGCTCTAGAGTTTGGAAACGACTGTAGGTTTGTCTTCCTCTTCGTCTACCAGGAGCTGCTGATTAAAAAAAAGAAAGAAAGAAAACAAGCGTTTTAGAAATGTAATGGTGCCTCTGCAGGTTGCTGGAGTTTTCTGGAACGTGTCTAAAGGATGAAATACAAACAAGTCTCTAGCTCTGATATATATAGGATACGCAGGCAAGAGAAATAGAGAGAAGGTCTTCACAATTACTGTCCCCATCATCTTTACAAAAAAAAAAGAAGTATTACTTTTGAATAAGAGCTACGATAGCTACATAAGGAAAAAGGAGAGGGCAAGGAAAAGGTAGTTTTAAAGCTAGAACGTGAGATGAAAGCAGATTTCTCCCCCTCTCCCCGCACTGGAAAAAAAAAAAAAAAATGCATCCCAACCTTGTGGTCTCATCCAGGGAAACATTTGAGAAGGAGACGAGCTCTGATTTAAGTGGTCTGGGTCCTCGCCAATATTACCACTGGACGATTTACAGTCAGGATATTGTACCAGCTCGGCCTCTTGCTGGGTCGTAAAAATCGGCTGTCTCTGTAAGTTATCGTATCCGTAAAACTTCGCGGGCTCCCCGTGACAGGCAATCCCGCCGCAGGGGGGAGGCGGCGGCGGAGGCGGAGGATGCGGAGGAGGAGGGGGGGCGGCCTGGTAGGCTGCGGCCGGGCTGCCCCCGCCGGGGTGGAAGTAGTCCTGGCCGTGGCCCGGGCCGCTCCCACCACCGCAACCCGGCCCGGCGGGCGGCGGCGACGGATGCGGGTGCGCGTGCGCCTGCGGGGGCGCGTGCGGGAAGCCGGCGGCACTGTTGCCATAGAGCTGCAGGGCGGCGGCGGCGGCGGCGTGGCGGCTGCCGACCTCGGGCGCGAAGTGACAGTCGTAGTAAGTGGGATTGATGGCCTCGCCCGCCGCGGCCGCCGCCGCCGCCGCCGCCGCCGCGGCCGCCGCCTTGTACTTGGAGTACAGCGGGTTCACGAAGTAAGAGCTCATCGGGGCGGCGGCGGCGGTGGTCAGGGGCCGAGGTAGGGCGGCCCTGGGCGGGCGGTGTGCAGCAGGCAGGGAGCGCGCCTCAGCGCGGCCGCACTGCCGCGGGGGCCTCTGGGGCGGCTGCTCGTTCCGCCGGGGCCGCCGGGCTACGTTGCTGCTGCTACCCACCCGCCCGCGCGCGCGTCGCCTCTGAGGCCCGGCCGCCGCGGGCACTTGGCTACTGGACGCTCATGCCCGGCTCTCGAGCCCGCCGCCTCGGCCTCGCGCCGCCTCCCTCGCGGGTCGCGGGGCCTCACCCAGCCCCCGCGCTCACCGCCCGCCCGGCCTCTCCCGGCGCGCGCCGGCTCGGCCGCAATATAATCGCCGACGCCCCGGGTGACCTGCCCCGCTGCCTCCACTGTTTCCTCTCAGGCACCAGGCGGCCCTGAGCGCACCGGGACAAGAAAAAAAGTGCGCCCGGCCCACGGGGACACTCTTTGGCTTCGGTTTACAAACGCCCGCTCTGGAGGGAAGAGAAAAAAAACACCCTCTACCCGCCACCACCTCTCACCTCGGCCCCCCCGCGGCCCCCTCCCACCGCTCTCGCCGCCGCCGCCGAGGCTGCCGCCCCGGTGCGCCCCGGCGAGGCATTTTCGCACCACGCCACTGAGTGGAGAAGATGGGGGCGAGATAACCGCGCGGAGGGATCCGCGCGGAGGCGACACCGTTGCTCCCGACGGGACTCCTCACGCTGGCCGGGAGATGCCTCCGCCGGCCTTAAAGGGGGCCCATAAAGCCGCACTGCCAAGGGCTCGCCTTGCCCCCCGGGGCCCAGGGAATGTGGCTCGCGGCTGGCGTGGCGGGGGCGCGAGAGAACCTTACACTTGGTGGGGGGGGAGGAAGGAAGGCCACTCCCAGGAGGCCAGGGCAGCAAATGACTCCCTCCCCTGGCCCCTAGAACAACCCCCCAGAGGTTGGCCGTGGCTTTTGCGCTTCTGGACACGCGGGCGCAGACCGGGGAACAAGGGCAAGTGGTGTAGACTGACCTGACCGCGTACATTTGGGTTGGGTCCTGAGTGGTTTGATTAAAGGCCACAAAGGTGATCCCCAAACCTGGCATTATCAAAGCGAATCTAAGGCCTTCTTTTCCAGGCGGGCAGGCCTGGTGGAAATGAGATGTACATTTACCCTTGACGCACTGCACGCCTGGCTGAGGCTCCCAGGTTAATTGATATTTAATGGAAATCATGCCTATGAATATAGTTTCCATCATTTCACCCTTGATAGACGTCAGCACCAGGCGCAGGGGGAACTGAGGAATGTGGGGGCGGCGGGGGCGGGCAGATTAGCATTGCTGAGGGAGTAAATAGAAAAGCGGACAGAAATGTTCCAAGGCGGGAAGGAGAACTCACGCTCGGGTGGGTGGTATTTCCTCCAGCAGGACGAGCGGCTCCCGGGTCTCAGCCCCGGCACGGAGCGGACCAGGGCAGGCGGTGGCCCCGGGCGAAGCGCGGGGGGCCGACCCCTGCGAGTCCCCACTTGGAGCCCCGGGCCGGTGTTAGGATCGCTCCGGTTCCGGGCAGCTGCAGGCGGCGCCCACCGTCTGCTAATGATTCTAGTTCATCTGCCAAGCCTGTGAAGTGACTGCTGAGAGCGGGCGCTGCATTCAGCTTAAAAAGTTACTCATTTTTCCGAAAGAAAGGAAAGAGAAGGGTCATCCTAGCTTGAAGGATGAGGAAGAGAAATGTCCCGTGTCATGTGGGCAAGTCGAATGTAAACCGGCAAAATATTCCTGGTTTTACGTGCTCGCTCGCCGTTAACCGCCGTTTTCTCTTCCTCAAACCTCCTTTTTTCTCCCTGTCTACTCCCGTATTAATGTCCAATAAGTATAATAAGTCGATGTTGAGTGCGTTTTCCCTCGCCGACTCGGCCTTTCTCGTGAGCTCCTCAAATGACCGGGGCCCCTTTTCCTTAGGGATAATCTATTGCTGTGAGGGCACCAGGCCCACACCAGCCTTAATCGACCTCGGAAACATGCCCCGAGCCCACGGAGGGCGCTCCCGCTAAAGCTAAACCACACTACGCCGGCCTTTCACGCCAAATGCAAATATCTAAAAACCCGAGACGGCCCCCAAAGGCGCAGCAGGCGAGTCATTTCCACCACCCCCTACTCCTTGTGGGTTGGTCCTGTCTGTGACTGCGATCCTGAGGTCAGTCCGTGTGGACTGAATCATATTTTGCAAATGGAGAAAATGAGATCGAGACGGAAAGGCATAACAAGATAATGTTTAATACTCTTTCAATTGTTTCTACAGAATGGCTGAAAATGGTCCAGGTAAACGGGTGGTTAATGAATTTCCAGATGATAAAGGCATGCTTTATTTTTTAAATGAGTGGGGAGTGGAGGGTGCGGGGTGGGGTGAGGGGAATGGAGTTTGTTGTTTTCTGCCGGATATACCCAGGTAAAACTTCCTTAAAACCCGAAGGCGAACAAACCTATTCTGATAGTTAACGATTTGTACTTCAGCCTTGCAAATACCCAATTAAAAGAGAATTATTCTCAATAAAGCCTTGGAACCAACTTTGTAATTGTGGCTTTTTAAATTTCCGTGTTTGATGTGTGCGCGTGTGCGTTATTTAAACTCTAGATCAATGAATGGGTTTTGGAACAGAATGGGAAAAAGAAGAGCGAGCCCAGATCTCAATACTACAAGGCACCTTCCAGAACTGTGTTTTTCCTTGGGGGTGGGGGGGGGCAGGTCGCAGAAAAGAAACACAAATTCTACGAAATTCATTTCTACACACTCTGGCCTAATTAAGAAAGCATTATAACACAACATTTCCTCTTGGGACAAAACACTTAGCTCCCCCTCGCCCCCCACCCCAAGCATTCTGTTTATAATCTGAATGGGAAAAGAGCGCGATTAACTTTGTAAATAAAGATCTATGCTTTTTACATGCTTGTTTTGATAGACTGCATTAACTTAACCATAACATTTTACAGTTTCAGCTGTGCCATAGTCCAAATTTTCTAAAATCCTGACTAATCCAAAATTTTATACCTAACAAACACGCCTGGAGAATTTAATAGTGTACACTGCATCTTTTTGGTCAAGTTTATCCTGATTAAGAATTAAAAATAAGATTGTAAATATTTTAAATCAAAACCTTCCTTGCCGCAGCGCCAGCTTTACGAGATCACAAAGTGGAGCAACAGCGCTCTCTAGTGGCAAAATGCCGCCTCCCTTTATCCGACTCAGACCAGTTCTAATCTTGTTCTTTATTTTGACTGGGGCTTGGATCGTTGACACTAATAATGCTCCATCCCTTTGATTGTCAACAAGTCAAGTGCAGTAAGCAGGGGATCCTGAACGCCAAAGATATCTGTACTCCCGAGAGCTTCCAATAGTGTCTTTTTCAAAAGCTTCCAGACCTTCTTTTGCCAGACACAGTAGGTCCCCATTCTGTAATCGCCCACAGTTACAGGATGGGCTGGGCTGAAGAAAAATTACAGCTTTCTAAATATCAACTACAGCAGGCTTTTTTGTCAGAGGAGCCAGGCACTTCGAAAACGAAGAAATGATAGTTCATTTTATTGGTATTTTCTTTTAAAGCTTGTTGCTCAGCAGAAAATCCTGAATATTTGCTATTTTAACTTTTTATTTTTAATCCTTCAGGCCCATTTCACTGGGCAATCTGGGGACAAGGGAAGGCAGAACTAGAAACCAAATTAAAAGCTTTTTGCTGGATCTCTGAGCGGCTGTCTGGAAAGGCCCTGTTTGGTTGTGTTTATTGGCATTTCTATACACAATAAATGAGATTTTAAATTTATATCACAAGTCACAGAGTGAGATAAACTGACTAAGCATTCCACTTGAATTTTTGTTAAAGCAAAGACTTTTTAATCAGCTGAGGTATTTCCTTCGAGGTTAATCGTTTTTCTCAATTTCAAAAATGTTTTCTTCCAATTCAGCTGTAACGATTACATTTTTTATAAGCAAAGAGAATTTAGAATTTAGAACAATACTTTTGCTACAAAGTTTGGAATGGGAGGCCAGGTACTTTTATGAAAGGGCATTTAAATACATCTTTCCCTGCGACGATTCGGCTGGGAGACCCTGGGTTCCAGTAAATGATTCAATATCACTAACTTCTCCCCAAATAACAGGCCAATTAAAAAAGAAAGAAAACGAGCTAGACCGCCACCATAGTGAAATATTATAAAGAGCCACCCACCCAGTATTCTAATACTGGGCTCGTTTTAAAAATCAGAAATCTATCATCTCCTCTTTCCTACCCTCCCCCATTTTTATTTCCTAGGTGCTCACACCTCATCGGGAACTCTCAAGCCCATGCCTTCTTGGTCCAACACAGTCTTGTTTATATTTTATTGTCCAGATTTTAAGACCCAGTTTTGTCTGCATTTTTCCCTTCCTCCCACAAACACAACATCAAAATGAGATGGTTTCAAAGCGAAGCGCCGAGCCTGTCGTAAACTCATTACCTCCAGACGTCTCGCCGGCTCGATGGCTTTATGACACCTTGGCTCTTCCTGTTTTCAAAGAGCTCTAGGTATCGGGTTGGCCGCAGGGGCGGGGGTACGCTGCACCTTCTGCCGGATCTGGGCCTTGGCTTTCCCTCCCAGCCCCCCTCTGCTTTTCCTTCAAGTCCCCTGTTTCATGAGGATCCCCCCAAACTCTGCCATTGCCACCCCCCTTCTTCCACCTAGCCCAGGCCACCCGGCGCCACCCATTCTCCGGCCTGCAAAAGCTATGCTGGGCCGAACCTTCACTTACAATGACCTTCATTTTAGCCCCTGAACGCAGACCTTAGAGGGCCAAGCTGGGGGCTAAACTCGCACTGGAACTGAGGGGGGGAAGGGGCACTAAGATGGGGTGGGGGTAGCTGCCGAGGAGAGCCTTGACCATTTTGATCTGCTAAGGTCACTTTGGGGCTCTTGAGTGTGTGCAGGGCAGAAGCTCGGGCGCAGCCTAACCGGCTCAGTCCTTCAGGAGCCAGCCAGCCTTTGGAGGTGGGGGAGTTGCTCCAGAATGCAGTTGGCCTTTCCCTTGTTTAGAGAGGGGAGGAGATGGCTTGGTACCCTTGAGTAGGCGGAAACGGGGTGCGATGTTCCAACTCCCAGGGAAAGTGTGCCTGGCTTCTGGGGCCCTGGGGGTGGGGGTGGGGGCTCCGCTGGGCACTGCTGTGAGGCTGACACTGGGCGAGGGCCCGGAGTTGGCTGAGAAACTGGAAGCAGGCTGGGGGAAGGACAGAGCAGCCAAGGGCCCCCCTCTGCCCACACAAAGGATAGACTCAGAGGCACATCGGACCTTAGGTGGAAGGGCCCCAGATTTTTAGCAGTGTCTCCCTCCCAGGGATGGGAGAGAAGTCCTGTGGGGATGGTATTTTGCAAAGAGACAGAGAAAGCAGACACACAGTGTTCAGGGCCAGCGTCTGGGCTCCGTTTGATCAGGTCAGCATTTATTGGTAGGAAGCGGTAACATTTACAACTGGTCCTCAGGCAGGAACCCGGAGGGCCTACACCCGCGGCCGCCCACGCAAGCCGAGCCCTCCCCAGGAGCGATCGCCCCTCCAGTGCACTAAGAATAAACCCCCCACCCACCAGAGGCCCTGTGCTCCCCTCTCGGCCTCATTTCAGGTCTCAGTGAAGGGCCGATGGGCTCCCTGAGGAAAGGGGACTTTCGTAACTGGTGGGCAACCTGGGCGGGCCTCCCACCGTCGTCGCTCTGCCTTCATTCTCAGAAGTGGGGCGCCCTTGGCCCCTGCTTGAGCAGCGCTGGGGGCTAAACTACGCACTTTTCAAAAACATAGAGGACATTTACACAGGGGAGGGCTCCTTAATCCAGCGTGCACTCACAAAATATAGCATTTCCTATGGAACCAACGGTTCAGGAAAGGGGGGGGGAGGCAAAACCCAAAGCCACTTCGTTTCTCCAACACAAAAGCGAGCAAATACAGAGTCCCCCAAATACCTCACAGAGACCAACCACACAGTCACTTCTACCTAAAAGGGAGAGGGGGAGGAAATGTCCGAATCGCAGGAGAGTTTCTGGAAATCAGCACCCACAAACAAAACCCCCACTGCCTTTGCAGCGCACAGTGGTCCCGCCAGCGCCGCGTCGGGTCAGTCTCCTTTGGGGCATTTCTCCTTGCTCATCTTTTTCATTTTCATTCTACGATTCTGGAACCAGATTTTGACCTGTCTCTCTGTGAGGTTCAGAATCCTTGCCACCTCGTAGCGCCGGTCCCGGGTGAGGTACATGTTAAAGAGGAACTCCTTCTCCAGCTCAAGCGTCTGGTATTTGGTGTAGGGACAGCGCTTTTTCCGGGTGGAGCGAGCGTGGATCCAGTTTGCTGCAGGGTTATCTATGAAGAGGGGAGTTTGGAGAAAGGGATCGAGGGGCGGAGGGGAGGCAAGGAAAAACGACAGGGTGGGGGAGAGAGGTCGTTAAATTAATTTCACCGAGGATGGCCGCTTTTCACAACTTGGGGGGAATTATCATAAAAAGCCTTAATGCCCGCGCTCTGTTTACCGTACAAACCGCGCGCCTAGGGTAGGTGGTTATGGGAAGCTTTTTATGGATGCGTGTTGCTCGCCTAGGCTAGAGTAGGCGTCTAGACGTTTTTATAGGTTAGTAAAACTATCAGTTTTGCACATTCGAGCCTTACAGGTTTCAGCAATAAATCAGGGGGCAATTTCTTTTGCACTTACTTGGGTCAAGTTGCTGCTGCGGCGGCTGCGGATGCTGCTTCTCCTCCTCCTTCAGTGGGCAGCCTGGGCTCGGGTGGTCGCTGCAAGCCGAGGGCTCCGACGAGCCTCCTGCCCCGGACCCGGACCCGATCCCTGCCCCGGGCGCAGCCGCCGCTGCCGCCTTGTCCCGTAGGAACGAGTTGCAGGAGAACTCGGGGCCGCCGCTCCCCTGGGACTCCCGGGCCGCGGAGCACTCAGTCCTTTTGGAAGAGGAAGACGTGGAAGTGGAGGAGGAGGTGGAGGTGGCGGCGACAGGGGTCTGGGCCGCTCCGGTTTCAGGCTTAATCCCGTAGTGCCGCCCGTTGGGTGGGCCGCTGGGGCCGGGGCTGGGACCAGGGCCCGGGCCACCTCCACCCCCGCCGCCGCCGCTACCTCCGCCGCCCGAGCCGCCCGGAAAACCGGGCAGCGGCTCCATCCAGGAGCGCATGTAGCGGCCGGGCTCGGAGGCGGCGGCGGCCAGGGGCGGCGGGGGCACGTACGGGTGGTAGAGGCCGCTCATCGCCGCCGCCGCCGGGGGCTGGGCGGGCACCGCGGACCACGAGGCGGAGAACACGGCCGATTTGGGGGCAAAACTACACGAGGCAAACTCGGCGGCAGCAGCAGCCGGGCTGTCGGCCACACCTGTGGGCCTGCCCTGCGCGCCGGGCCCCGGCGGTCCAAAGCGCGCGGCGAACACCTCGTCGCCCTCATGGCCTATGAGCGAGTCCACGTAGTAGTTGCTGAGGGTGCCACTGGAGGACATTTTGAGGCGCCGTGCGCTCCCACCCAAGGTTACACTGCCCGCCGCGGCGCCGCTCCCCGCCGGCGCCGGAGCGGCCGACTAGTTCGCAGGCTGCAGCTTCCACCATTGGTCGCGCGGCCCACGTGATCATATTTACCAATACCGGGAGTAAATCAGTCCGCTAAACTGGGGGCTGCTGTGATTTAAAAAAAAAAAAAAAAATCATCATCAACATAAGCGCCGCAATTAGAGCCCATGGGCCGGGTCCGTGCGCCCAGCTCGGTCCGGCCTGGCTCGGACAGCCTGCGGTGGCTGGAACCACTACGCCCGACCGTGGCCGCAGGAGGCGCTGGGACTATTTGTTCGTCTCTTTTTGCCGTCCTCGGTCCTGCAGTTCAGACCCAGGCGCTGCCTCTCCAGCCCGTGGACTCAGCTCCCGGCCGCGGGTCCCGGGCGCACCGAGCACTGGGCCAGAGCCCCGGGCGGCCCAGGGCGCGCAGGGCGGCGTGCTGCCCGAGGCAGGCCGGCCTTCGGAGGCGGCCCCCTGGCGCCCGAGGGGAGTTTTTTCCCTGTGCCTTCTTTGCTACCCAAACGCACCCCTCCCTACACAGACCCACACACGCTCTCTCACAGCTTGTCGTGTTGTTTAAAACAGGTGGAAGACCTCTGTAATGATATTATGCCTTTCAATAAAAATTTTATGAGGTGTATTTGATTATAGATTAATGTGTCCCTAATAAAACGGACGGATGGAGCAGCTCGGAGGGCCTCCTCCCCCTAGCACACTCACACACGCCCGCGCAGCCACACACTCCCCCGACGTGAGGCTAAGCACACGCCACGGCCCGAGGGGTGAGCTGGGGCATCCCGGCCCGCCGACTGGGTGCTTCGGCGGCCTCCGCTGGGGCTTCTGTGTGCCCTCGGAAGTGCTGGCAGACTGCAGCGTAGGCACCGCGGGGACGGTGGCGGCCAGGATGCCTTGTCTTTCTCCGGGGCTGCTGGAGAGGCCCTGGAAGAGAACACGCCATAGGGCAGAACCCAAATGCTAGCGCAGGCCCGCTCCCGCCCACCACCCGCAGCCTGCCTCAGAGAGGCCAGCGGAAACCGCATCTCCCCGGGGCCAGGCCGCTTCTTGTGGCGCCACTGTCTTCCGAATTCTTCTTCTTCTTCTTCTTTTTTTTTTTTTCTCCAGAAGTAAGGCTGGGCAGCCTTGAATCTGAGGGAAATGCCCATTGTCACTCCCAAATCCATGGTACAAAGCCTCTGAAGCTCGGCTGGGAGCCGAGACAAAAGCAGCCCCAGAGCGGTCGGCAGAGGATATATTCCTCACTCTACAAGTTGCCCAGAGCACCCTTGGAGGGATCCCAGCCCACCTCGAACCCCGGAAAGGAAGGGGGTAAATGGCTACTTATGGCCTGATTGATTGCCTTTGCCAATGGCTTTCTGATTTTGTTCCAGAGGCTATGCCTTTGCCTGTAGCACGGGTTTTCCTCTGAGACATGGCCCCCTGTCAACAACTAATGGCGCTCCCCACATCGCAGGGAGGAAACGGATAAGTTAAAATTGCCCTCCTTCTCCTGCCCAACCAATGGAGGTCTGGGCAAATCTACTCTTGTGTTTCCAACCTGGCATTGATTCCCAGCCTTCTCTCTCCCACCCCTAAGAAATGGCTCTCCTAAAGGGTTCTGTCTTGGAACTGGGGAAGGTTCTTGGTTTTCAGGAGGAAGTTTAAAACTCTGAATAAATACTGAATTTCCTAAAGACTCCCTTGATGGGAACTGTAAGGCTCAGAGCCCCTGAATAAATAGTTTCATGGGGAGAAAAAGTGAAAAGGACGTGTTTGGTGAAGCTTCTTGAAGTCGGAGGAGACCTTTTGAAACCACAACACAACATGAGGAAACGAATTCTCTGTCGGCTCTTCCCTCTAAGGCCTCTTCTCCTTTCTCCAACAAAGAACTAGATAAGCCTGGACTCTTTTGGTGAAGGCTGGCTGGAGTTTTCCAAGCTGGGTCAGCAGCTGGACTTTGGACTTCATGTGAAGTCATGTTCATTTGCAAAGTCCCTTTCAGTCACCTTTTGTACATTTTCTTGTCTCCCGATACAGTGGCTCCACCCAACAGTTTATAGTTAAATAGGGGGAGCATTACCTGGGGAGGAGGAATCTTTTTAGAAAATTTTACAAAAATTTCATGTGGGCCACTGAAAGCTAATGACTGAGCATGAAATCCTTCCACAAGGAAACCAGGGCAAAGTGGGATGGGAAAACTCACCCATCCTCGGCTTCGCTGTGGCCTGGCTCTTCTTGCGCTTGGGATAGGGTGGGGGTGAGGGCAAGGAAGGGGGCAGAACTGGAACCGTGGCAGTGCTAGCTGCTGTTTGTCCTTGTTCCTGTAAGGGAGGCCGGCGGCTTCCAGGTGGGCCAGACTGGTTTCAACCTAGCCCCTGATGATGGCACACCAGTCAGAAATCACCAAGACCCTACTGAAAGTGTTAGAAAATAACAAAACCAAAACCAAAGACAGGAAAACACACAAAAGGGAGCTGTGGGGAAAAAAGCAGCGGGGGCACTGTCTTACTAGGCTCTGGTTAGAGGGAAACAAACACCCATCTAGAATTCAATTATGTTACTATACTGGGGAGGTGGGGGAAGACTCCCCTTCTTCCCAGCTAGGAAAACAGCACACCTTGGCTGGATTATCACTCCCCTCCACCAACCACTGCTGAATTTTAGCACCCTAGGCCTCCTTCAGCTTCGCCCATCTTCCTCCTTCTTGCTCTCTGTCACCATCCTCAACTGTCCCAAACAAGCAATTTAACCGGAAAATAATTTCACCAAAGGCTTTCATTTCCACTGTAACATAGGTCCATTTCAGAAAGCAGAGGGAGCGAACTCATTTCCAGAGTTTATTGCATTATACATGCGACCAGAACATGCACAGAAAGGACAGGTTGCTGCTGTACTTCTACCAAACCACAGATGCACCACAAGGGAAGGCTACAAGGCATAAGTCGTCAATATTCCATCTCACCAAAGACAATTGCTAAATTCATTTGCGAAAAGATACATTGTAATGTGCTTTTTTAGTCCCCCTCCCCCCAAAGCTTGTGGGTTTTCTTAATCTTTTTTTTAAATATATATGTAATTTAAGTACTTTTAAGTACTCAATGTATTCAAAAACGCCATGAGATCATGGACTAACCACACACAGAGACCTTTTGCATTAGGAAAAACATGAAAAAGTCACATTGCTGGATGGATGAATGAACTGATGGATGCTGTACAGTTCCAATAAGTTAAGACCCAAATGAAAATGCGCAGTAATAGTTACCCTGCATTACGATGAAAAAATAATAAATTACACGTGCTAGTTTTTTTAATATATATATACTCATAGGGATTACAGATCACTTGCAGCACGAACAGAATGACCCCAAAGTCACATTCTAGCAGGAAACAAAACAAAACAAAACAAAAAACAAAGAGCAATGAAGGTTTTGTTTCCGCCTTCCCAGTCCTCCAGCACTGGGCCCTGGAACGCGGTGCCCCCTCTCCGATCCTGGCCTCCGACGGGCCTGGGACCTAAGAGAAGGTGAGGTTGGCGGTCAGTTCTCGGATCCGGTTCTCTCGGCTCATCTTCTTGAGTTTCATTCGGCGGTTTTGAAACCAAATCTTGACCTGCCTGTCGGTGAGGTTAACGCTCTTACTGATCTCTAGGCGGCGCTCGCGGGTGAGGTACATATTGAACAAGAACTCTTTTTCTAATTCCAGCGTTTGGTGCTTAGTGTAAGGGCACCTCTTCTTTCTGCCACTCTTTGCAGTGAGCCAATTGCTGGTTGGAGTATCGGACTTGATTTCCTCTAACAAAATTAAAGGGAGAAGAAGAAAAAAAATCAAGAATTTTTTTTTTCTCTCAGTCTTTTCAAATGTACCCTTGGCCATGACCCCGCTGGCAGCCAGGCCGCTTTGGGAAATGCTGGTATTAAACATTACTCATATGAGGTGGGCCCTGGAAAGGATTTGTAATTGACGCCAGATTAGTTTAAATGCCCAAAATGACACGATGGGTGGGTACTCTTGCCCTCGGTGTCAGGGTTCTCTCTCTCCTCCTCTCAACTTTCTGATTTGCACAAAACATCAGTACAATAGTAAAGTTTCAGGATCTCCCCAACAACATTCTAACTGGGCAGCTTATAATTGGGCTGGAGTGGAAGAAGCAAACCACAGCCTGAATAAGACTACCAACCCCACGGCTGCCTCACACCCCCAAGTCTGCCACTTCTTCCCCACTTTTCCTGCCCAGGCGAGGAGCCCCACAACCAGGTTGATAGTTGCCCTTCTCTTTCAAAAGATAACCAAGGAAGCGAGTACACCTTCTCCGACCTGCCTGGGGCATTGCTGTACTCCCCAGAATTTCTTGCATTCTCATGCTTTCTTGACCCCACACAAAAGCATCCTCCCACCCCGAGAAATGGGGCTCCTTACTGTGGCCCACCTCTGGGCACTGAGGGAGAGGCTTAAGGGCAGGGTTCCTTCTAAAAAAGCCAGCACACCAGGCTCTTTGCCCCAGCTTAGCCCTAAAGCTGGCCCTGCCGGGTGGGCCCTGCAGATTCCATTCTCCCCACCCCCCTTCAGCCTTTGCCCTCTTTGCAAATGGATTGCAAAGCTTACGGCACTTTCTCCCAGACAAAGCCAAGGTTACCTAACCCCGCAGAGGCTGGGAGCCCTGTTCCCCAGTCCCAGTGCCAACCAGCCCAGTCATTTCGTTCCCATTGCCGCCCCCAAGCTCGCAGGATGCGGGGTGCATACACTTGAACACGAACACAGTGCCTTGGACCGCCTTAAAATCATCATTGGGTGAAAGGCAAAGCTGGGACTGCAAATCTGAGAAGGAGAAAGGAGGTTTTGGGGCCATGTTTACGAGCCGCAGGTCTCATTTGCCCTCTTTTGTTGCATTTCAGGTCTAGCTCAGGAAAAATAAACCCGGCAAGCCCTTCCTCTGCCCAGGCGCCATCAGCGTGGGGCCAGGACCAGCCAGGAGGGCCAGGCAGCCGGGGAGAAGCGGGGACCATCTCAAGACTGAGACTGCCCCTCTAAAAGCCAGGAGGAGCGGCACCTGCCAGTCGGGCCCCGCCTCAGCTGCCCCGGCTCAATGCTGGGCACCCAGGCGCTCCCTCTCCGCTGGGTTCCCGGGCTGCACGCCCCCGCTGGGGTGGCAACTTGTTCATACCGACCTTTGCTTTCCTTCTCCTGTACTTCGGGACTGGACACGGAGACCTCAGCCAGGCAGCTCCTTTCTTCCGGAAGGCCGCCCTTGGCCTCGGGGCTCTCCACCTGGGAGACTTTGGTGGGCTCTTGGCCGCTCACAGGCTCGTTCATCTTCTTTTCCATCTGCAGCTGGGCGGCCGAGAGCTGCGGCTTGGCCGCGCCGCGAGGGTTGAGCTGGAGCATGACTGTGGAGCTGCCTTCGGGGCTGTTATTGTACTCTTGGGTTTTCCCGGTGGCGTAGGTCTGACTCAGTCTAAAATATCCAGGGACAGGAACTTCGGGGTTCTCAACGGGACAGGACTCAGGGACCAGCCTCTGGTACGAAGGGACCTCAGCAGAAATGAGTTTGTTGCGCTTATCAGAATACATGCAGCAATTGGATTCTTCCTTAATGTTGGTGGTGAAGGAGCAAGTGGGGACTTGCTGTGTAACAGGTTGCTCTATTCGACACGATCTGTTCGGGTCTGTCCAACTGTCTACTTGAGGTATATAAGGATGCACATTCATACCCATATTTTGGTGGTTCACTTCTCTTTTGGCCAGAGACGGGAGCAGTCCACAGGTTTGCATTCCATAGGTCCCCATGTCTGCGCTAGGTGGTGGCATGTACATGCTGGCGCTGCTCGAATAAAAACTGTCACTCCTGCAGGCACTGATCAAGGAATCTACTAAAAAAGTATTAGCAGCAGGAGAGCTGTTGGGAAAGGACATTTTGGGGAGGAATTTGAAGAAGAGAGATTGTGTCCTTTGTAGGCTGACATCTCTAGGAAAACATTCCCCGTGTAATTGTGGATGCCTCTGCCGACCACATGACAACCAAGCCAATGAGATTTGAAAATGGCCTTGAGCCGCAGCCTCCTCGCAGGTCACGTGCTCCAGAGCCCGGCCGGCCGGCCGCGTAAGCACGGACAACAGCGACATCTACTACGCGCCCGCGATAGTGCGCGCTGGAGACAACCGGTCCAGCGCTCTCCGTCGCCCGCCAGCCTCCCCGGGGCTCGCTCAGCCGGCCAGCCCCACTCGCGTCCCCCGCTCAGGCCTCTGGGCCCCGCTAGCGGAAGGAAAGCCTCAGCCGGAGGGGCGTCCGAGAGAACGGGCGGGGAGGGAAGCCAGAGTGCCGGTGCGCCTGCACACAGAAGCATGCCCCCGCACACACCCAGGCAGAAAGCGCCCGAAAGCCGGGGCACGGGCGGGGGGTGGGGGCCCGGCTGCTTAATTTTCTCCCGGGCAGCGTGGGAAGGTGAGTCGGATTCCCCGGGCTCAGAGACATCCCACCCCAGGGAGCCACAGGAAGGGTGTCTCACGCAAAGACGCGATCAGGTTATCGTGGGGAGCGGAGGCAAGAAGGGCGGCGAGGGCTAAGAGGCCAAGCTGGCCGGCCCGGAGCCCCGAGGACTGGCCGGCCCGGAGCCCCGAGGACTGGCCGGCCCTGGCGCTGTCCATTCCCTCCTCCAGCCCGAGGGAGATGCGGGATCCAGGCCCCTCCGCGCCCGGGCGGGCTGCCCAAGCCTTCGGCTCTCTCGAAGGAACCACACCCCGACCTCTGCGGCCGGGCCGCTGGGAGCATTCAGCCCGGAGACAATCCCTCGCCAGCAGTTGGCTGTCCTCGAAAGCGTCCCTCCGGTTCCCAGCGGGAGAACTAAACCGAGGTTTCCTTCCCTACACACCCTGATAATAATGAGCAAAGAGGAAGGAAGGAAGGAAGGAAGGAAGAGAGAAAGAAAAGAATTTTTTCAAGGAAAGGGGAAAACTCTTGCCCTCAGACTCCAGAAGTTTGAGAAAACTGGCTGGGCCGAATAGCAAAGAGAGAGAGATGCAAAGGTGTCATTTGGTTCTTCTGCAAAGAAAAATATGTTTTCCTTTTATGGATTTTGTAAAAGCATTGGTTTCTGACAAGTGCAAGGTACAAAAGGTTGTGGAATTTATTAATACATATTAAGAAGAATCAGGGCGATCAATAAAATTCTCATCTACATTCTTGGGCTACTTGGTAATTTTCTTGCTTCTGAAGGTTTTTAAAGAGTTATACCCGCTGTTGCCACACACGGGAAGATATTTTATTAACAAATCAATCGAGACTTTGTAAAGGATAAGATTAATAGTTAAGATTTAGCATAATGGCGTTCGCTTTATGAATTATTGAAAATTATACTATTGATTTTTCCCCTTCGCTACTAACCAAGAAGGTCAATTTTTGTTTCAACACAAATCGTCAAATATTAAAAGCTATACTTTTGTCAGAAGTTGAGTTTTATAGTTTTGGACAATTCCTAAAATTATTTGACACCATTTTGCTTGGAAAAGGGGAGGGAGAAAAAAAAAAGGAGGTGGGAGAAACTTAGTCCTCTGTTTCCTTTAGTGACGGAAAGTTCTGCAAAGAGGATTTGGTCTGGGGTTGTGGTTGAGCTCATTAAAGAATAACCACCATCACCACCATGGAAACTCAGAGTTTTACGAGAAACTTCTCCAACAACTTCCTTTCTTGTTCTCTGGTTGCAGGCGGGTGAGCCGCCCTTCGGAAGCCCCGGCCTCCGGGCAGCAGCGGGGAGCTTTAACCTTGATTTCCAAAGGCTTGCCCTGGTTGAGGGGCCAGGCCAGGGCACAGGAGCCGTCCTCAGGCTTCCCAGATCCCCTTCCCTGCATCGGAGAGAGGAAATGGGCCCCAGAAACCCTGATTGTGAAACAGTTCTCTGTCCGGAAAGGCGTCTGTGTTTTCTTCTCCCCACACTCGCCCTGTCATGGGCTGGCTTTGGGTTTCAGGCCCAGAGACTAAACTTGTGGGCAAATTGGGTTTCCGCCTCAGCTGAACATTTCTTTGGAGCCTGAGGCTCATTAAAGCGCCTCAGCATTCTGGGGTAGGGGGACTAGGAGCCTGCTCACTTCTTCACAAAATCCTTTTCCAAAACCCCTCTGCCCCCCTCCCCAAAAGAATCTCCCCCGGCCTGGTGGAAACTGGCGCTGAACATTATTTTCGGCCTTGGGACCACTTTGCCTGTCCCCTCGAAGTGCCCTCGCCCAAACAATAACCCCTTTTAAAAAACTTCGCGGTGGCAATGAGACAGACCTTTTAAACCTTTACGCAGCTGTTCAAATACAACATCATTGTCAGGTTAAAAGCCTGGCGCCTCTAACTGCTCCGGCTGCAGGATGCCGGCCGGCGAAGCCCGAGGTTTAAACATTACCTTACCTTAGGGGTGGCTGTTTTTAAGCTTGAGGATGGGGGTGGGGTGGGGTGGGATGGGTGGAGAGGAAGGCAGGGGAAAAAAAATCCAACTTTTGACTCTAGTCTCTTGCTGCTCCTTTTCAAAGCTAACAGCCACGGACCGGCACCCCAAAAATTGTTTTATCAGAAGGTGGAGATCGTGATCCCGGCCTCAGCTAAGCGTGCCCAGGGCTGGACAAAGTGCCCGCTGCGCACGCTCTCGGCAGGCGCCCTGACGCCAGCCTGGCGCTCGGGGACTCTCGTCCCTTTGCCTCTCAGCCAGGGTCGCTGCCTGGAACTCGGTTCTCCAATTCTCCCTATCCCACTCGTGAGGCAAGACTGTTCAATCTAATCGGGAATTTTATGCCCATCAAATGCCCTTTCATAATCTTTATTTATACATGAAGAAAACATTCAGGCTAAAACCCAGCAATTCCTCGCCGAGCGGGTAGGTCTATGGTGAGCCAACATAAGCAGGATCTGTCTTCCGAATTTGGGGGCCTTTCTGTTTCAACTCTCGGGGCCTTTGGGCTCTAATTCTCCCCCCCACACACACACACATTACATCTGGCTTTACATGGTTCTTCTCCATTCACAGAAAATATGTGTCTCAGCTCTGATTTTGAATCTATTATCACAAAATTCTCTTTTATTCCTTCTCAAGTATCTGTCTTTAGACCAGTTCCTTGAAGCCAGGGATGCCAATATTTCAGAGGAATTTTATAATAAAAATAGAGCAAAATAGAAATAACACAAGGAAATGATCTGGACCTGGAAGGATGGCAAGTTCGGTTAAGACTCTAAGGCTAAGTTGAAGCAAATGAAATGAAAAGGCAATGGCTTTTAAGGCCAGCCTGTATTTTGCTTAGGAGTATTTAATGTAGCTGCATAGCTGCTGTTTTCGATCATCTTTAGATCAGTTGGAGCAGTTACCATTAATAATAAATCAATATTACACTATAAAGGAGATGAATATCCATATTTGTACCAAGACATCCTTCTCCCTGGCACAGCTCTTTCCAGAGAAAAAATGTAATAGAGTCGCTTTAGCAAGAAATTAGCATTTGTAATCCAGAAGTGGCTTGCATCTGCGCTCTTCTGTCACCAGGAAGAATAGTGACCGTGGGCCTGAGTAGACTTGGGGACTCCTAGGTTAGCCCTGAATTTGGGCCCTGAGTGGCCTCAGGGCTGTGCCATTCCTTGGGGGCAGATTGGATGAGGACAAATTTTAAAGGCTGCTTCCCCAGGGAGCCCCTCCAGGTTGCACTGAGCACCTTCCAGCCAATCTGAAAAGAAATCGAGGGGGCAAATGGGCAGGCTGTGGAAGCCACCACCAATGAAGCAGGGTCTGTGGAGACTCTGCAAAAGAGCAGGCGGCCGGGAGCCTCTTTCCTTCCCAGACACAAAAGACTCCTACTTGGCGCACTTTCCCTCCACCTCAGGATCTGAGATCTCAGTGATTCAAAATACATGGCTGTACTCCATGAGCCCCACAGGCTCTGAACAATCAGGAGGGGCCGGGTCTGCAACCCCCGGAAGTCCGGGTCCAATCCTCTGTCCTTTCTCAGGCCCATCTTGGGTGCTGTGGGTAGGAAGGGAACTGCAGACGGCTGAATGCCCGTTGTCTGAGGAAGGCTGTCAGCCAAGGCCAAGGGGCTTCGAAAGCCCACGGGGCTCCGAAAGCCCACATGCACCCTTGCTGGAGCCGCCTGAAGAGGAATGTAACGACATTTGAGGAGGAGTGTTCTCTCCCCACCTGGACTGAGACCCAGGTTCCGCTCGGAGAAATGTCGCTTTGCAGTAGCTTAGCAGGACCCGCGGTCAGACAGGTGGGAGCCGGGGGTGCCCATGGGGAACACCTATGCCTCTGGTTGGTGCCTCACTGGGGGGCTCATGGTGCCCCAGACTCCACTGAAGCTGATGCCAACTCCCAGGGGTGGACCTGGGGACTTTGGTTCAGGGTTTGGAGAAAGGAGACAGAGGCAGCAGAGCCGAGGAGGCCAGCACTAATTCTGGGCATTGCGGGGGCTTTACAATGAACTTCGGGAAAGAAGGGTCAGGCACTCTCCCCCAGAACAGCCCATGCCTGTCCTGGAGCCCTCCCTTTTGGACAGAGTATGGCGACGCAGGCCCTCCCCAAAGTCAGGGGCTTTGCAAAAGGAGGTTGGGGGGCAAGAGGGCATGCAGCAAGAAGACTGCTTCCGAGAGCTGGTGCCAAAATCAAACTCCGTTCTCAAGGCCAGCAGGCAGCTGAAAAGAGTGTCCAGGGTTCTATCAAACGCAAATCTCGTTTGCTTCAAATGCAATCCCCATTCTATGCCGCCTTGCCTCTTAGTAAAAACGTTTCCCGGGACAGCCTGCTGCTTCCTGCAGCCGCACCAGCCCAGCCTGGCCCAGGCGCTCCCAGTTCATAGTCCTGCCTGCGCTTCTCGCTACGGGCAGCCCCGGTGCCAGGCATGGCCGGGTTGGGGGGCAGTCCCTTGCCCAGAACGACCCCCTCAGTCCCGACGCATCTCATTTTCTCTGAGACCACACTCATCTAAGTTGCCGGCGCCCAGATCAGTCTTAAACAAAAGCCTTTTAATCATCCCAGGCAGTCGGAGAGCATTATCAGGCGGACGCTGTTTTGGGGAGGAATTGGTCCTATCCTCATATTGTTCTCCATACTCAAACCAATAAGACAATTAATTTCTCTAATTTAATTAGCTCTCAATGGCACGACCTATTTCGAGATGTATGTATCGGTCTTTTAAAAAAAAATCTCTCCTTGACACCACCAGGTTATACCAAGGTATTCTTTGCAACAGCGTTATCTTGAAGGAGACAACGATTGTCTGTTTCAGGAATATGGGTAGCTCCTTTTTCTCTGCTTTATACAACTTCCCACACCTCGTCGCTGCTTAGAACAAACAAACAGTAAACAAATACCTTAGTGACCGGGTGTTTCTAACTGGCTGAGATTGCCTATTAGAATCAGCATTGGGAAAGACAGGGTACCGCGGCCTCTCTGCCAAACGCGGCTTCTGGAACGTGAGCACGCCCCCGTGTGGCTCTCCAAGGCCATGCAAACGGGAAATGGTATCTCTTGGTTCGGCTTACCTACGGTACTGGACACACAAGCTTGCTACATTTAGACGCAGTTAAAAAAAAAAAAAAAAAGATAGATGGAGAGAGAAAGAAATAAAGCAGTTTTAAGCTCCTGCAACGACCATACTACTAGGGCACTGACATCTTAACGGACGCCCAGAATTCCACACAAAGGAATCCCCTTCCGAACGAAATTATTCAATTGTAAGCTTTGTTTCTCTCGCAATTTTCACCAAAGGTTGAAGGACACTTTGGAAAACAATATAAATATTTTTAGTTTTGTTCCATATCATAGAACGCACAATAACTTATCTGACGGTGCAGCAGATTTTTTTTCAAATACAACGATGGTGTAAATCTGACTAAAGCTTCTTCTTTCAAATGCCTGCTTTGAAAGCCGTGGTTCTTCATTAAAGCAAAGAGGACTGCTGTCTGTGACCACCCACACCCCCGCAAAAAAAAAAAAAAAAAACCCACCTCAGTATATACTAGCTGTATAAAAAAACATGCTGGTAGACACTTAAATCTAACCAGTATTTTAAAAAGAAGTCAACTGCTATTGAATTACACAAATGTTTGAAGGGAAATTAAGATTATTGATCCTGAAATTAGGCATTTGCTTAGATTTATAGTGAGCCCCTGATATGATGCTGTGTGGTCATAAATGTATGTGGGGGTCTGGATATGTGTAAGCATGTCTGTGTGAGAGTGGGTGGCGGCTGAATATCACAGAAGAACCTTAAGGCGCCTAATTATTCAGAAAGGTTAAAGGTGATGACCTTGACATTTTGGAAGTTCAAAGGCATACACTTATGCACTTATGTTTTTCCTCCCCCCCCCCAAACTTTGGCAATTAAAAAAATTTTGCATTTGGAAATGCATACCTCCTCTGAAAATGCATGGGGTACTGTACATCTTCTGGATTTCTTTCTTTCTTTCTTTCTTTCTTTCTTTCTTTCTTTTTTTACACTTTTGGCTTAGGAGAGGTTAAGAGTCATGATTCACTTTACCTTTTTTCAGAGAAAGAGATGCTTTTCTCACTCCTACAGTTTATTGCACATTGCGGAAATCTCTTTTGGGCCCACCAGAAGGTGTATAATATAACCCAATTAAGCTGTTTAGAACTTTGGCTTTTATGGTGTTGTCTAGACAGTTCAAGGTTTTGTAAACAGCCTGGCCTGGCCCAGCAACATAATGTGCAGTTCAGCCCCCCCCCCCCCCACATTCTTTAACTTGAAGCGATAAATGCAGTGAGAAGTGGGTCTGCAGCCTCAGGCCCTATTCCAGGGAGGGGTCTTACGTTCTCTACCACATGCCTGCTGTGACCTAGCAAGGATCCCAAGCCCTCTGGACCACTGGTAACTCCCTTTTAGCAAACTTTTTTTTTTTTTTTTTTCAAAGAAGCTTTCTAATTTTGGTTTCTTTTTTTAAGGGACCTTGGGTCCTGACACCTTGTTAAGATTAAATTTAGATTTTCTAACAAGTTTTTTTGAAATGAATTTTGTCTCTTCAGAAATTCCAAGTTCACTAAATTGGGGGTGGGAGGAGTAGACGTCCTTCTTAGGTTCCTGCTGCCCCAGCCTCACTGCCTGCAGAAAGCAGCACCAGAATGGCTGGGTCACAGCCTTAATTCAGAAATTCATCCCTAAAGTGATTTTTAAAAGCGGTGTAGCCTAGGCAGGGTGGGAGAGAGCTACTCTTATTTCAGCAGGATTAAAAAGCATTTCACCTGGTTTTCAGTTGCATATGGGAGAAGGTTCTGGCCACCAAAATCCCCTAATCAGACACTAAATTTCTTTAAAGAGTAAAAAATCATATAGTGTGTTGAAGCTGTAACCTCCATTTTACCAGAAACCATTTATTCACACAAAACACAGTGACTTATGCCTTGATACGACAGACCAACAGGCCGAAGATACATTTCCCAGAGTTTAAATAATCTGCATTCACCAAGGGGATGATCAGGTCCCTTAAACTCAGAACAAAAACAAGCACCTTCCAGCCTAGCGGCCTAACTCTCTACAGATCCCACAGCGTCCCCACGGGGACTCTGAGAGAAGGAGGGAGAACAACAGCACATTGGCGGTAAAATTGTAAAGGGACGTTTGCATTTACCATTTTCCCCTTATTAGGATCCATTCGGCCAAGTCCCCGGCCTCGTCCGCAGGCAGCAGTGGTCGCTGGGAGGTCCCGAGTTGACCGTGGGAAGGAATCGTGGAGTTCCACAGAGAAGAGGCGTCATTAAACCCAAGGACACTGGGCCTGCCCAGGGCAGGCTGATGGGGAAGTGGGTGGGTGAGTGGGGCTCGGGAAGAGGGGGTGCTTCCTGGAGCTCTCAAAATAAGGGGTTTCCAGTGAAATACTGCAGACGGTCTCTGTTCAGTTTCTTTTCTTTCATTCTGCGATTCTGGAACCAGATTTTGACTTGCCGGTCAGTGAGGTTGAGCATCCGAGAGAGTTGGAGTCTTTTCTCTTTGTTTATGTACACGTTAAAGAAAAACTCGCGTTCCAGTTCGCGGATCTGGTACTTGGTGTAGGGACAGCGCTTTTTCCGGGACCGCTGGGGGGCCACTGCAAGTCAAAGAAACCAAGAGGTGAGAGAGGCCGCTGGCTGCCCACCCCCAGCCGCCCGCCGGCCCAGGCCCGCACGAGGGCCAGGCCTCGGGCCCTTTGGGGACGTCCCCCGCCGCCACTGAAAGGCCCTGCCTGCGTCGTGGGGGATGATATATGGGCGGGCACAGGAGAGAGTGCGGGCGTGGACCTGTGTTCACGCCTGGACACACACACACACACACACACACACACACACCCTGGCACGGAAGTGGAGAAGCAGAGGGCAAGGCCGGCTCTGAGTTGGAACCTGAAGGGAGAGAAACACGAGCGCGCCCAGGCATCTGCTCTACTCCAGTCAGCAGCGCGCGTCAGCCAGAGGCTTGGATAAAGTCCAGTTCAAGGATCTCCCCACCCCACCCCACCCCACCCGCCCTTAAAAGCAGGAGGCTCGAGTGTCCACACTCACAAAGTGGCTTGAAATCTCCCCCCTTCACTCCAGGGTCTCCAGCACCACCAAACTGGGGAAAAGCTCTCTGCAGCGATTAATGTCCCCTTCGAAGTCTACCTTAAGCCCACCTAAATTGGTTTCCTATCGTAAACACACTTTACAACGGCCCGGGAAATCTTATAGGATGTATAAACCCCTTCGAACGCTTATAAAGTGGCACATAAAACGGCGCAAGCAGAGGGAGGCCCCCGCCGCCCCCCCGCGCCCGCGGCCCCCGGCCCAGCAGCCCACCCCGCACCGGGTGCCTACCTGTGCCGCCACTCTTCTCAGCCCCCGCCTCCCCCGGGGGCCCCTCGCCATCGCCGCCGCCGCCTTCTGCCGCCCCCTTGGGCTCGGAGCCCGGGGTCGCCTTGGCGCAGGGACTTCCCCCGCCGCCACCGGCCCCCGTCTTGTGGTCGCCCTTGTCGGCAGCGCCCTCGGGCTGCAGCGGCGCAGGAGGTGGAGGGGGCTGCGGCCCTGCGAACGGGGGCCCGGGCGCAGCCTCGTAGAACTGATCAAAACCCTGCGGCAGGATGCCATTTCGGCCCACGGCGCTGTAGAAGTTGGAGGCGGCGCCCGCGGGACCGTGTGGCGGCCCGGGAGCGGCGCACACCGGCTCCGGCGCCTTGAAGAGCACGTCCGGCCGGCGGCCCGCGGGAGGCAGCAGCTCGCGCTGCATGGCCGCCTCCTCCGCCGCCGCCGCCGCTGCCGCGGCCGCCGCCGCCGCCGCGTAGTAGGGAGCGTAGCCCCCAGCGCCGCCGCCGCCACCCCCGCCGGGGCCGCCCCCGCCGCCGCCGCCCCCCGCGCCGCCGCCGCCGCCGCCGCGGTACGGCCACTTGGCGCGCTCCAGGCCGTAGTCGCGGAAGGCCACTTCGCGCACGGGCTGGACGTGCGGCGCCAGGTTGGAAGAGTAGGGGAAAGTCATCTGGCAGGACGACGGTTGCGATAGGAACGACGGCTTGCTGGCGAAGTCCGACGGGGCCACATAGTAGGCGCAGCCGGGCAGGTACATGCTGGCTGCGCTCGGGCCGCACTCATCAAAGTCGTTCATGGCTTCGCGGCGTGCGCGCCGGCGAGCCCCGGGCCGCTCCCCGCGCCGCCAACCTGAGCCATCGATTGCACAAGAGGCTTGGGCCAGGATCAACTAAGCAAAAATCCCCACCGGGCGCTGACGTGCAATTCATCTTGATTGATTCTGGTGGTAATTATGTCACGTGACGCCATGGAGAGAAATGTCCTTATATCTATATCAGCTCTCGCCAACACGCCCCGGGACGGCTCCTGGCGCCGAGACACGCGAGCGCTGGGGGCGGATCAGTCTCTCGCTCCAGCCAGCACTCCCCGGGCGCTTCCCGACCTGGCTGAGCCTCGGGCCGGTCACCTGTGCGCCGCCGGCGGCTGCCACTGCTGGGTGCATCTGCCACCGCCCGGCTGGGCCGCCCGCCCGCGCCCGCCCGCCCGCGCCGCTTTAAGTACGCGGACCGAAGCCGGCGGGGAGGAGGAGGGAGGGGGAGGAAGGGGGAGGAAGGGGGAAGGGAAAGAAGCGGAGAGCGGAGGGGGGAGCCCCAGCCTGGGGCACAGGGGACTAGGTGTGAGGTTGTGAGGTTCCCACCCCCCACACCCCTTCCTGCAGCCGCTCCCTCCCCCGCGACGCCGCCACCCGCTGCAGCTTGCGGGTCAGGAGCTTGTTGCTTTTTGCTCAGGGGGCGTAATTGCGCCACTCTCGGGGCACACGGAGCCCTGATTTACATATTTCTCAGCCCTGCGCGTTCATCGCAGAATAACTTGGCTCTCTCCACTACTGACCCCGGGAGCGCGAGTGCCAGGCTCGAATAAACCTACACCAAAACCTTACCAGGAGCTCACCCAGGCCAGGGCCTCGGTGCGCACTCGGATCTCTTGCCCTCTCTCCTCCTCTCTCTGTTCCTGTCTTCCTTTCTCCTTCCTCCGCCTCCATTCGGTCTTCTCACTTCTTTCTTTCCTGTCCACTCTTCTCCCACTCCCTTCTCTTGTTCCCTCTAGCCTTCTTTTCTTCCTTCTCCTTACTTTCCTCTCCTCTTTATCTCCTGATCCTCTCTTCCTTTCCCCTTGCTGTGTGTCACCACCTCTGTGTTCTCCCTGTCGTCTCTCTGCCTTTCCTCTCCTAATGCTAAAGCAAGGAGGAAGTTTAGCCAGCGGAGACGCCCCATGACCCTCTAGAAGTTGGGGGGTCTGGAGAACAAAAGGATCTGGAGTCCTACTCTAAAGGTGCCTGGTCTCCACTCCCCACCACCGGAGACACACCACTGACGCCTCCACCCTTCTCACGCTCTCTGCTTTTTGGCCTGAGCTAGGACCAGTCCGCCTCACAACCGGCCCCTTCCCTGGTCGGAGACCAGCCCAGGGCTTACGAATCCCCGCCGCCTGGTCTCCCCTAGGCTCCTGCGGTGCCCTTGCGCTGGCATGGTCCCTGTGGGGGGGGGGCAGGGGTAAGGCCCCCCGGAGGTCGCTCGGCTCTGGGGAGGAGAGCAGAATGCTCTCAGCAGCTTTTTCCTCCTTGGTTGAACTTCTCTGCAGTACTTGGCCCCGAGAGACCCCCATCCATTTGCCCCAAGGCCTCACTTTCTTCCACGGCCGCGGGGTCTCTCTTTCCTAGCCCGGGGGGCCAGGCGAGGCCTGGACTCCCGCCTCCAGGAGAACCAGCGCTTTCCAAAGGTAAAATCGGTCTCTCAGAAAGAAGCTTTCCAAACCCAAATCCCAGAACCAAGGGCAGGAAGTTGCCCCTCTCCCCAAGATTCCTCAGCCCAGGCAATCCCAGCACGGGGTTCTGGGCCTCAGCCCTATGCCCAGAGCAGGCGGTGCAGGCTTTGAAGCTGGTTCCCTCCCTGGCCCCGGCCGCGGCAGTGCCCGTGTGGCGAGCTCTGCCCACCATGCCGACAGACAGAGAAAAGGCGGGTGATCGGAGCTCATACCTATTTTCTGGCCGTTGTCCCCCCCGCCTTTCTCTCCTCCCTCCTTTTCTCCCTCCCACTCATCTTCCTCCGCCCCCCTCCCACCTCTGCTTTCCTCCCAACACTGCGCAAACAGGTCTGTGGCGACTAGAGGGTAAGGAGGCTCCCCTCGCCCCAGAACTGCCTATCGTTTTGTGAACCCTCCTTCCAGCTGGCACCCTCGCCCAGGTTCCCTCTCGCCCCTTTCTCCTCAGTCCAGACCGCCAGCACACTTATCTGCCTCTCATCTCCATCGCCCGCCAAGCCTCTCACTTTCGGCTCGTGGTCGACGCCCTTGGATCTCTCTCCTAAAATGGCTCCCCGGACACTAGCCCTGCGGCAGCTCAGGACCCAGGGCAGCAGCTGCAGGGACCCCCCCACCCAGCCGGGTCTTTACGTGTCTGGGAGTGCGCAAAATTCTCGCACCTTCTCTTTGCACGGGGTGGGGCGCAGGCAGCCCGCTGCCCCCAAAGCGAAGCCTGCCGACCGCTGAAGAGGGAAATGGGGAGGACTGAACCATTCAAGTTCAACGACATGGCGATGGCGGCTCCGCTTGGAGCCGCGCTTTGGCGGGGGAGGGTGAGCCATCAGCAGCGGCGCGCGGGTGCAAAGGGGAAGGGGCAGCGGACCCCTCTCTGCGCGTTTGCGCAGATCCCCGCACCCACCCCCAACACTTGGGCTTTCATTTTGGGCCCAGCCCGCTTCGGCCTTTTGCTCCAGCTCCCTCCTGGATCCTCACTCCGAAACCCAAGGAAAACCGCAGCCTCCCGACCCGCGCGTCCCGCGAGAACCTACCATGAAGACTCCAGCGTTGTGGCCTTGTCCTTGTCTGCGCGGCCCCACTCGAAGCACAAGCGCATCCGACCCTTCCCGCACAGCCAGCTGCTCCGCGAGTGGTAGCTTTCCGCGCAGCGCCCAGACGCGATGCGGTAATTTTGAGCCACCCAAGATAAGACACTAACTTGACCTTAACTTTGTCAGGGCGCCCCTGGTATCTGGAGAACGTGAACAGACACTGTCTGGCAGCCCTCGTAAAAGCTGACTGGGGAAGGGATTCTGAGTCATTTCATTTATTGCCACTACAGTTCTGCAAGAATGCTTTTCCTCCCTGCCAAACTTTAATTATTTATGCTCTTTTGGGAAACGAAAGAAGAGGAGAAACGCGGGGAAAAACACCCAGAGCCAGTCCCTTCCCTGCAGAGCCTTCCGAATGGGCTCCCTAAGTCAAGTGACTGGAGAACAAAAATGTGGGGAGATCACCTTTGTCCAAGGACAGTCGGACAAGCGCTGTGCACCCCCCCCCCCCCACGAAGGAGGGGATGATTGCCGCTGGGAGAGGCGGGGTGAAGAGGCACCCCCCCCCCCCCCCCCCGCAGACATGAATATTTACAACGGTTCTGGATCTCTCCTCCACCCAGCCGGCCTCCCGGAAACCTCCCTAGTCCTCCTCCTTCAGGGAGAGCCCCCAGGCCTTAAGAGTCCCCCGGTGGGCCCTCTGAGCTTGCAGCCGGTTGAATGCCAGCCGAAGCCATTTTTCTCGTTTAAAACCCTTTTTCTCAGTCAAGAGGCCTGCCCGGACTGCAGCATTTCGGACGACGCATTTGTCTTTGTGTGAGAGAATGTTGAGCCCTCAGATTTCAGCATCGTTTCTCTCCGCATTTGTTTCTTAGGAATTTTGTCGTGGTTCCAAATCCCTGCCAGAACCTTGGCTAGGAGAGGAGAGAGGACATCACCGCCTTTGTATTTGTGTGGATCAGTAAGGGGGATAAATTTGAAAAACACTGCTGAAGCTCCAACGGACAATGAGATTTTACACTTAGAATAATTTCAATCTCTTTGGGGAGTGGTCTTCATGAATTTCTCCTCCAACCCCACCTCCCAGACTAAAGAGAAAGAGCACGATGATTTAATGGTATACATTGGAAAGAAACTGTTTCTCCATGTTATCCTAGGGCCTGCATCTAATTCCGGTTTCCTAGTCCTTTACCCAGCTCTCTGGACCTGAGGTCTGCGTGTGGCCTCCGCCTTTGTTCGGCTGTTTTGGGGGAGAGACTCAGCTCTGGGTGCAACTAGCTCCCGGAGCCCCATCAGGTGGGAAGACATTTCTAAAGATAGGGACTCACAACCTCTTGCTTCTTTTTTCCCTGCTCTTGTATTTTTTTTCTTAAAAGAGCTGTTTTTTTTTTAAATGTTTTAGAATACACATCAAATTTGCTTCAGGAAAGGGGAATCATAGTCCATGAATACTTGGTATTAGAAATTAAATGGTTTTGCCAATTCTTCCACTATCTAAAACTAGGAATTCTCTAGTTTTCATTTCAAAGCTAGCCGGGGTCTGAGGTCTGCAAGCAGATAGTGAATGCTGAGCAGACTTTAACTTCTCCAGCTTCAGCTAGAGGCTCCTAAGGCCTACAATGGCGTGTGGAGGCCACATTTCCCAAGGGAATCTGCTGGGCTCCAGACAGAAGTGCCAGGATTCAGAATTTCCATAGGGCATAGCCTGTTCCAAAGTAGCCTGACTGAAACATGGCAGGGAGAGATGTTTTGTGTTGAAATCTGAGGAACCTCATATCTTGACAACACCCTCCCCCAACAGCAAGCCCTAAAGTTTGAGAATTTAGGCAAAATATAGAAGCACTGGCCTACAAGCTAAGAGTTCACTTAATGCCTTCCAATCTGCTCAAAGACCCCCGTCTCCTCCCACTTGGATGCTTCATACACATTTTGTTCACAGGCTTTTATACACCATTTTCGGACTGACTTGGAAGCCATTTTCTCATTTAATGAACAGTCAACACCTGCAGTGAAACCACAACCAGGAAAGAAAAACGAATTTGGTGGCCTCAAATCACGAGGAGGGAATTTGGAATGTTTTTGAAAAATTGACATCAGTCCCTTGACAGCTTGGCTGGGACCTGTATATTTATTTCCACTCAAAACATTTTGATGTATCTGATATATACAAGCTATTGTTTTTTGGACAAAATCAAAACAACACAGAACATGCACAACAACTATTAGATAGCAAAGAAAATGTAATTAGTCTAAACATAAACTGCGGTAGGTTGGACTGAGGCTTGGGGCTCTCTGGGAGGTGCTCGCTCCAGATCTAGGGCCTAGTCCTCCGCTGAAAATAAGTCACTGGACTTGGGGAAAGAATCGTCAACTCTTTGGCTGCCATACATCTCAGTAGGAGCTGGGGGGGGGGGTGTTACTTCTCAGAAGGAGAGGGAAAAGAGGTAGGAATGGTAGAAGGAGCTGGGGGGAGGGGGCTGTTTCTCTGACGGTAAGGCAGGACACCCCCGCACAAGCAAAACAACTCCATCTGGCATCGGGAACCCCGGTCTCTACAAAGCAAACCCAGCAGGGCCCAGGGCCTTACAGGCGCCCCTGAGGCAGGCCAGATGTGGGCTCAGAAAAGGCACAGTGGCTGAGGCACAGAAAGGCCCCCTGTGGAGTTGTGCGGTCGTGAAGAGGGTAAGAGAAGGTGAACTTCTCTCTACTTGGTCAACAGCAGCGACCAGGGGCTAAGGATTTGAGGGACCTCCTTCTTCACCCCCTGGCTGATGAAGGAACTTTCATCTCTCCCTATGGTGGCCCATTACTTTGATTCAAGAAAGACATGTCCACAACTTTACTCATCTGAAGAGGGAAGCCATATTTACAGTTGGAATGTAGGACACCCCTCTCCTTGCTCACTCCCTTCTCCTCCCCCTGGATATTTTTCCCACCTCCTAGTGCAACCCAGCCTCAGAGCAGATTAGCAGCTGTCCTCACCAGAGCTGAGTCCAATTATCGAGTGCAGGGCTCTGGCCTAGACATATGGGAGGAGATAGGAGAAGTAGGAGAAATTTTACCAGTCCTGTCTAGAGACCGCAGTTTGCCCTGGAGCTTCAGCCTCCCTGGAATCCACGGGAAGGAAGTATCCACCCCATTCTGTCCAGCTGGAGGGGCCAGCTAGCCCAAACTCCGAGGGGTCTTCAAATTTGTCCAGCCACACCGTTCCTCCCATCCCCTTTCCTCCCGAAGTCTGAATGTCTAGGGTGGCTTTTGTCCTCCAGAACCAGCCAGGGCAGACAGGAGGGGGGCGGTGCCCTTTCTTTCTCCAGATCCAAGTTTCTGGCTATGCCACAAGGGGCTTTGGCTGCAAAGAGACAGAATTGTGCCTGTAGCCCTTTTCTACTCCTTCCCGAAAAACTTCCCAGATTTAATTCCACTCAGAGCTCTAGCAGGGTGCCTACTAAATTCAAAAAGGACTGGGGAGAAGAGGAAAGGGAGTCTAGGTGGGAGCAGAAATCCAAGTACAAGGGTGCTAGAGTGAGTGCGCGTGTAAATAACCAAGACAAGAGCTAGGACAGGTGACCCCAGACCCCCACTCAGGAAGCCTCAAGGCCAAGGTTATACTTCGGCTTCTGCAGAACCCTCCCAGAGAGCTGGAAGCATAGAGAGAGGCCCGACTGGCCCGGTCTCCAAATCCTCTGCTGGCTTCCGGGGCGACAGACTGAGCGGAAGGGTGCTGGGGACCAGCGGAGAAGGAGCGGAAGGAAAAGCTCCTATCCACAGCTTTTCTTACACGCCAGGTCTCGGCTTTAAAAAGGCAGGCCTGGCCAGCGGCGACCACGCGGGGAGTTAGTATAGCGCCAGTGCCTGCTCGCGCAGGACCACACGCTTCTTTTTCATTCGCCGGTTCTGGAACCAGATTTTGACCTGCTGGTCGCTGAGGTTCAGCCTGTTGGACAATTCCTTGCGCTTCTGGCGGTTGATGAATTCGTTGAGGAGGAATTCGTTCTCCAGCTCCGCAATCTGCTGCTTGGTGTAGGGTTTCCGCTTCTTGCGGGTCCTCCCTGGGGCCGCCCCCCACGGCAGGCCTGCAACACAGCCCCAACCCAAGTCAGCCCAGCCGGGCCGTTCCTTGTAGCCTGCCCGCCCTCCGCGGCCCCCTCCCACTACACACTCTCCCCTGCACCCCACCTCCCAACCCAGCCTAAACTGGCCCAGGGAGCATGGCCACCGTTTACCGTCGGGCAGCGAAGGTCGCAGGCAAGAGGCGACGCTCGCCGCCTGCACTGTCATGTTCAAGTTGAGCGGGCCCTTGGCGTCGTCCTTGAAACCGGCAGCGCAGGGGGTCCCCTCGAGTAGGGTTGAAGAGCCCGCTGCCGCACGGCCCACGCCCGCGTAGTCGTACTTGGCCGCTTTGAGAGCAGCGGCCGCTGGGGCCAGGCTAGACTCGGGGATGAAGGGCGGCCGCGCACGGCCACGGTCCTCCGGCCCGGCAGCCACATCGGGCGCATAGAACTTGGCGGGCTCTTCGGGTCCGTCCTTGGCGCCCAGGGGCTGCAGGCCGAGCGGCCCGGAACCAGCCAGGTAGGGCTGGGAGAAGCTGCCGAAAGCGGTGGCACCGGCAGGCTGCGCTGGGGCGCAGGAGGCGGGCGTGGTGGCCCAGGGCAGCGCGCCTCGCGGGTATGAGATGGGGGGGAGTGCGGCCAACTGGCCGCCATTCGGCCGCAGGTTGGAGAAGTAGAAGGAATCAGGCGACTGCAGATTCAGAAGCGAGCCCACATAGCCCGCTCTGTAGAGACTGCGCTCACACATCTCCAACAAAGGGCTTCGGCTGCGCTTGCAGCAGTATTTAGTTACAACCGGGAATAAGAGGACAGGCTCAGACGATTGGACGAAACTTTGCCTGCAGGTTCTTCAAAGCCGGTCATTTCAGCACCGCCTACATCCCCCCCGACCCGTTTCCCCCCCTTCAGGGTATTATGATAACACCCGCAATATTGGATGGTGAAGGACGAGGCTGCCAGGCAGAGCCAAGGAACGTGGAGCCAAGGTGAAACCACTGGGAGTTCCCAGGCTCAGCTTCAGGAGCTGGGGACATTGGGTGCCTTTGCCCGAGTGTCCCTTGGGATCCTTATTGGTCTTGATTAGCTTTGAACTCCCTTTTTCCACTGGCTGCCTGGGCCGGGCTTGTTTCCACCAGCTTTAAGTTGCAGCTAAGGCCTTTTCCAGTACTGTGCACCTACCTCTAGGCTTGCACGGAGAGCCCACAGTGTGGTGGGGCTACCAGCTCTGTCCCTAGGCCTGAGCAGTGCTTCTCAAAAGATTCCTCCCTGCCCTGTTCCTCTGGAGAGGATTCTGCCCTAGTGGTCTAGCAGCGAAGACCCACACACTGCCTGAGCCCAGCACAGTCCAAGAAATTTGCTGATGGAGGAGAAATGAAGCACAAACTCTGCCCAAGTTTGGCTCCCAGGAAGGTGGTTTCACACCAGTTCCGGTGTGCTTCTCCATGGTCAAGCCCTCTGCTCCCAGGAAAGTTGAGGCCATCCAAGTCCATGGAGAATGCTGGCCAGGGAAGGGGCAGCTGCATTGGACAATTGTGGCCAAAGGCTGCATTCCTTTTATTGCCTGGAGTCACCTTGGTGACTACATCCTGCCAACCAGAACTCCAGGCTGTTCAACTCTGCAGCAGGCAGATCAAGATGAGCTCCCCTGACCTGATGTGGAAAGACAGAAGAGCCAGAGTCATTCGGCTGGGAACAGCGGGGCCCACCGAGGCAGCAGGCTGGCAGCATTCCTCCGCTCAGTGCCTCCAAGGCGGCTGGCAGGTTCGGAGTTCTGGTGAACAGGGATGAGGCCGGGCGCTTTCCCTAGCAGGGAGCAGTGCCGCCGCCCCCCTCCGCAGGTCCTCCAATTTAGTTTGGCCAGAGGGCTATGGGTCCTTCTCTCCTGCCTGGGTCCCAAGATCCCCAGCGACCGCGTGACTGGAGCCCGCCCCAACCTGCAGCCCGCCTCGCCGGTCCTGGAGCCAAGCTGGAATTGGTTAGACCGCCCGCTCCGGCAGGGAGACCACACAGGCGCCGCCGGAGGGCAAGGCTGACCACCGCTCTGCGTCTTTATTGTGTGAGTCATGGCGACCGATTGGGCGGCTCTGGGGAACGCAGTCGGTCTCTTCCTCCCGCTCTAGGGCGGGGGCAGGGGGTGGGCATGGGGATGTCCGGGACTCTTCAGGGTTCTGTCAGAGTTTCTTTAGGAGTTCAGACTGAGAGACAACTGCGCTCCCTGTCCTTTTGAGGGGTGTGGGGTGGGGTGGGTGGGTGGTGTAGGCATAAGCTTTAACCTCAGTTCCTAAGGATTTAGGGGATCCAAGCTCTCATTTTGGGAGACTCTCCCTGTTTTCCAGGAGCTACAGCCTCCCCAGACCCGAAACTCCAGCTCCAGGGATCCCTGCAGTCTCATCTCCTGTCTCAGCATACAGTGATGCTCCGGTATTTCCAGGTTCAGGGGTGTCTTCTCCGGACCGTTAGGCATCCGCACAGCTGCGCTTTACCCCTAGGGTCTAAAGATATAAAGGGACTAAGTGAGAAACAGAAAAACTAGAATAACTAGACTCCCTCCATTTCTCCTTGGCTCAGAATGGTGGCGCAGCCGCCCTACCTTATCTCTTGGATTTATAATTTCCGAGGTCCAGCAAGCAAAGTTGTACGCTGGGATCTGGAAGCTGGAGACTGCACCGAGAGGGCGGGGCGGGCGGGGTGGCGGGGGGTTGGCGGAGGTGGGGGCGGAGGGCAGGAGGCTTGGCGGGTGAGCTAGGGAATGGGAGAGGATTTGGCCGGGGAGCTAATCGGAGAGCTCTGCCAATGCCGCCGACCGCCCAGGAGATGGCGAGCGAGCTCCACGCCTGTCGACCGGCCGCCGCACGGTCAAGATCAACAGCGAAGGGCGGCACAGCCGGCCTGGGGTCGCCAGCCCGTGCGGTCACGGCCCGCTGCCAGGCTCCGCCAAGTGTTTCAGAAAGCCGGAGATCGTGGCAGCAAGGCTGGGCGGGACAGCGGAGTCAGAGGCACCCAGCAGGCTGCCAGACACGGAGAAGCGTCGCGGCCGCCTCTTTGTCTGGCGGTGCGTCCCGGCTGCAGAGCGTCCTTCGGCTCTTGACTCACGCGGAGACGCGCGGGCCTCGAGTCTCCACCAGTGGCGCTCGAAACCTGCCGGGTTTCGCAGGCGCTCTCCCTGCGGCCTCTCAGTTTCCACCCGAAGGAGAGGCCTCTCTCCGAAGCTCCCTTCGCCCTGGCTCCTCGCGGGCCTCCCTTCCAGCGCTCCGGCCACCTACCGGCCCCTCTCCTCCCACCTCAATTCGGAATATAAAAGGAATGCATATAAATAGCAAAGTCTTCATCTGTTATTGATTTAGCCATCAATTCAAATTCCACCGGAGAGCATTTGAGCAGTTTTAATCTTCAGCAAACCTCCCATTTCTCTGGGGCGGAGGGAAACGGACCGGCACTCTGCAGATGAAAGGAACACCTCGAGGCGATCCCCCCATCCGACAGGAAACCTTCGAAACCTAGGAATGGAGTTCGGCCCTGGAGTCTGGAATTTACCGAAAAAGGAGGGAAAACAGGCCAGTTTCATATGAAAGCACATCTTGCGAGGAAAACAGAGAAAATGTTAGAAACTCTTCCTGAAAGTGGAGGGTCGGGGTCCATGTGTCCCCATTTTCAGGGGTTATTTTCTTCTCCCCTTTGAGTCATAGTCCGTTTTCTCTCTCTCCCTCTCTCTCTCTCCCCCTGTCTCTCCCGGTCAGTTCAGATGAAGTTGGCGGCCCTCAGCCAACCATCAGTCCAAGATATGAAAGAAATCAAGCCTGGCCAGAGAAAACGAAAGTAGCTTTGGACCTTGGGGCTCTGCGCCTTCTCTGGCAGATCCGTAAGGGAACCCTCCCGCTAGAAGGGTTTACATATTGTGTGAAGTTTTAAACATCTGCATTTAACTTACATTCCAAAAAGTTAACAACCACTAAATCGATTTGTGTCCCGTCGCTAACAAAAATGAGGCACCCAGTTCCTCGGCCGCCATTTCCCGGAGTGGCAAAAAGGCCTCAAAAAGAAAGTTCATAGTGCCTAAAAATTGCGACTAGAGGTTTAGGGTGTATAATTATGGTTTCAGTCCTCAAATGCTGTTTGGAGCCTGCTCAGAGAAGGCGATAAAGGATCAGCTTGAAATGTTTCTTTTTCAATTGCCAAATATGGATATGTCTAATTTCAAGACCTTCCAAGAGTAGATATTTACAAAAGCCTTTCTAGGAAGAACACCTTCAAGCGAGTACAATTACTTATATCCAGACACAAACATACGTATTGATTAAAAAAAAAAAAACTATTTGAATAAGGTGGTAATATTGAAAGAGAAGGAAAATTTTTATTGGAGATTTTTTTTTGTCTGGCAAAAAATACCATTTCAGACACCACAAATTATATTCTCATTTAAAGACATCACTACTTATGTTAAAGGCATAGGGAAAAGGGCAGAGAGGGGTGGCAGAAATGGAATGGAGGTTTCAGAGAGCAGAACTGGGGTTGAGCGTCCTTCATCTATAGAGAACATCGTAATGTTCAAGACAACTAGATTTTATAATAAATAAGAGCACAAGAGGTAACACAAGCTTGGAAAAAGAAAACAAATATATAAAGACACAGAAGAAACAAGAGAGTTCTGTTTATTTGCATCTCCCTAGGAATTAAAAAACGATTTTTAAATGCCTGCAGCACTGCACACATAGCTCACAGACATCACATCTACAAAAATAATCTCTCAGTTGTATAAATATGCAGCACTTTAAAAGTCGTTATTTATCATCACTTTCAGAAAGTTTTTTTCAAAAATATTGAACTATAGAGCTCCACATTTTTCGTATTTGTTAGATGTTTTAAAACTCCATGAGAGGCTCAATACATTTGTTCAGACAGTCGAGTTCTTCATTGGGTTCTGGGTAAAAGTTCCCACCCCTGGCCACATTGATTCAGTCTCTTTCAGGGGATTGAGCAGATCACCTCAATTCTAGTCCCACAGACCCAAGGTCAAAGAGGAGGTGTGCATTTATATCATCCACGGATCACTGTCACACTTGCGGCCATTTAAATATCTGCATCTAGAGCTGGGGAAATGAAGGCATCCATGAGGACACATTATTTTCAAATTAAAGATTATAAGAGCACAAATCGACAGGGCATACTAAACACATAGAACTACAACAGCAAATGAAAGATCCGAAGTAGGAAAGATTGTCTTCATTCCAATATCGATACAAACTCTATTTACTAAGGTAGCTGCTTTTAAAGCCATCACAGTACCTCCAGCTGCCTGCTTTTAGACTTTCCCGGTGACCCAAGAGCACTGTCTGCCCAGAGCTGTTTCCACTTGCCTCAGGGTGACTACTGAGAACTAATGATTAAATTGCCCAATCACAGGATATAAATGACTGCAAATTGTTCTACCCTAATAGATTATGAAGATAATCAGTGCTGGAAATAGGCATATGAAGTGATTTAAGAAAATAAAACCTTAAAATCATAATGGCACTTCTGAAATTCTTTGGGGGGGATTATTTAAAAATACTTCAAGTCCTTTATACTGGCCTGGAGGGAGAAACAGAACATTAAAAACATCATTTAAGAAAACCTAGACAAGAACAAAATCAATAATAAACAAGTAAGAAACAGAACTACAAAGTCAGGTTGGGCAGCAAAAGGTTTTAGAGCCAAATAAAGGAAAGAGAGAAAAACAATTCACAAAATTTGCCATCATTGGCAGGGAGATGGGGAGAAATTAAATACATATTCAAGTCTTTCCGAAGGTCTTTTGGAGACAACTGAAAGCATTTAAACTCTCTTTGGCCAATCTGGTCTATATCAGGAGACAGTGTCTTTGAGCTTGGAGACGATCTTCTTGTCTTTCACTCTTCTGTTCTGAAACCAAATGGTCACTTGTCTCTCGGATAGGTTCGTGGCAGCCGAGATCCGCCGCCGCTTGTCCTTGTTAATGAACTTGTTAATGGCATACTCGTTCTCCAGTTCTTTGAGCTGCAGTTTGGTGTAGGGCACCCTCTTCTTCCTCCCCCGACGGTAGACACACATGTCTGGCTGATTTAGAGCCACATCCCCTGGTGTAAAAAACAGCATGAAAAAAATTAGACCAGGGATTCTGGAGCACCCCTGGGGGCTGTGTGTGTGTGTATGTTTGGAAGGGGTCTGGGAAATAAAGAAAACCAGGCTGTTTGCATTTTATTATTATTTACACAGACATGTTATTTACACATTATTAAAGAAAGATATTTACACTTCAAAGTGAAGGCCATTTGATGGACCATCATGGTTTCTCAAACCATCATCTTAACAAGCCTTCAATTTTATGGCATTGTTATTGGGGACAGTTATAAGGACAGTTTCTGCAAATGTCCGTTGCACACATACAAACATACACAGACCTAAAAAAAAAAAAAATCCAGGGTTTTTGTTCAAGCTTTGATTTCTTGTGTTCCTGTGTTTGGAGTTTGTGAGCTCTTAGAAGCTTTAGTGGTGACCCTGGGAGAGTCATATCCTTCAAAAGTGGGACTCAACTGTTTGACACTTCTTCGGGGAGGAGGAGCCAAGGCCTGAGCAAAGGGAACGCAAATACCCTCAACTGTGGGTCTTTGCCTATGCTGGCACATGAGAAAGAAAAGGGTTGTGAGGGGGACCGTTTAAATCAAAGGAGAAATTTACAAATTTCAGGCAAACCACAGGAACTGTTTCATCAGGTTAACCTTGGCTGGGCAAGGGGCACAAGTGCAGCTTCCAAGAAGGGACCTACATGCCTGGTGCTTTCTTTCCCTTCTCTCTCTCTTCCCTCCCCCCACTCCTTCCCTTATGGCTTCCCCGTCCACCCCTCCCCACACACACCCCGCCCCATCCCATCACTCCTACCTGGAAAGGATGATTTCCAAAAGTGGGAGCCCTGTGGCTGATCCTTGGCGCAGTACACCTGGCTGTTCCACCCGTTGGCCAGCGTCCAGGACTGGTAGCCCTCCATGGAGATGTACGCCTCATGCCGAGGCTCCCCGGAACCGAAGGTAGACACCATGTCGATGTAGCCAGGCACATGCTGATAGGGGCTCGTGTAGCCCTGGTAGAAGGACACCTCTTTGGCTCTGGCAGGCACCTCGTTGGCTGGTACGCTGCTGCTTGCCAGGCCCGACACGTCCATGTACTTCTCCACCGGGAAGCCTCCCAGCGAGGCGTGCGGCGACGACTTGAGAGCGTTTTGCTGCAAGCCCACGCCGTGTGACATGCGGCAGCTGTAGTAGCCGTTGCCGAAGTGGTAGCCGTAGCCCAGAGCTGGGGCGCCCGGCGGCGCTGTAGCTGCCGCGCCGGGCGCCGGACACTCTTTGGCCGAGGGAGCCTCCGGACGCGCTGCGACCACAGCCGAAGATGACGACGACGACGCGGAGCCCGCACGCTCAGAGGTCCCGGGGTATGCGAAGCCCGAGGCCGCCGCCGCCGCCGCCGCCGCCGCCGCGGCCGCAGCCGCTGCGCGCCCGGAGTGTGTCCCGGCGAATACTGGCGCCGAGAGGAAGCCGCGACACTGGCCCGGCGCCGCCGCCGCCGCCACAGACGAGGAGGAGGAGGAGGCTGGGGCCGCTCCGGCGGCCCCACTGTCCGCCCGCAGCCCGTCCATGTCCCAGCTCCCGGCGCGGCTCATGGCCCGGCCTGGCCCGGCCCTGGCCCCGGCCCCGGCCCCGCGCAGGACACCATGGCGCGGCGCGCTTCCTCCCTCCTCTCCTTTCTCTCTCGTTCTCTCGCTCCCGCCCTCTTCCTCTCGCCCTCTCTCCCTCTGCGAGCCTCCCGCCTCCCGCCCGCCCGCCCTCCAACAGGTTAGCTCATCGCGGGACGTTTATAAAAACGAAGTTCAGGTTGGGAGGGGGCCTGGGCCGGTCGGGGGGCCTCCTCCCTCCCCGAGGGCTCCCGCTCGGGGCCGCGCCATTGGCTGCGCGGGGCCACGTGGGGGTGGGGGCGCGGGAGAGCCTGGCTCCTGGCCGGGGCCCCTCTGGACCCACCCACCCGGGCCCCTACCTCTTCCCAGCCCCTAGTGCAGCCCACCGCCCCTTCCTGCCCTCCCCCGGACCCAGGCGTTTGCGCCGCAGCCAACCCCCACGAGTTGATTGCGCGACCGCCCATCCTAGGCCCTGTCTGCGACTGAGACGGGCGCCGAGGCCTGCGCCTTGTTTGGGCCACGGCTGGTTTTGCCACCTCTCCTCGGGTCCGAGCTGCACAGCTCAACGAAGGCGAAGGACAGAGATGGCCAGAATGATGTGAAAACAGATTGCTTTTGGATCCCGTTGCTTAATCCCTTGGATTAGTTGACCTAGACCCCAAGCCCGAGGAAGTCTATTTTCCCTACCTTGAACAACCGCCACGGGCATTTCACGCAGGTTATCCTAAGGGATCCACCGAATTAAGACTAATTGGAGCAGGTCCTCGCTAAACACACACATCCAGTCCACCAGGAAAATGCCCACGAAGCGCCCTTAGGGACGGGACAAAGACTTACAAGTAAGTCAAGCAGCAGAAAAGACTTCCACAACGCGGCGAACCTGACGATCTGCCCCACCGAGAAAACTCCTGTTGCCTGATCCTCCACACTGTTCGCCTTTACACTCAGGCCAACCGGGAATCACTTCTCGATCTGGCCTCCCCAGCCTCAGTGCAGATTCCCCTGGTCAGCAGAAACACCCTGCAGAGGGCACCTGGAGAAAGCCACTCTGCTGCCCGCCCCGGAAACTTCTGCGCCTCCCCTGCAGCCCGACTCCCTCCTGCATTTTGCAGCCACCACCCACCCCCGCCCATTACTCACACCAATTAATTGAAAACTTCACTTTCCCAGGGACCTTTGTTTCACTTTCTTTTCCAAGCTGCCAACTGCAGAGAACTGAGAGGGGCAAATTAAGAGGGTGTGTTTTTTTTCCAAGCCAAGTTGAGGCTCCAGATAAGAGCAGCCCTGAACAACTGGGTCTGGCCTTCAGGGGAGAGAGTGGGCTCCTGGTGTCAGCCATCACAGCCCTGACCCGATTCATCCCTTTGCACCATTTCTCTGCTATGGAGCCCCAGCCCACCACCACCCATCTTAGTCACTGGGGGGGGGGGGGTGGTGGTGGTGGTGGTGGACAGCTGGTGTGTCTCCTGGGGTAAATTTAAGGGTCCCCCTTAGGAGCAATATTTGATCTGAGCAGTTAAAGCTTCTGGGGTGGGTGCAGAAGCCCTCAGAGTGAGCCTGTTTGGTTCTGCAGTGTTAACTCCCCAGGCCAGCCCATCTCCAAGAAAATCGCGCCCATGAGCCTGTGACTGATGAAGCCAGCTTGTCACCCAGCCCTGCCATTCCTGGACCCAAGACGCGACTGGATGGGGCGAGTAAAAAAAAAAAGCCAAGGAGGCCCTCCTGGGCCTGGCCTGGCATTGCAGGGTGGGCTGCTGGTGTCGGGAGTGTTGACACGCAAAACCCAGTAACCATAAAAGGCTCAAATAAAGGGGAAAGTTATGAGAGGGGCGCTGGAAAGGAAAAGCAGGGGAATTTGACCTTTTTGAAGTCCTAGATGTGTTCATGATCAAATCTGAGTCAGAGGGGCTTGAGCCTTTGCAGAAAATCATAGGGAATACAAGTTTTCTGGTGCGAACAATTTTGGTTACTTGAAAAATGGAGGCAAAAGTTAGTAACGGAAGCTGAATCAGCGTTTTAAAAACACCAGCCCGTGCTAGGTGACAGAGGTTGCTGATTTTTTGGAAGAGTCTGGCGGGGTCCTTCTCACCCAGCAATTTCGGTACCAAACCAGGTGTGGAATATCAACCCCAAACTCTCTTATTTTTCCTTTGTCTCCCTTGCTTTTTCTCAGAGAGGGAGAACAGAGTTAAACATTTTTCCCCCATGATCTCAAAAAGCAAATTTGCTGAAATAATTTCTAAGGCATAACTGGAACCAATGAACTTTCAGTCTTTTAAAACTAAATATCCCTGTGATTCCTCCCCCCCATACCAGAGATTTCTGTGCCACATTCTAATGGATAAATACATTTTAATAGTCAATTATATGTCAAAATATGAAGAAAATGAAATTCAGCTAGGAAGGAAGAATTTGTCAAGTTTTGCCGATTTGAGACAGCCCTTCAATTTTGGCTGAATTTTCCATGCAGCAAATTAAGTTCTGCAGGGCTGGGAGGAAAGTCTGAATTCATGACCTGGTTGAAAAACACTTCTCAATCATGGCTCTACCTCCAGTTGCCCTGTGGGACCTTCACAGGACTCGGGGTTTCTCTGTCCATCCTAGTGGATATTGGGATTCGGGAGGTTTTAAACAATAAGGAGTATTGCCTCTTGCTATTCTGTTGCTGAATCTACTTCCAGTACAGCCTTCAAGGTCCTGGACCTGGGGGAGGGAATTCCCCTTAGAAAGGAGGCTCCAACTGGACCTTGTGAGAGCCCTTAAACCCAGCACCCCAGGGCAGCGGCTGCTATTGGATCATAGGGCTGCGGATGAGTACCAGGCAAAGTCAGGGTTGCTCTGTTTATGAACTAATAAGACACATAATTTACAAGCCAGGGTGGTAGGTAGTAGAGGAATTTTGAGGCTGAATTTGCGGAAACATTTCATTTAGTCTGTGTACCCTGTGTCCGAGTTGATTTTAGGTTTAAGCTCAATGGAAATACTTTCCTTTAATTGGTCAGGAGCATAGATTGAACCCTGTGTATGTGTGTGGGTGTATTATGCTGGGACTTTAACAATAGACATAAACTTTGTTAAATGAAAATCTTTTGCAGCCAGACAGAAATGCCTCCAAACACTGACGTGTTATTCAGTGAAACCAGTTTTGTCACATTTCCAGATTTGGGAGAGAATCCCTCATTGTCCAAAGTCTTATTGAGAAGGGAGGGCAGGGAGAGGGAGGGGGGGAGAGAGAGATCATCTCTGTCCTCCTTTCCCACCACTCACTCGTTCTCCTTTCTCCTCTCTCCATAGGCACCCTTTCTGGGAATCAATAATGTTCTGAAAATCACACCCTGTCTTGTCCTCCTTGTAGACGATCTTTCAAATCATGTCCTTGTCCTGGGTTGGGGAATGGGTGGATGAAGTCTGAGATTTAGACTCACTGAAGAACAGAAGTTCCTCTGCTTGCCAAAACAGTGAGCTCAATTAACCCCATAATCAGTGGCCATTAGCACCAGACAACAATTACCGGCTCCTATCAGAGTGGGGTACTTGGAATTCCTTTGAAAGTCTTTTCCTTGATGGAAAAGAAGTGCACCACGAAGTGCAGGACACCCCCCTAATTAACTTGTAAGAAGCCAAAAATTAAGTGTAGAAATAAAGTCTTCATTCCAGAATAAAGTCTTAAATCCAGCAGGACTGGCTGGACCGTGTTCTCAACCAAATCTGTGTCCTGCCAACTTTGAATCTAATTTCTCTCTGTAGGCAATACCCAGTTTCATTCAGGTTGGAAATATATATTAAGAAAAATAAAAATAACATCCTAGGGTAAAGAGAGGGGTCTCTAGCAAAAGCCAGACAGTGGAATCCTCAGTTTGGTCACTTTCTATGTCTGAGATGTATTCCATTTGGATTTTAAAACACAGTTAGGCTTTATCAAATGTAAATTGTTTGCAGCAACAACAAAACACTCTCTAAACCCAAAGTGCTATTTGGTGAATCTAGGTTGGCCTCCCACAGAGCAGAGGGCTCTTCTTGTTGGGAGGGAGAAAACTCCAGTCCTGGCAGGAATGAAACACAGCAAGAGTCTTCCCTCTTAGAGAAGCACTAACCTTGCTGAGAAGGGGGTGCTGGAGGGTGGGCCCAGAGCTGGAGGATATCAGTAACTTGTTGCCCTCCCACCTGCCCTCCACGAAACAAAAGCTGGGACTGCAAACAGTTTTCTGCTATTTTGCCTGGTGTCTCAAGGCCTGGGGTTTTCCTCCTATGCACTTCTCTAGCAAGGTCATTGTTCGCTGGAGTCCAGCAAGTGCTCGCTCTGTTGACCTTTGGAAATGAAAGAAAGTTAATGTCCTCTTCTCCCCACCTTCTCTCTATCCCTTTTCCTCTCGCCCTCTCTCTGTCTCTCTCCATTCCCCAGAGCCCTTGGTCTCTATGAGGAATCCGCGTGTGGACACCAGCAGGGAGAAAAGATGAAGATTAAGGAAATGCCTAACCAAGAAGGTGGGCCGTGGGGGGATAGGACGTGGGGTGGGTGGGTGGCGGCGCGAAGGGAGTGAGGTGGAGAAGCAAGTGGTCAGGCTTGCTTTCCCGGCGGGCAGCGCGCAGTTCCTCAGGCCTGGCGCTAGATGTCTCTGCAAGTTTTCCCGTGGCGTCTGAGGGCGCTCAAGCTTCAGGCAGGCAGCGGGTCTGGGTAGCCCCAGAGCCCGGGAGAAAGTACCCCCCCCCCCTCCTCACCCAGGGCAGTCCCTCGTCGGGTGCGCAACTGTAGCGGGAAGGACGAGAACTAGAAGCAGCCAGAGGGACTAAGAGACAGCGCAAGGACTGCCCGCCTAGGGATGGCCCCAAAAAGATGCCAGGAGGGAGTCAGGCCTGAGTCGCCAAAGCGGCGACTCTTTCCCTTATAAACCGAAACCTCCAAGCCATAAGCCGTGGGGACTGTATTTAACTTAAAGAAAGTGCACCAGGGGTTCGAAGCCTAGGTTTTAGCAATTCTGCTGTCCCTCTAAACCCAGGCGGCCCCAGTCCTCGAGCGAGCTTGCTTCCGGATGCGGGTCCGCGCGGGTTTGGGGCCCGCCTAGCCCAGACCCTACCGCGCGGAAGACCGCAGCCAGGCCCCGGGAGTACGCGGGGGCTCCGTTGCAACTCCGGCTTTACCCGCGCCCCTCCGCCCGGGCAGCCTGGACACATTTATATTACCTTCAGTCCAAGGCCAAAAGTGTTTACCGCTTCACCTCGGAGGAGCAGCTGCTGCTCAAGAAACAAGTATTTAGTCTGGAGGCCCAACCTGCCCCTTCAAATTAAATGAACAAGTAAATAAATAAGACCTCCTTCATGTAATTCCTCCTTTGGACCAAAACCCGTTTTCCAGTCCATTTGGAGAAAGGCGGTCCCACACCCTCACCCCCAATGCACCTTAAAAATTCTTGACAAACCACGGGGACATGGGCTGGACTCTTGTCTTATTTTATTGAGTAAGTCCTATATTTTGGTGGTGAGGAGAAGGTCTCAATATGGCCCAGAGGTTACAGATAAAAACTGGGAGCATCTGACTGGTCGTTCTCAGTTTCAGCCTCCACCACCTGGGAGAAGTGCAAGGTTTGGGTATTTCATTAATAAACATTAACAAAACTGTTTGTTAATCTTTTTCACTATCTGCTATACAGGCTCAGTGTTTTGGAGGTAGGCCTGTATTTCAAGAAGATGTATGCAAAAGTGAAAAAAAAATCAATTAAAAATGCTGCCCCAAAGCTTTTAAGAACCTTATAACTTGGATATTTTCAGAGATAAGTTTAAATCAGCAAGTCCTTCAACCTCTCTGTGTGGAAGGAGTCCATCTCTGTAGAAAGGATAATAGAATCCATCTCTAGCTTTGCGCAGTGGCAGTATCGTAGCCAATGAGGTTTATCCGAGGCGCGATTATTGCTAATAGAATCCATCTCTAGAGTTGCTTCGAGCTTTAAAGGAGATAATATATGTAAAAAACACTTATAATTTTAGAGTGAAAGCTAAATAAAAGTTCACCAACATTACTAGACTAGTAGATGTGGAATCTAAAATTAAGCAAGGGACATTAAATATTGGTATGGGATATTCACCGTCTCTGGTGAAATATTGTCTGCTAAACGCAGTTTAATGAAAAATTATAGGTGTCTTTTACTGTGAGTAATTTCCCTGACGTGTTTTCCAATGTACCTTTTATAATTAACGTGCTAGAATACGAAATATTAGTGTTATTTAAAAGGTGCAAAATAGTTTTCAAAACCACTAATGAATGAAGTTGTCGCCTGGAAATGGTGTTTTACCTTTTCAACAGACTGAGGTCCGGTTTGGCGCAGGCTTTGGGACCAGAGGCGTCAGGTCCCAGAGGAAGGGAAGAAAGGAAGAAGCGTGGAGTGAAGGAGGAAGGGGTTGCGGTCGGCACCTCAGCCCCCAGCTGCGGCTTCTGCGATTCAAAGTAGCTCACAGCTGCCGAAACCGCGAATAAAACAGACGGGGGCGCCAAACGACAGCAATAAAGGCATCTGTGACTTCCGCCTGGGTCGCGCCCGGGCCTATACCAACCCCCGCCAGGGCCTCGGCCACCCACGAACCCGAGCCTGGACCGAAGTGTCCCATTCAATTCCCTAAGCAAGTGGGACTGGGCTGGGGGAGGACCCTTCCCAGGTTCCTGGGGCAGCGACTTCTCTTTGCCCGGGACCCTACCGGGGGTGGTAGAGCTGCGGGCATAGACTGTGGAGCTAGGAGGGAGCGGTGGGGGCACTCGCAAGGCTAATCTTTGAACGCCTTAAGGGCCAGAAAGCCGCCTCAGGGAGGGCTTATAGTGCTCAGAGTCGAGTGGCCTCTGGGACAGGGTGGGAGGTGGACGCCGAGGCCGGTGCTCTTCCGGGTTCCCGACACCCACTCCACGTCCCTCCTCCCCCCACCACCTCTCCAGCCACCGCGTGTCTCTCCAGCTTTGCATTTCTCACCTTGGGGGAGAATTCCGTTTATTACCTAAAGAGGTGGATTTGATTTTCTAAGCAAAGCTCACGTTGTTGAAATAAGTTGGCGCCGAGGGGAACCGGAGAGAAACTTTTGGCATTGACTATGTGTATAAATGTATATAAATATACTTAACACCTCGTCTCTCCTTACATTCCTGACGCGCCCCCAACGGGTTCAAGGTTAAAAGGAAAGCGCCAACGGAGAGATGGGCAAATAGATTCTGGGTTTGCCCCTAACACACCCCAACGTGCTGGGTGTGGCGGCAGGGAGGAAGGGGGGCTGGGTTGGGGTCTGAGTTGGCGCTGAGGGGAGGATGCAGGACCCGCGCCCAGCGCCCAGATTGCCAGGGTCTCTCGGCCTCTTCGGAAGCTCGAAGGCCGACCTCCGTGTCCCGTCCATATCTTATCGTGTCCCTGCCTGTGACCAGGGATCTCTCCTATTTTGCTGCTGGCTGGCGGACCCGCACAGTGCTTCGGGGGCCCGGACAGGGTGGGGCGCAAGCGCGGGAGGAGATGTGCAACGGCCTTGAGTGAAGATTGATCTTCGTTAAAATGGTTGCCACCGGCGTCATTATGACCATCAAAGTTATCGCCAAGAGACTCAGCCTCCAAGCTCAGGCCACAGGAAGCAGCAGCAAGGCTGGTACGAGACTCTCCGCGCCCAGACTCAGCACCGGGCATACTCAGGGCCACAGGTAAGAGGTTGGGTTGGGGTAGGAGAAGGAGAGAAGAAAGAAGAGCAGAGTGGAAAAGGGAGGGCAGCGGATGGAAAGGGAAAGAGGCTAAATCCCTTCTTTCCTCCTTTGACCTAGAAATTCGGCAACTTTGCCACAAATAATTCAATTTGAGTAGGGAGGGGGAAAGCTGGCAACGTAAAAAGTGGATCTGGGGCAGCCCATATGGCGTTATAAATCGCGACTGTGTTTAAAGGTAGCTGTCGAATTCTACTATGAAATCGTCCAGCCGAGTTCATTTCCCCCAGGGAAAATGCGTAGGCGAGAAGCCTATCCATCAGCAGGGTTATAAAAGTAAAAAACCCAGGACTTCAAGTTCAGAACTCACTCTGCAAACGGTGTTAAAAAATCAGAGAGGACCTAATGATTTCCGTTTGGAGGCGCGGGCCCAACGCACCTCCCCAGCCACGTAGCACTGAAGTGCTTTCAAAACTCTACGATATTTCCTTTCCCTTTCTCTCTCTCTCTCTCTGTCTCTCAGCTGGGGTGGGAGGAGAGCAGCCAGGCTGAGGCGAAGAAGTGGGGAGAGAGAAAACTCCGCGCCTTATTTGTTAAATAAAATACATATTTGGTTCTGAAATTCAAAAGATAAGTAATCCAGACAGGAGCGCAAGGTCTCCTTACGCAACTCTTCCTACATCCTCCCTCTGGTCCCCTCCCTTACCCCTCCCGCTTGTAAATGTTAAAAGGGGGGGGGGGGGCTTCCCGACGATCTACTCTGGAAAATCAAAGCATTATCTATTATTTAACACGTATCTATGTCCGAGGAAAAATGAGGAAGGCACTGCATGATTAGGACCTAAGGGGCAACCCAGCAAACTGAGAGCGTAATGATGCCCCTAAATGAAGGGGGAAATGTGCCGCGGCGCGCTCTATTAATCAGACTGTCAATTTCACCCCCGAGGCCAAACCCCCGGGCGAACAGAACCGGCTCTGAGCGGGCAAAGGACCGGAGCCTTCCTCCTCACTTCTTGTCTCTTCTCGCCTCCTACCTGGATCTATTTGTCTGCTCCGAAGCCGCCTTCATTACCCACTGACAGGAGCGTGTATTTATTTGCTTATAAACCTGTTACAATAAATGATTATTCGAACGGCGTCATTCGTACCTTAATGACGAGCGAGCGCTACTTTTTGATGAATGACATCTCGGGCTCGGAAGGATGTATGGGTCATTTTGACCAGTCATTCCCTCGCTCTGGCATCCCACAATTTTTCCGCCTCCCTCCAAAAGAGATAATAATATTTAGAGGCGCTCGCTGGGGCTGAATGAGAATTAGCCCTAGGCGCAGCCCATCATTAGGACGGGACAGCGGGCCACTGTGACATTTTTTAGAAAGCTGAGATGATGGAAAGAATAAGAAAAGAGATGATTCTGATGGAGAGAGGGCTGCACAGCCCCACGGCCGGCAAGCGGTTCTCCAATTTGTCCGATTCAGCTGGCAATGCTGTGCTCGAGGCCCTGGAAAATTCGCAGCACCCGGCTCGCCTCAGCCCGCGCCTGCCGTCCGCCCCCCTGCACAGCGCTCTGGGAGACCTCCCTGCCAAGGGCAAATTCGAAATAGACACTTTGTTCAACCTGCAGCACCCGGGCAGCGAAAGCACCGTCTCCTCCGAAATCGCCTCCGCAGCGGAAGGCCGTAAAAAGCCGGGTCATTATTCAGAGGCCGCCGCCGAGGCGGACATGAGCAGCGACGTGGAGGTGGGCTGCTCCGCGCTGCGCTCCCCTGGCGGCCTTGCCGCCGCGCCGCTCAAGGAAAACAATGGCAAAGGTAACCGCGCCGCCCTTGCTGCGCTCTCTGGTCGCATCCTCCCCGCGTTCCTCCGCGGCTTCTGCTGGCCCTTCCTACTGCCTTTGCCCCTAACCGACCTTCTTTCGCAAGCAAGCTGCACCCAGCGGGCTCGGGCGGGGGCGGGACGCATGCTGGGGACCCTGCATTCCCGCTTTGCTCCTTGAGTCTCCCAGCGAGGCACAGGCCTGGGGCGTTCCAGGCCCGCCAGCCCGCTATCGCCCGAGTTCTAGAAAATGTTTCTGCGGGCTGTTCTAAAAGCCTGTGCGAGCTGACCAACCCCTAGCCAGCCGCTGAGTCGCGCTACGGGAAGGGTGCCCAGGTAGCTGCTCTGAACTCCGTTTCCCCTGATTCCCCAAGGCCAAGTGGAGGGGCATCCTCAGTAAGTCGGAGGGAGAGTCGCCGGGCGCCTCTGGGAGACCCGCTTGGGTCAGCGGAAGAAAAGAGTTGAAAAGTAGAGTCCACTTCCCAATGGTTCCGGTTTGAGCTGCTGCTCTTTCTCATCTTAAAAATATTTTTTAGCCAAACCCAAAAGACTATCAAAGAAAGGTTGGGAGCCCTACAAAAGCTGCCCTGCTGTCTCCAGACCAGGGGAAACCCAGAGCTTACCAAACTGCGCCTAGATGTAGGCATTTTCCCTTGACCAATTTTCCTCCTGACTTGAAAATTTCCAATTATTTAAGGAAAAAAAAAAAAAAACACCTTCCTAATTGAGTTCTTATTATTTGGTTATGAAGGGGTCCCCAAACTTTACTGATTCCATTAAAGGCAGCAATTTATAAGCATGACAGACACTATCAATTCTGGCAGCATCTCGCCTTCCTCTCCCGGCTTTCCCCATCCACGCTCAGCCCCAGCGCGGGGATCGCGGCCCTACAGTGACTCTCGCACTGTCGGCCGTTTGTTTGCTAGGGTACGCGGAGAGCGGCTCTGCCGCCGGCACCACGACGTCTGCGTCGGGCTCTGGCCTTGGCAACCTGCATGGAGGTGGCGGCAGCGGCGGTGGCGGGGGCGCGGCGCTGGGCGGCTCCGGCTCCGGCGCGGATCAGGTGCGGCGCTACCGCACGGCGTTCACCCGCGAACAGATCGCGCGCTTGGAGAAGGAGTTCTACAGGGAGAACTATGTGTCTCGGCCCCGCCGGTGTGAGCTAGCCGCGGCGCTCAACCTGCCGGAAACCACCATCAAGGTATTGATTCCAGCACGCGCCTTTTCTAGCCTCCCCGGGGTGTCTGGGTTGATTTTTGTTTCTCCTTTCTTCTTCCTGGGTGGCCACATTTAGCTGAGGGCCTGAAAGTCCGCGGGGTAGAGTCACCAAAAAAACTGGCATATTTATTTCTCAGCTGCTGAATCCGAAGGGTTGGCCGGCCTTGCTGACCTGGGAAGGCCCGGGAATGGCGGAGCCGATGCCGGAAACGCTGGCCTCTGTTCGATTCTGCCCAGCGCCTGCCCAGGTGTCCCTAGCTCATGTCCATGGCCTCACTTTCCCTTGGGCGGCAAAGCCGGCTGGTCTTTGTTCCTCTGGCACGAACCCTAGGTGAAACTTTTCATCTGCTCTTGATCTTGGAGATTTATTTTCCACATAAATCGTTACAACAAGGAGAAAGGAATACTGTATTTTGAAGATCGATTGGGTTGAGAAAGTAGTTTCCTAAACATTTTTCTCTTGGGCAGCAGTGGGGTGGGGAGAGAAAGAAAGCAACCTTGGGGGTGGGAGGGAGGATACAACGAAATTGTTCTTACTTCTGAATCTCTAGGTGATTTATTTTATTAATCTGAGAGAGACAGCTGGGAGGTTGGGCGACTTGGCGAACACTTCACGGAGGATCCCACACTAGAAACGAAAAGAGTAAATTGCAAGGGATAAGGGAGGTTGTGGAAGTCTCTCTTTGGTTTGATCAGGCTTTCTTTAATTTAGAGTTGTGACGAATGATGTCTTCATTAGACTGCGTTGGGAGGGGTAGAAAAGTCCCCTTCCCAGTTTAAGAGGGTGTTGCTCCCGCCACTCATTTGAGGCAAACGATTCCAACAAAATCATCCCTTCGGTATCAAAACCGAACGTGTGCCCTTGGGGCAGGTTGTTGCGGCTCAGAGGACGCAAGACCTCGAGCGGCGACCTTTTGGAAAAGCTGCCGAGATAGCAGACCCTCTTCAAAGGTGGCCTAGAATCCCGTGCAAATCCTGGGATTGGGAGAGGGGTGCTCGGCAAGCCTGGGCACCAGTGGGTGGCGAGGAAGGAAAGGAAAGGTTGCGCTGGGATCTAAAACGCAGCAAAAAGCAAGGGAGCAGGAACCGAGGGCAGAAGGCTATTTTCGCGCAGGAAGGTGTGCCCATGGCTGTTCCCACTGTCGCCCTCACTACCAGCTGGGAGAGCAGAGGGGCCTCCAAGGGGCGCCCAGTCGGAGGGGAGTAGTAGGTCAGGCCTTGCGGAGGTCCGGGAAGGGTGGAGAGGTCCAGGGCGGGGGCTGAGGCCTCCCGGCACTCCTTAACTCGGGCCGCGGCGCGGCTCTCCCCTCAGGTATGGTTCCAGAACCGGCGCATGAAGGACAAGCGACAGCGCCTGGCAATGTCGTGGCCGCACCCGGCCGACCCCAGCTTCTACACCTACATGATGACGCACGCGGCCGCCACCGGAAGCCTGCCCTACCCCTTCCACTCGCACGTGCCGCTGCACTACTACCCGCACGTGGGTGTCACGGCTGCGGCCGCGGCGGCCGCGGCCTCCGGCGCAGCGGCCGCGGCCTCGTCGCCCTTCGCCACGTCCATCCGTCCGCTGGACACCTTCCGTGCCCTGTCGCACCCTTACTCGAGGCCGGAGCTGTTGTGTAGCTTCCGCCACCCGGGCCTCTACCAGACGCCAGCGGCCGCCGCGGGGCTCAACAGTGCGGCCTCCGCAGCGGCGGCTGCGGCGGCTGCGGCGGCTGCGGCCTCCTCGGCCGCGGCGGCTGGGGCGCCCCCCAGCGGCGGCTCCGCGCCCTGCTCGTGCCTCAGTTGCCACAGCAGTCAATCCGCCGCGGCGGCCGCAGCAGCCGCCGCCGCGGCCCTGGGCTCCCGGGGCGGTGGCGGCGGCGGCGGGGGTGGAGGCGGAGGCGGCGCGGGGGCCGCTGGGGGCTCGGACTTCGGCTGCAGCGCAGCGGCGCCTCGCTCCGAGAGCGGCTTCCTGCCCTACTCAGCGGCTGTGCTTAGCAAGACCGCCGTGAGCCCGCCGGACCAGAGAGACGAGGCGCCGCTCACTAGATAACTACGTCGCCGCCGCCAGGGGGCTGTGCCCGCCACTCTGAGCGTGCCCGGGAGTCCCCTGAGCGCCCCCCGCGCCCTCCGTGCGCCCACGTGCCCTCTGCGCTCTGCCCGCTGCTAACGCTGCCGCCAGGGGGCGCCCTGGCGCGGGAGGCCGAAGGGAAGATGCCCCGACCGAATTGGGGGAAAAGAGCCGCGCGAAAACCCCGCGGGTGTACCCCCAAATTTCTATTTTTGTATTTGCTACCCAGCAGCTTCCTCGTGTTTCCCACGGCCCGTGCCCCGTTTCCCGCCTCTGTCCGGAGCTCTTGGGTCTTCCCGAAGACAATCCCCTTGCCCTCAAGCTAGTCCTCTCGGGTACGGTGTCCTGACCGTTAGCCCTCAGGCCCAGGTTACTCTCCTGAACCACGTGGCCAGAAGCAAGGGAGAATCACAACAAAGAGAGGGGAATGGTGGGCCCTAGCGCGTTGTGCCGGGGGTGGGGGTGGGGCAGTCACCCCCGAGGTTCTTGCTGCTCTTCTTCTTCCAGCCGTTCTTTTCTTTAAACGAGGGTGAGGGGAGGTGGCAATCCCCGCCCCCCCCGCCTGAGCTTGTTAGGGGTCCCGTGCACGGAGAGCGGAAGAATGGAGGTCTGAGAAGGCCAGGAGGGCGGACGGAGAGCGCGGGCGGCCGCCGGTTGTGTTTGTGAGACGGCTTACCGCGAGGTGTACCGCGTGCGGGCGCGAGGCGAGAGGGGGCTGTGGCCGTCTTCCCCGGGAAGAGCAGCGCGGAGGCAGGCAGTGGCCGCCTCCCCTCCACTCTCGGCGCACCCCGGTTCTCTCTTTTGATCTTCGGTGCGGGATGCAGGCGTCTTGCATATTTTATGCAAAAAGTAATGGCAAAAGAGGGTGCCGCAGCCAGGCCGGGAGTGGGAAGGGGAACGAAGGGAAGGGGAGGGCAAGACTGACAGATCGTTGTCTATTTGAAGAAGCGTTTCCAGCTCAGTTTTCCAACTACCGGGTTCCATTCCATCTGGGAAATACTTGAATCTCTAGATATGTGGTATTATCCTGAAGCATTTCCTTAGACACTTTTCTAGGTTCGACCTCGATTCCCCTCACCCCTTTCCCTCCTCGCTTTCCTTTTCCTTGGGTAAAATGGTTCTTGGCATGTTTCTCACGCATGTCTATTGCGCTTTCGCCTCTGCAAAGCCACCGCTGGGTTGTCGAGACCCATTCTGCCAACCCCGGCTACTGGAGGGGTTTCCTTGAACTTGAAGAAAGGCACATCAAAACCCACCAGTGTTAACTGCCACGTCAATTTTGATGCTAATAATGTGCAGATTATGACGAAAATTGCCAATCATGCTCTCTGATGGACCTCCTTTGAATGTGGAATTGGAGAAAAGTTCCCCGCACGGAGACCTGCTGTCAAGTACTAACAACCCGCTAAGGGAAGTCATTAGGAGAGACGGATAAGAGACTCGGTACATAAAACATTGTTCTTGGTGCATAGAATGTATGTTACTTAATGTTATCTCTGTTACCTGAAGTGATTTCGCAGAAGAAAGCCACGTTCTTATCATCTCAATTGCCAATTTTCATTTTGGTAACTCGGACGCCCTGGGTAGACTTTTCTCTGTTAAGTTGATATTCCACCAATGTGAACAGCCTCATTAAATCAAGCCCAGATATTTCCATAATGCTCCCCGCAGAGCCACTTCGCTCCTCACATAATGAGATTTTCTGAAGAGTTGAAGCCCTAAAATAACTTGCTAGTGCATGTTTAGACCCAACAAAGTGGGTATGTGTGTGTATTAAAATGTAGGTGTGCTACCTACATATTCGTGTGTATATATGTATGTATATATGTATAGGTATGTATATACATATATATCCATTCTCTTAAACATATGCATATGTAAGAGATGCACACACATCCGTATATACCCATTGGCACTATAATCTCTGATTTATTTCAAATTCTTGTTCTGACATATTTTTGTTATTTTAAAGACACTGGATTTTAAAAATTCATTTCCTAAAAATAGGCTTTCAGGAAACTTTTGAAAAAATTCATTTCCAGGAGAACTTATTATTTTCATGAAATGGAAAATATTTCAAGGGAAACAGTATTTCAAAACTCCTGGGGTCTATTAAGATATCCCTATAAAGCATTAGAAAACTTCCTAATGAAATAGAAATTATCTAAAGCTCGTTTT
>NC_139030.1:43756693-43944193 GCF_964662115.1 Mustela nivalis
CCTCATATTCTAAACCTCACTTTCCTTCCCCCTCTCCCTGCGTTTGCCCACCCTGATCGCAAGGCCTGACTCAAGTTTTCTCAGACAAGATCAGAGCCCCAGGACAGAAGGTTTTGCAAGGAGGCAGGAAGATTAAAATGGGGGTTTCACTGGGACCTCCTTACATTTCATTGTTTCCCCTGTGACACCCCCTTCTTATCTTGGGCAGTTAACATTTAAGTATTTCCATTTTTCAGGTACTGCCAAAAGCACGTTTGTATATTAACTCATTTAATTCTCTCCACACCTCTACCATACGGTTTCTACCACTATCTCCATTTTACTGAGGGCGTAAACTGGCTATGTGACAAACGCTTTTTCAAAAAACGGTAGATTGGAGTTCAATCCCCGCGACCCAGATCCTCCCGTTGGTGATCTCAGCTGCTCCAGGAGGCTGGGCCTCAAAGAGTGACATGGGCAGCTCCCCCGTGCTGGGGAGCTGCCCTCCGAGTTGGGGGCACCCTCCCGGTAGGTCTGCGTTTGTGTTGACCAAACAGGAGGGTCCCTGGCCCGCTGGAGCCTGCAGAAGGTTGAGGCTTGGCTGTAGGCCTCCGGGGCTGCAGAGGCCGTGTGGAGTGAGGTGGCCTACCCCCCACCACTCAGGACCCCATCTTGGCGCCCCTCCCAGGAGGGTCCTTCTCTCCTTTGGACGGATCAGCTTCTGGAAGGCCTTCCCGGATCGCGGCTTCGAACCCCTGAAAGAGCTCTGCTTTCTCAGGTTCAGCCCAGGCCGCCGCCCCCCTCCCCCCAGCGAGAGGACCCGCAGCCAGGGGATGCCCACCCAGACTCTGGCCCCCTCCATTCCGTACTTGGGGCAGAAGACCAGGTGAAAGGGCACGTAAGGGCGGCCGGCGTTTGGGTGAGAGCAGCCAGCCTGGAGAGTGAAGCTGGGCGCCTGGGTGGGTGGGGACTGGTCGCGCGTCTATGCTAAGCAGGGGCGCTCGGGCCTCCAAAGCCGCCGCAGAGGGCGCCCCCCTGGGAACCCCCTGTTCCCCCGCTCTCCCCCCCCCCCCCTGCCCAGAAGGGGGTCGGAACCGCTGCGGGACCGTCTAGGACGTGTGCGCCGCCACGGCTGAACCTGGGGGATGCGCGATCCCTACGGGTTCCAAAGGGCTCCACCCGGGCGAGAAGCCAGGAGATGGGAATAAGGGGGAAAGTGTAAAGGCTGCAGTCTGGGCCGCGACTGCTGGCGCCAGGCCTTCGGCTGCACGACTCTCCTTCCCCCACACTGCAGGCGCTCATCCGCCCCGCTGGCTGTCCCGGTCACCTGTGGGGGCGGGCGTGGGCGCTTCGTAGAAGTGGCTCACCACCGCTCAGGTGCACCGGCCCGGGAGTGGTGAGGGGAGGGCAGCGGCTAGGCCACTGCTGAGTGTGTCGGACACAGCTCCGCTGGCCGAGCGGCAGGAGACTCCCAAGGGCGTGTGCAGAGAGCAGTTCAGGAAAGTGCTTAGCCAGGCTCCAAGCACCTCTCTGCTTCTCTGACTGTTGCCTCTCTGACCACCAGGCCGTCCAGAGAGAGGCCATAAGGAGGCGAGGTTTAGGGGGCCATTCGGGGGCATCCCCGTCGGCTTCTGCAGCGCCGCCCTCCAGCAACTCCTCCCGACCTTTAGGTCACCTCTTTGGGCAACCTTCCTTGATTTCTCCCCCCTTCCGCCTTAGAGATTCCGGCTTTTGCGTCGCATTCGATGTGGCAGGAGGGCAAGCCCGAGGTTTTAGCGCAGTATCTCTAGAGCCTTGGGCAGAAAAGAGTCTCAATAAATGTCTGTTGATTTAACGAATGAATAAATGAGGGGGACAAAGGAGAGGCCCAAGGCTCCCCCCGAAGCACCCTGGTCTGCAGATGGGAGAGAGAGCAGGGATGGGGTCGGCAAGGCCAGAGAGGTTCAATTCCTGGGAAAGGAAAGCAGGCGTCAGGAAACAGTTGCCTTAACTGCCACCTGTTGTCAGGAGGCAAGGGATGGAGACAATGACTAGCTGTCGCGGTCTCGGGGTCTCGGGGTCTCGTGGGATGCTGTCCCCAGCTGGGGTGCTGTGCAGGGGAAGGGGGGGGGGAATGCTTCTGGGTTCTTCCGTGGGTGAACATCTGAAGGTCAGAGCCTAGTTCTCCACTGCCTGTGGATCCACCAAGAAACACTCCCACCCAATGCCAAAGGGATGGACCAGGCCTCAGTGCCTCACAGTTCTCTACAGGAGAGGAAATGGGTTGAAGGAAAGGAGGGCAGAGGTTTCCTAGGAATGTTTGTTTGTTTGTTTGTTTGTTTTGTTTCCTAGGAATCTGACCAGATCTGCAAGGAGAGAAAAGAGCCCCAGGCCTGCAGGCTTGAGGGACCTGGATCCAGAGAGACACCCAGGACAGTGACAGAATTATGTCTCTGACTGATGATGGATGCAGCTGGGAGGGCAGAGACAGCAAGAGACTCAGGGCCAGTCAAGCCCAAAGTAGGTCCAATCATGGGGATGAGACCAGACAGAGCTGCAGTTTGAAGATGCGGCCTCTCAAGCAGTGGGCTCCAAATCTTTCAGGAAGTAGTTGGGGGAGGAGAGGAGACGGGGTAGGGACACAGGACCTTGTGGTCTCTATGCCTCTAGATCTAAGGGTGCTGGGGGAAATCTTGCAGACTCAGGTTCTAACTGATCTCCTCCCCTCCCACAGCCACCATTTACCCAAGATGAGAGGCTGTATAACCTCCTCATTTGAAGACCTTCCCTGTCATTAATTGGTGGTGTGACCACAGGCAAGTTACTGGCTCATTTTGTGCCTTATTTTCCTCATCCATAAAATAGGGACAGTCCTGCCCTAATGGGTGTTGGGAAGATTGAGTTAGTATGTGCAAAGCTCACTCTAGAGTTTGAAGTTCTGCCTCTGAGTTGTTCTGGTTAATAAGAAGGAGCGGAGTGTCTGCAGACCCTGCCTTGCTCCGTTCTTAAACCACCCTTGCCCTTTCTTGTCACTGCTCTCAGAGCCCCCTAGGCCAGATAGGCTCCCAAATGCTCCCCTGACAGAGTGTCAGAGTGTCAGAACCAGGCCTGAGGTCAAGGGCAGAGTCAGGCAGCAGGTAAGGCACAGCGGGAGTGTGAGTGCAGCCTGCTCTGCTTCCAGAAAAGCAAAAAGGAGGGGGGAAAAAGCCTTATCTTGAACATTCTCTACATGCCTGGCACTGTGCTAGGCATGAAGAAACCTAAGGGAACACAAGAGGAAAAAGTAAGTCTCTTACTTCATTGAACCCTCACAGGGAGTTGTCTGCCTGCTTTCTGCATCATTCCTATTTCATAGCTGAGAAGACAGAAGCTGAGAGTGGTTAAGCAACTCGCTCAAGGTCATGAAACTAAAACATCCTGAGCCAAGATTAGAATTCAGATGAGATGAATCCTCCCTAGGGTGGAGGTCCTCAGCTCAGTTCTCCCTCCTCCTCTCCCCGCCCACAACCCCCCCACCCCTCCCAACAGTGGCCCTGAAAATCCTCCCCACCTTTTGTTGGTGAGTGACCCGGGAAGAACTAAAGGATCAGGTAGCCCAGTAGGGCTTTGGGAACCACATGCTACCTCCTTCACCAACTCTCCACATTCCATCCTCTTAAAATTAAAGCAGCAGGTTGTTGGACTCCTCTTGGCCAGGGCTCAGATAAATGATCAATAGATCTCTGCCTCTCAGTTTTCTCTTCTGTAAAATAGGTATGGGTATAACAACAGATATTGTTTCATGTGAGCAGCTTGTTGAGAAATAAAGCCCTTTAAAGTCTGCTTGGCATTTAGTTAGTGTTCAGTAAGTACACTCGTTGTAGTTAATTTTCCTGTCTTCCCTGGCTGAGCAGGCAGGAGAAAGCCCACTGGGCAAGGAGATCTGGCTTGGACATGCTCAAGTGTGTGAACCCTGCATGTCAGTTTCCAGTCTGAGCCTCTGCTGCCGCTTTTGAAATTTATGGGCAGGAATAGGGCGCCTCTTGGTGATTGCACACAGTGGGTTTCGTTGTACAGGACTCGGTGGCTACAGAGCCTTTGGGTTGCCTGCACTGGTGTTGACTGCTTCACGGGAGGTCTTGGCAACAAGTGTGACAGTGTTCTTAAAGTACTGTGGTCCCAGGTGCCGGGTGGGGGGTGGGGGCCCAGGAGAGGAACGGAGCTTTCCACCCTGCCCTGAAAGCATCCTGGGAGACCCACAGAAGCGGACTCTGACCTCCTGCAGGTGGGGACTCCCAACGCAAGCAATCCCTAGGAACAGTGGGATGTTGGAGGTGTTCCGGGTTAGGCAGAGCGGCTGACCCACGGCACTGGGGCCACTGGCTGTGCCAGACAAGTGCAGGCTTAAGCTTCTGGACTTTTCTATCAAAACCTTAGTTTTCTCACATGGGTAAGGGACCTCTGTATCTGCCTTCCTTAGCAGACTCTTGAAACCCTGCAGTCCACGTGCTCCTGGCTGGTCTTACCAAAGTCTTGTTACAAGTGTTTTCTTAGTACATCATTGGTGTTTATCATGGAGATTGAACCCAGATGAACCGTGTACTCTGGAAACTTGAACGCTTTGAAAACTGAAAAGTGGCAGACCTGACTTGTGATTCCCGGGTCCCAGCAGCGGTGGGTTACCGCGGCATTTCTGACCTCCATCCTCTGCTTGGCTTGTGAAAACCGGAGCTCTCCCCAGCGCGGAGCTCCCCGCGCGGTTTCTGGGGCTAGACGACAGGGACGGCTGCCTGGTGGGGAAGGGCAGAGGTCCGCGTGCTCAGGTGCCTTGCTGAGAGTCCTGCATTCCCTAAATGAGGCGCGCGGGTCAGGATGCCCGAGCCGAGCCGCGTACCCGCCGCGAGGAACTTACAACGCGGCGGGTTCAAGAGCCTGGAACCGGCAGAGTGCCGCCCGGGTGCGGGTACTCTCCCCAGGCCAGCGGATCCTGACCCACTGCAACCTCGCAGGCCCAGAATGGGGACTGAACCACGGGCGCGATCCTGGTACCCCTGACGTGGAGCAGGGCCAAGCCTGCTGGTTTATACCCGCTCCTAGACTCGCGGCCCCGGCGAAAATCAACAAGGGCTTCCAGTCTCTGGCACAACTCCAGCCCTGAGCGTTAGTGACCTTGTAGGGCCAGAGGATTTTCTTTTCTTTTCTTTTTTAAGAGAAAGGAAAGGAATACAAACGTCTATTTCGGACCCGATGGTCATTCCTGGTCATCCTAGTCATTCCTACCCTCACGGCCACTTTCGGTTCTGTCTCCCTGTATCGTTGAAAAAAGAGAATCCAAAGAAGGTCACGGACGCACGCAATCCCACAAACCGGGGGATTTCAAGGTGGGCGCGGAGGATGTCGAGGGCTTGTTGGGGGCGGCCCCGGACCCACAGCCTCTGCGATTTTCCAAGCAGCCCGATGTAGTCAGTTGCGCGGCGAGGGTCGGAGAAGCCTGGGATTGGCCAGACTCGGTAAGAGGGGACATGGTTTCCGCAGCCACCCAGGCACCGCTGGACAGGGGCGCCGGGGCAGGCAGGGCCCCGCGGCGAGCTGGGCAGGCAGAACCCCCAACGTTTTAACAGCGGGGGACGCGTCCACTTTGTGACCTGCGGGCCTGGTTATCCGGGGACAGGGAGAGATGGCTAGAAAAGCTCTCCCCGGGGATGCCCGGAAGCATTTGGAGATTTTCTGAAAAGGACTGGCTCCCCAGATACTGCCAGTATCTGGAGAGGAGAATGGGGCCTCACCTTTTCAAAGGGCCGGCACTGTGGGTGGGGGGAGGGCTTTTTATAACGTGCCAGCGGTGTTTGTGGGGGCCAAGTTTCTTCTTAGCGTGCCTGAACTTGGCACAGCCCCCAGGACCTCGGTTGTTGTTGGTGGACACAGGCACCCACACTCGACCCCAACCACATGGCAAAGGGTCATTAGAAGTTGGGGACTCTAGCGACGCCCAGGTTTTCTGTCTGGCTGTTTTTCTAAAGTTCGCCGGTATTGCCGCTCAAATCCCTGCAAAAGTCCATGTCCCTGGCCCGCTTCCCCATCCACTCCATCTCCTCTCAGCGATCTGCCCCATCATTAGTAGCTGCGTTGAGATTCTCGTACCGAGTCCAGGCCATCACTAAGGAGGGCTCTAATGAAATGGCGGGGGCCTGAGAGTGCCCCCTTCCCCTTGCCCAAGTCTGAGCCCCCCTTTCCACCTGCACCACTTTACTTGCTGTGAGACCTTGGGCAAGTTATTTAACTTTTCCCAGCATCCTTCTCTGTGAGATGGGGGTGGGGATGAATGATAGTCCACATCAAAGAAGGCTCATAAGGACTTCATGAATTATTTCTGGTTACACAGAAAGCAGTGTGCCTTATAGGAGTCCCGCCATATGTCATTTCCCTTTATGCTCACATCAGGCCTGTCCCACAGCCTCTCTCTCTCTCTCCCCTACACTAAGGCGCAGTCAGGATGAGACCCAGATGGTCAGGATCTGCGGATATAAAGTCCTGGAGAGAAGTAGGTGGTCAAAGGTCTGTCAAGGGACTTAAAAAAATGCCAGGCAGGCTTTGGCCCCAATGATTTGAGAAAAATTCCTTTTCTCTTCCATAATCTAAGGTCCCACATCATTTGTGCCTTTCTGCTTCAGGTTTGCTGTGAAACCTCCTTCTTCTTTCCCTCCCTCCCTTCTTTTACCCCCCTTTACCCCCCCTCCCTTGTCCTTTCCCCTCTCTTTCTTTCTTTTAACATTAAGGTAACATTTAACTCCTTCCACCTTCCAGAAACCCAGTTCAAAGGGAAAAGAAAAGCAATGAACAAATTTCTTTTTGCATATGACCCTGTGGAAATAATGCAGGCTTTGAAGTGATCTGTCTTCTTTCTGGTCTCTGCAACTCTATAAGGGCAAATTCATTAACCTCTCTGATTCTTAGTTTCTTCATCTGTAAAATGGGGATAATGATAGTAACGCCTTCTTTGAAGGATCCTTGTGAAAGTTAAAAGAAATAAAATATGTTTGAAGCACTTTGCATTGGCAACCCAGGAGGACAGCCGATAATTCATAAAAACAGTAACACAAACAATAACGCTTGAACAAAACTTAAGCAAAGAGCAAAGAGAAACCCCAAAGGACAGATATTTTCAGTGTGGAATGTTTAGGGCTTATTTTCATTCAGGTGAAAGACTAACAAAAAAATGCTCAATCCAGACCTGCAGGCTAGCATGAGTTTCAGGGAGGGGGTTCGGAACACTCAGCTATGAAAAGGGATAACTGTGCCCCATTTGACCCTCAAAAACTCAAGGCTGTCTCCGTCAGGCCCAGGGATATTTTCCTGTAAATACATTTCAGTTTCTCCAGTATCAATGCAGGAAATTGTCATGTATTAGAAGAGGGCTGCCAATAAAACATGGTCAAAGCATGATAAAACTGTGGAGTTATTCCAAATATGCTGAAGTGTGCTTTTAAAATAGGGAGAAAACCCTGAACCATTTTTTCTCATGCTATCAGCTATGGAAATGAATATTTGTATAGCTTCTCATTTTAAAGTCTCTTTGTCCCATATATATGTATATCTAGTTTACATATATAGGTGCAAATTTCCATTTTGTTTTCCATTTTGTAGAAGGAGGTTTTAACTTAATCAAATCATTGATTTTTTTTTTATTCAGGGTTCCCATTCAAAATCAGAAATAACAAAAATTTTTCTTTCTCTGTTCTTCACATAAAAAAAGCCCAACCTGTCCAATGAAATAGAACATCACTTCTGGTTAATTTTGTAAAATCCATTCCGTTATTCTTTGAGTTGTGCTTTCCATCTTCTTAAAAATGTGAACCAATCAATTATATTAGCCATATGGCTTGATCATAACAGCTAATTTCCATTTCATAATGTAATTGTTGCTTAAACACTGACAGTTTATTAGTCAAGGTGTTTAGGAAAGTTCTCTGTAGCTCTGTCTCTTTTAAATGATGATTGAAATAACCATAAAATCTCCAAGTCATTAGACTATTAGTTTCATGGTTTTAGATTCTGTGGCTCCTCAGCATTAAATACTTCCAAGGAGATGTTCCACTTGCTCTATGGTCCTGGGATCACAGCATGGATTATCCAGAATGGCTTGGTTTTCTTTGCCACCCAGAGGCTGGCAAGAGCAAGAGTTTGATGTGATGGGAGGGATCACAGGGCTACCCAATGATGCTGGACATAACTGAGCACTGGCTGAAGAGGCTGCACCGTCACACATTACTGCAAACAAAACATGCCACCCTTCAGTGATCTTAATGCTTTGCCCATTAAATATACTCCCTCATGGAAATGACAGTGAATTTAATTGGTAAACAGATGTTCCCCACTATCTTCTCAGAATTAGAAAGCTGTGGTTTATGTTTGGCTTTAAGCTCTGGGTTTCTTATTTCCCTTAGTATTTTCCAGAGTCATTTTTGGGTTTTGTTCCCACCCGTCTGAGTTTTGGTTCTGTTGTGGCCTTACTCTTGGTTTACGGAGTGAATGCTCCTGGCACTGTGATATACACCTACTGGGTCTCTACAAAAATTCACATATAATACATAAAAAAAGATGTAAAACGGGGGGCCTAGGTGACTCAGGTCATGATCTCAGGGTCTTGGGATCTAGCCCTGCATTGGGCTCCATGCTCAGCAATGAGTCTGCTTGGGGTTCTCTCTCTCTCCCTCAGTGCCCCCCCACCACCTTGTGTGTGCATGCTTTCTCTCTCTCTCTCAAAAAACAAACAAATAAATCTTTAAAAAATAGATATAAAACGTAACACTAACACAGCCTATATTTAAGGTAATTTGGCCTTCATGCAGTCTGACTTTAATTTGGGGTATGGTTTTAATAAGATGCTCTATATATCTCTGTTTATTTTGAATTTTTTAAAAAAGATTTTATTTACTTATTTGACAGAGGGAGAAAGAGAGCACAAGCAGAGGGAGCAGCACGCAGAGGGAGAGGGAGAAGCGGGCTCCCTCTTTAGCAGGGAGCTGAACAGGGAGCCCGATGCAGGGTTTGATCCCAGGACCCCAGGATCATGACCTGAGCTGAAGACCTATACTTAGCAGTCTGAACCACGCAGGCACCCCTATATATCTCTATTTAAAATACAAGAAACCCACCAGCTTGTCTCCCAGAAGATGGGATTTAAATGCCAGATGGATGGTTGGCTGATTAAAAGGCAAAAAAGTTTGGAGTCCATTGTAGAAATGTGAAAACTTTGTAAGGTGGCCTACTCTCAACTAGAATTTTAAAACATTTATATTTTGGTTATACATTATGTTAGTCATTTATCATCTATTATTGATCATATTTTCTGCTAAAGACATCCCATTCAGGTACACTACCTTGAAAGTAAGTGTTAAGAGTGTGAGTAGGATTTGCAGATCCTAGCCCTTAAGGAGAGATATTTATCTTTAGCTCCTTCCATCATCGTTGCTTGGTTATTGGACCACAGATGGGTGGATGGACTTAGCATTAGGCCTCAGCTCTCAGAGCAATGAACTTGCTGATGCTTCATGAAAGGAACTAAGGACCTTCCCCAAGGTCTGCCATATGAAGTACAATGATAAGTAATCCAATAATTGAGAGTGGCTATATACTTTGTAACTGAGTAGGTGCTCAGTAATGATTTGTGCATGGATAGGTGTCTTAGCTCTTTCATTTTCCATATTATTATTTATTTAATAAACATTATTAAAATATAACACCTATAGAAAATTTACTTATCTATTCTTCTGCTTGACATTTGAGTTGTATCCAGTTTTAGGCTATTTTGATTAATGTCACTATGACTATCCTTGTGTATGTTTCCTGGTGCACATATGTCCTTCTCTGGTGGTATAATATGTAGGATTGGGATTTCTGAGTGATTTTAGGATTATCACGTGTTATTGATTTCATTTCCTGATAAAGATTATATAATAATCTTCCAATGGCATCCTGCCTAACTCAGAATAAAAATTAATGGCTTTATAATTACTTACAAAGCCCTAAGCAATTTGGTCCTAACACTATTTCCTTTCTTGCTATCGTTACCTCCATGCTTTTTTGTAGAACATACTAGGACTCTCCCCTCCTTCTGGCCTTTGTCTTTACAACTTTTCTCTGCCTGGTAGTTTCTCCACCAAATATTTGCAAGATCCCTCGCCCATCTCCTTCTCTGACTCAAATGTTATTTTCTTAGTAAGGCCTTCCCTGATGAATTAAAGCTGTAACCCCTCCCTATGACCCTCTAACCTCCCTATTACCCTTATTACTTTATGTTTCTTTATAGCACTGATCAGTATCTGACATGTTATATGTTTTTGTTTGTTTGTTTGTTTGTTTGTTTGTTTTGGTCCCCTCCTGCTAGAATGTAGACCTTGTGAAGGCAGGATTTTTTTTTTTCTTCTGTCTCTGTGGTCTTTTCTATCCACGGCTGTATCTACAGCTACAGGCACTTGCTAGTCCTAGAACAGTGCCTGGCAAATAAACAGATGGTCAACAAATAGTTATTGGGGGCCACACCAGATGAAAAGAGAAGGCCACAACGGCAAAGGCAGAAAGCTGCAGTAGAAGTCAGAAGACCTGGCTGTTGGTTCCTGTTGCGTCTGTAACTGACTCTGACCTTGGGCAAATCCCTGCCATTTCCCTTGTGTGTCAAATGGGGGTAATAAACCCTGCCTTCGTCCAGGACTGTTAAGTGGATCCAGGACTGTTAAGTGAGGAAACTCGGGTGAAAATGCTTTCCAAAATTTAAAGTCTTTGTCAAAGTAGATATTCCCAGTTGGTACATAAGAGGCCCCCAGGAAGAGTGACTTAAGAATGACAAAATAGCACGCCTGGGTGGCTCAGTTGGTTAAGCAGCTGCCTTTGGCTCAGGTCATAATCCCAGCGTCCTGGGATCGAGTCCCACATCGGGCTCCTTGCTCCGCAGGGAGCCTGCTTCTCCCTCTGACTCTTCCTTCCACTCTGTCTGCCTGTGCTCGCTCTCACTCACTCTCTCTCTGACAAATAAATAAATAAAATTTAAAAAAAACCCTAAAGTTACAACTTATTTGTTAAAAAAAAAATGACAAAATAAGGAATGTGAGACAATGAGAGCCACAGATCTCTTCCCTCTTATGTCTCATGAGAGTTAGCATATATTGTGATTCAACTGCCTCTTATTCCTGCACATAATTGATAAGTTATTCTTCTCAGCAAGGAGTAGAGATTGAAGGCACTTGCAGGCATGGGAGGGCTCAAACCTCCATTCATGGGCAAGACCGGGCATTCTAAAGGAAATCCAGGTTCAGCTTGAATGATGAGAGCAGTAGTAAGTTTGGTGATAGAAATCAGAACAGTGCTTGCTTCTGGGAGGGGCTTTGACTGAGAAAGGCAGGAGAGACCTGTATTGGTGTGGTGGTGATGCTGCTGTATAGCTGTGTCAAAATTTGCTGACCTGGGCACTTGGTATCTGTATATTTCACTGTGTGTACATTATACTTCTATTTTTAAATATCAAATAAAAATTAAATCACTGAGGGGTTCACACCCCCCCCCCCCCCCCCCCCCGCCTAGTGTAGGCTAGAAGCAGAGTTGTTTAGTGTTCTAGCACAGCTGTTAAGGCAACCTCAGCCTGGTAAGGTCCTGAGGGAGAAGAGACCTTCTTGACTAGATTTTTCTGTATATGGTTCAGGTTCAGAAGTTTTCTTTCCTGGATTGATTGGTCAGGTGGGCCCCAAAGAAACAGTCATTCAGCAGTTTCATTAAGTTCTAACTGAAGGTCAAAGGCAAGTAATTTTTAGCCATTTCTCACATCAGCAGAAGCCAGACAATGTGAGGGGTAAACACTAAAGGCACAGGGCCAGGCACAGGAGGTCTGAGTGTAGGGCTCAGAGGTGCTAGTATCTAGCTAGTGGTTATTTTGACATGGGCAAGTCACTCACTTTTCTGGACCTTGGTTTCTTTCTTCCCCATGTGAAGGAACTGTATAGAAAGTCTCTGGGGGTATCTATCAGATCTAACATTCTGAGACTCTGTATTTATTTTTCCTACAGAGCCTTCTCCGGAGTGGTCCAGAAATTTCCACACAGAACTCAACAACTTTTTCTCTAGACCTGTTTGTCCTTCTATATGCCTTTTCTCAGTTTCTCGGCACACCATCATGCATGTGTTCATTCATTCAGCACACACTAAATTGAACACATGGTAGGTTCCAGTGACTGTTCCAGGTGCTTGTGATGCACAGTAAAATCTCTGTCCTAAATAGCCTCATATAATCTAGTTGGGGAAGATAGATGGTGGTGTAATTATATAATGTGGGTGAGAGCTATAGAGAGAGATGTAGCAGGGAAGAAGAATAGGGAATGATGTAGTTTTAATAAGCTGGCCAGGAAAGACCTCACTGGGGAAGTGACAATCAAAAGTAGATGTCTGGGGTGCCTGGGTGGCTCAGTGGGTTAAGCCGCTGCCTTCAGCTCAGGTCATGATCTCAGGGTCCTGGGATCGAGTCCCACATCAGGCTCTCTGCTCGGCAGGGAGCCTGCTTCCCTCTCTCTCTCTCTCTCTGCCTGACTCTCCATCTACTTGTGATTTCTCTCTGTCAAATAAATAAATAAAATCTTAAAAAAAAAAAGTAGATGTCTGGAGGTTATCCCTGATCTACCCCATTTGACAACCCGCCCATGCCCAATCATCTGGTGAGCCCCCCAATTTCACCATGTAATATTTCTCAACTTTTTTTCTTCCCCTAACTACCAATTCAGGCCCTTATCATATCCTCTGTGGATTACTACAACACTTGCCTAACTATTCCCTGCTTCCTGTCTTGGCTTCCCAAATCAATTTTCTACAAGGCCATGTCAGAGAGATTTATCTGAAAGGCACATCTGACCATGTCATTTTGCTCAAAACCCAACAATAGCTCCTTGCGCTCAACAAGGTGAAGCTCTGATGCTCTAAGGAGTCATTTAAGCCCTTTGTGGTCTGGCCCCTGGTTACTTCTCCAGCACCATCTCTTACTTACCCTTGATGTCTCTGTCCCAAAATAGAATTTCTCCTTCCATACAGAGAACTATACCAGAATACCGGTATCTCCCTTTATATGCCAGCGAAAGTCCTACTTTTATTTTAAGATCCATTTTAGTAATAATTCCTTCTGATGGTTTCCAAATTCTTCATCCTACCAGGAAAGACTGAGTGCTCCTCATTTGTGGTCCCATGACACCTCGCACATGTTTTAAAATCACTTTATTTATCATATTGTTTTGATACAGTGTAGAATGTAGTTTCCTCTACTAGACTATGAATTTTCTGAGCATAGAATTGTGTCCTATTCATTTTTTGTAATCTTGGCTGCAACCAGTCAATCAGTGACTTCATTTGTGTTCTGATTCTCCCATTCTCTCCCCCCTGACTGTAAGCCAACCATGATGATTTATAACTTGTGATTAAAAGACAGATATGGGAAATAGTCCCATGTCAAGGCTGAGTTCAGCTCAAGTTAATTATCAGGGAGTCACAGATTTTTAGACTTGGGAGAACAATTTCAGGCGAATTCAACTACAATTCCAGGTAAATTCAATTTCAGGTGAATTCAACTACCTGCCTAACACTTGAAGGCCCTTCATCAACATTTTTACAAGTTGTGGGGTTACAGTGTCCTTCCAGTATGGTGCGACAGTGATAGGTGTGTGGGAAGCCCTTAGCTGACCAGAGGCTTCCTCTTTCCTCCTCTCCTGAGGTTCAGGACACTGTGTGTGGTAATACTGAAGCAGGAAGGTATTCGTATTGGAACACATATGTATTTACATACACATACACACAATCACACCCAGTGAAAATGTAAATCTGTAAATTGCTTAAGATGATGAACAGCAGGCTATTATCTAAAATGTTAAACATAAGTTAGGGACCGGGCTAGTATCCAGAGAGAAAATGATTTGTAATTTGAAGCTAAAGACATCTGTCAAAGCAAGGGGCTCAGAGTAAAGAGCAAATGGATAGGTAGACTCCATAGATGGATGGCAAGGGACAGGAACCCAGCCAGGCAAGGGACTTCCTGCTGGAACTGGCAGTCTGGGCACCATCTAGCTCTACAACCAGAAGAGGGGACTATAAGCCTTGAGTTAGCCATACTCCCCTGCAGAAGCTTTGAGTACCACTTAGAGAGTTTTCTGAGGAACGCTGTACTTACGTGTACATACCCCAAACAAACTCAATGCACTAAGCTGCTTTAGCTTTCATTTTACCTTTGAGTCAAGAGCTTCTCTTTCCCTCTCTTCTTTTCTGCTTGCTGGTCTTCATAAGAGAACAGTGGGACATCTGTACCTATGAGGAATAACAAAACTAATTCTTTAAACATTGCCTTTGGGCTCTAAGTAGTTTGGGGGTAAAGACTGTCTATTACAAAGGAAAGTATTGGAGTTAAAAAGCAGAAAACTTACTTGGGCCAGAGGTCATTCAGTTCATCTTAGCATAGCCTCTTTGGCAGTTATTCCTTTGGTTGAGTTGAAATCTGTCTTTCTATGGCTTCACCATTGATCCTAACTCAATCCAGGACCACACAGAATGAATCCTAATGACCTACCACATTATGGTCCCTGGGTCTTTCCAGACAGCTTGCTTGTGATCAGAAGTCATTGAACTCAAGAGGGGCACCTGGGTGGAACAGTTAGTTAAGTGTCTGACTCTTGGTTTCAGCTCAGGACGTGATCTCAGGGTCATGAGATTGAGCCCTGTTTTGGGCTCTGCACTCGGTGGGGAGTTGAGAGTCTATCTCCCTCTGCCCCTCCCACTCATGCTCTCTCTTTCTCTCTCTCTAAAATAAATAAACAAATCTTAAAAAAGAAAAGAAGTCACTGAGTTTATGAATACTGTATGCTTAGCCCATGCTGGCCCATGTTAGCGCCTCACAAACGACAGCTGTTATTATTAGTTGTATTATCACTGCCTTTGAGCCATGCTTTTCTTCATAAGTCGAGCCCTTTTAGGTTCACCGATGTCAAAGAATTAACCAAAACAGATTCCTCCTTAATTACATCAACAGCTTTATGTATAGATGTTAGACATGAGGGTGTCGAACACCTGGAAATACCCTTCTTTACCCTCCACTACCTGCACCTTACCTTCGTTAATTTACCAAATCATTCTTAAAGACTTGGTCCAAGGAATTTCCTCTTTGAATCTCTTTTCCCTCCTCCAAGGAGAACTCATGAGTCCACTTGTTCACTTGTCTTGAGACTGTATCCTATCTGTATTTGTTTTAGATCTCTCCCCACCCTCACCCGGACTCACCCACTATCTAGAATGCTGAACTCCTCTTGGTATGTGTCTTGTTAAGCAGAATGCCTGAAACACAGCAGGTGATAAATATTTACTAATAAAATGATAACATTTTTGGGTATTAGTTCATACAATATTTTTTTATGCTGTATTATCTTTAATTAAATACCAAGACTCTTCTATTCATGTCACCTAGAAATCATTTCACCCACTGCTGCTGTGTTTGGCCACCAGTCTCCTGTCTCTCTCTTCAGCAATGATGAGGTGGTTAGCTTTTCCCTGGGGAAGAGAAATCTTTGTTTCATTGCCTTTGCCAATAACAAAAATGTTGGGGAGTTGGGTGGCAAAGATTTTGCCACTGACATCTTTCACATGAGCCACATCGAAAGAACCAGGAGGTCTCTCTTTATTAGTGGCCACACCAATTATTCCCAGGTTAGCACCTCCAGTCACATACAAAGTTTACCAGTGTCAGACTTGATGAAGCTGGTCATCTTACCAGTCTCCCAAATCAGTCCGAATGGTGTTGTTCCCCTTGACGAGGGAACCAGGGTAGTGGCTGGTGTAAGAATTGTGGGTCACCAAAAAAGGGATTCCTTTTCCTCATGAAGATTTTTCTCACTTTGCATAGCCAGTACTTGGTCACCCACTGTGTCATGGATTAGGTGGAAATTCTCCATAGTATTGTCAGTGCTGCCATCATCCATGAACCTGTAGGATGGGTTATATCTGTTTGGACCTTGCCATCAATCTTACAGAACTGCTACATGCGGATCTTCATTTCATCTTCTGTCGGGGCATATTTAAATCTCTTCCTTAGGAAAATGATGAAGGGAAGACATTCTGTCAGCTTGTGAGGACTGGCAGATGGGCAAGGTGCAAACACACTGGTCAGTTACCCAGCCTGCAATGCTTTGCAGCTGCTACACACTACAGATGCGCTGTGGGACCAAAGCCATGCTGCATTAGCCATGGAAACAAGACTGCTGGGGCAACTGGCTGGCTCAGTCAGAGGAGTGTGTGATTCTTGATCTCAGGGTTGTGAGTTCGAACCCCACATTGGGTATAGAAATTACCTAAACATAAAATCTTTAAAAAGAAAAAAAAAAAAGAAGGCTGCCTTCTTCCAGTGTGGTGATAAAATTGCTGGGTGATACAACTTTTATAGCTGGATGGACATTTAAAAAATTTCTCTATGCTTCAGTCCTCCATCCCAGTGGTTCCCAATCTTTGCTTTGTAGTGGAAAATATTGCAAGTTTTAAAAAAGTCCTGAGGACTGAATCTGACTCACAGAGATTCTGATGTAATTGGCCTGGGATGCAGCCTGGGTATCAGGATTTTAAGGATCATACCTTAGGCTGCTAATTCTGGTGTGCAACCAAAATATTCCCTTTTTGTGGATAAGGGAATTGACTTCCAGAGAGGTCATGTGTCTTGTCCACATGACATGGTGGGTGGAAGTGAGTAAAGAACTCGGGTCTCTTGTCATCTGTTATAACATACTGTTCATCATATACGATTAGTAGTATTCATATTTGCCTCAAAGAGAGACCCTCCTCTTCATTGGCGCATTGGGGAACAGCTCCTGGTTCACAGTCACAGTGAAGCCCACTAACCTTCCACTTTTAGGACAAAAGATTGAAAGCAGCTTTCACAGTTCTGAAATATTACCGAATAGTAATATTTTTGTGCAGAAAAACTATCACTTTCCTCATTGTTTTAGTAAAAGGAATAATCTTATAGTTTCTTACTTTTTATAATTCCTCCTGTGGGACTTTCATTTTGAAGGAAAACCAAATGCGGTCTGTAAACTTTTTAGTTCATGACTGAATTGGCTTTTGTCTGTAAAGGGTGTTTACTAGCAACCTAGGATACAATGTTTAAGGCAGATCGCTGTTACATCTGTCCTAGGTGAGGGGGACCTGTGTTGGACCACCATCCAAACACTTGTCCAAAATTCCTAAAACTTGACTGAGTGGTGTTTTTTACTGATACTCTCTTATTTCCAACTTAGGAACTATCAGGTCAACCCACTTATAGACAGTAGAAGGATTATGTTCCAGTGTCTATTGCTGTGTGGCAGATTATTCTGAAACCTGGGATCCTAAAACATGTCTCTACTTTTAAGGAGCAGGACTCAGTACCCCACGACCCAGGAATTGCTCCACTGGGTATTTATCCCAAAGATACAAACGTCATGATCCAAAGGGGCACGTGCACCCCAATGTTTATAGCAGCAATGTCCACAATAGCCAAACAATGGAAAAGAGCTTAGATGTACATCACAGATGAATGGATAAAGAAGAAGTCACACACACACACACACACACACACACACACACACACACTCACACAGGAATACTATGCAGCCATCAAAAATGAAATCATGCCATCTGCAATGACCTAGATGGAACTAGAGGGTATTATGCTAAGTGAAATAAGTCAATCAGAGAAAGATAATTATCATAGGATCCCACTGATATGAGGAATTTGAGAAACAAGACAGAGGATCATAGAGAAAGGGAGGGAAAAATGAGAAAAGATGAAACCAGAGAGGGAGACAAAACACAAGAGACTCTAAATCTCTGGAAAAAACCTGAGGGTTGCTGGAGTGGAGGGGAATGGCAGGGATGGGGTAGCTGGGTGATGGACATTGCGAAGGGTATGTGCTATGGTGAGTGCTGTGAATTTTTTAAGACTGATAAATCACAGACCTGTACCCCTGAAACAAATAACACATTATATGTTAATTTAAAAAAAAAGGAGTAGGGCTCAGATGGGTGATTCCTCAATTCCCAGTGACACAGCCTGAGGTCACTCGGAGGTAATCAGCTGGAGGTTAGGCTGCTCTGGAGGGCCTAAGACAGCTTCACTCACATGTTTGGCTCCTGCAGGATGGTTGGAAGGTTGGGACCATCTTGGTCTGTTACCAGAGTACCTACACATGGCCTCTCCAGTGATGGTCTCATAGTATTAGGACTAGGATGATCTTCTTTCTCTTCTGCTTCTCCTCTTCCTCCTCCTTTTTTTAAAAAAAATATATGGCATAAGTTGCCATTCTTTCCTTGTGGTGAAATGTACACAACATACAATTTACCATTTTAACCATGTTCAAGCTTCAGTCCAGTGGCATGAAGTCAATTCTCAGTGTAGTACAATCATCTGTCTAATTCCAAAATTTTTTCATTTACCCCAAGCAATGCTTTCAATACCTCTGGGTATATATGCAGGAGTAGAATTACTGGATGGTGTGGTCATTCTTTACTTAGCCTTTTGAGGAGCCAAACTGTGTTCCATAGCGGCTGCACTCATGCGTGAGTGTTCCAATCTGCACAGCTTTAGCAACAGATTTTGTTTTCTGTTTCTTAAAAAAATTTAAAGTCATCCTAATTGGCATGAAATGGTATCTTATGATGGTTTTGATGTGTATTTTCCTAATGACTGGTGATACTGAGTATTTTTTGATGCTTATGGGACATCTGTATGTTTTATTTGTAGAAACGTTTATTCAAATCCTCTGCCCATTTTTGAATTGGGTTATTCTGTTGTTAAGTTGTACATTTGGGAACTTTTACATAACAGCTCATGGGGTTCAGAGAGAAGATTCCAAGAGATCTAGGCAGAAGCTGTAAGGCTCCTTTTGCTTAGCTTCAGAAGTCCCACGACCTCACTTCTGCTGTATTTTATAGGTCATACAGGTTACTGAGGTCAGCCCAGATTCTAGGGCAGGGGTAGAAAAAAATATGAGGTTATCTTTAATCTACCAGAGTACAATATTAAAATTAACTAAAACATGGAACTCTTGGGGAGCTCGGTCAGTTGGGCAACTGATTGTTGACTTCCCTTCAGGCTGTGATCTCAGGGTCTTGAGATAGAGCCCCGTTGGGCGCCATGATCAGCAGGGAGTCTGCTTGAGATTTTCTCTCTTCCCCATCCTCTGCCTCTCCCTCAGCTTGCACACGATTGAGTGTGCTCTGTCTCCCAAAATAAATAAATGCATTTTTTTTAAAAAAAGACTTCATTCATTTATTTGTCAGGGGTGGGGGAGAGAGAGATAGAGGAAGCCAGGCATCCCTAAATAAATACATTAAAAAAATTAATGAGGGGCGCCTGGGTGGCTCAGTTGGTAAAGTGTCTGCCTTTGGCTCAAGTCATGATTCCAGCATCCTGGGATTGAGCCCACCGTCAGACTCACTGCTTGTGGTAAAGCCTTCTTCTCCTTCTCCCTCTCCTCTGGCTTGTGTTTCCTCTCTTGCTGTCTTTCTCTGTGTCAAATACAAAAATAAAATCTTAAAAAAAAAGAAAAAGAAAATTAACTAAATTCAATTGTTTGAATAACAGTAGTAATAATAATAATGGCTGCTGTTATAAACTTGGATTCATACAGCTTCTTTTCTTCCAAGGTCTTGAAGGGCTTTCTCCCATGAAATCCTTCACTGTGACAGGGTGCCTGGGTGGTCCAGTTGGTTAAGTGTCCAACTCTTGATCTCGGCTCAGGTCTTGATCTCAGGGTTGTAAGTTTAAGCCCCACATTGGGCACTACAGTGGGCATGGAACTTACTTAAAATTAAAAAAAAAATTCTTCACTATGGCATTGTCCAATATTTTGTCCAATATTTTGGAGATCTTTAATTATGATATAGAGATGAGAACAGTTACTTGCTTTTTAAAATCCACATAGCTGAGGAACAGCTGGGTAGCTCAGTAGGTTAAATATCTGCCTTTGGTTCAGGTCATGATCCCAGGGTTCTGGGGTTGAGCCCCATAGCAGGTTCCCTGCTCGGTGGGGGGTCTGCTTGTCTCTCTCCCTCTGATCCTCCCCTGCTTGTTCTCTCTCTCTTTCTTTCTCAAAAATAAATAAAATCTAAAAAAAAAAAAAAACCCTACTTTGCAAGTCTGCTTTATAATAACAGCATGAGGCAGGCAGGAGTCCTGGGTTTCAAGCTCAGCTTTGCCACTAACATGCTGACTGTCCCTTCTTGGAGGATGAGCTATGGTTCTCTAACGTTTCTTCTAGCTTGAACACAGTAATTGTTTTAAGAAGGAAGATGGATTGATCAAGAATTGGGATGTAAAACTGCCTAAGTAAAGAACAATTTGTTGCTTAGAAATATTCCCACGTGTCATTTATTCACTGGGACAGAGAAATGACTTCAGCTTAATGGTAATTATTATAATAAGATTAAAAAACAGCATCAGTAAACACACACAGTCATGATGGGAGCTGAAGCAAGGCTGAGACAATGTCTTGGAGCATTGAGGAAGAAGGGAAAAAAGGTAAGAAACAGAAAAATTCGCAGGTCAGGCAGGGAACAAGGAATTCGATTTTTTGTATCAATATCTTAGTCTGAGAGTGGTATATGGGAAGAAGATCTGCAAACAGTGGCTAGATTCATAAAACAAAATATCCAACAAAAGGATGTTGGTAGGGTGAGGAAAGAGAGCCCTGAACATTTGTAGCATGTATCTTTCATATGCCAAGCAAAGGACCAGCTGTTTTCATACTGAGCTTATTTGATTTTCACAGGCAACTGGAAGAGTCAGCATTATTTTCCCTTTTCTCCTGTTTTGGAAATGAGGAAAGTGATGTGCGTGGTCCCACAGTTAGAGGCCTGGGAGCTACCAAAACTCTTTTTCCGACCTCAAGCTGCCTTCCACAAAGCTGCCTTTCCTTTGGAAAGGATGCTTACTAGACATTATTCCTCTCAACCTTAAAACATAATCACTGCTATGGTTTGCTAAGTGATCCGCTAAGGTCCTCTTTGAAAATGAAGAGAATATATCCTTCCAAGCTTGGTTTGGGGGAATCACTTGCCAGCTGTTTCTGACTATTTGCAAAATTTTCCACCACTATCTGATTCCTTCATGTAGAGAAAAATGACCCTTAATGGAAGAGACAATTTTTGTGATTTAAGTAAGTTAATTCTTTAAAAAGTGTGCAAATTAGGAAGGCATCCCGAGAACATCTGTACTGAGTCTTGAACAGATGAAAGCGTCTTGTTTCTTCCCTATCTGCCCAGGACCCCTGCTTTGTAGTACAGCGGGACCGCAGGCCCAGTACCACCTTCTTCTTTTTTTTTTTTTAAAGATTTTATTTATTTATCAGACAGAGAGAGGGGGAGAGAGCAAGCACAGGCAGACAGAATGGCAGGCAGAGGCAGAGGGAAAAGCAGGCTCCCTGCTGAGCAAGTAGCCCGATGTGGGACTCAATCCCAGGACGCTGGGATCATGACCTGAGCCAAAGGCAGCTGCTTAACCAACTGAGCCACCCAGGCGTCCTGGCCCAGTACCTTCTTTTAGCTCTCTCCTTGGACCAGGGGCTTTTGTCTCTACTCTTTCCATAGCAGAAGAAGTGGCTCTTTGCCTGGGTCCCTCAGTGGGAGGCTTTACTACTCTCTTCCTGCCCCTGAGCTGCTCAAAGCTTTTGCTTTCTATGAAGGAAGGTTTGCGGGAAGTGGGCTGTGTTTCCTACCTCTCTCCCAGGGGTAACTGATCATTACTATAAGCCCGAGCCCCCAAAGGGGACTCTCTCTTATTCCTCTCTCTTCCTCTAATGTTTCATGTGATCATCTGGTGGATAACAGCTCAGGAATAAATGCAATTGTTCCTTGCAGAAGTCTGTGATTCCCATTTTTTCCTAAACAGATACAATAGCCTACATTCAACTACTAAGAATTTGTTAAACGTGTAGCTATTTTCTCCTTATCTACCTTAATGGTGGCCAGTCCTTGCTTGCATGCTATGACTCAAACAGTTCATGCATTCCCTTTGTTCTTGGAGGAGTTTGTCACTCTGTGGAATTTATATCATTTAGTTGCCTTGCGGACTCAGGTCTCTAATGGATTCAAGAAAAATTATGACTTTGTAGATTATCTGGCTTTCTTGTTATTAGGGTGGGAACAATGTTCTCTCTCTCTCTTTTTGTTTTGTTTTGTTTCTTTTCAGTGTAACAGTATTCATTGTTTTTGCACCACACCCAGTGCTCCATGCAATACGTGCCCTCCCCAATACCCACCACCTGACTCCCCCAACCTCCCACCCTCCGCCCCTTCAGATCCCTCAGATTGTTTTTCAGAGTCCATAGTCTCTCATGATTCACCTCCCCTTCCAATTTCCCTCAACTCCCTTCTCCTCTCCATCTCCCCATGTCCTCCATGCTATTTGTTATGCTCCACAAATCAGTGAAGCTATATGATAATTGGCTCTCTCTGCTTGACTTATTTCACTCAGCATAATCTCTTCCAGTCCCATCCATGTTGCTACAAAAGTTGGGTATTCATCCTTTCTGATGGAGGCATAATACTCCATAGTGTATACGGACCACATCTTCCTTATCCATTCGTCTGTTGAAGGGCATCTTGGTTCTTTCCACAGTTTGGCGACCGTGGCCATTGCTGCTATACACATTGGGGTAATGATGACCCTTTTTTTCACTACATCTGTATCTTTGGGGTAAATACCCAGTAGTGCAATTGCAGGGTCTATTTATAGGGAAGCTCTATTTTTAATTTCTTGAGGAATCTCCACACTGTTATCCAAAGAGGCTGCACCAACTTGCATTCCCACCAACAGTGTAAGAGGGTTCCCCTTTCTCCACATCCCCTCCAACACATGTTGTTTCCTGTCTTGTTAATTTTGGCCATTCTAACTGGTGTAAGGTGGTATCTCAATGTGGTTTTAATTTGAATCTCCCTGATGGCTAGTGATGATGAACATTTTTTTCATGTGTCTGATAGCCATTTGTATGTCTTCATTGGAGAAGTGTCTGTTCATGACTTCTGCCCATTTTTTTGATATGATTATCTGTTTTGTGTGTGTTGAGTTTGAGAAGTTCTTTATAGATCCTGGATATGGGAACAATGTTCTCTTAAAGCTTTCTAGATCCTAAGCAGAAGTGGAACTCTAGGTGTCACAGGCATACCTTAAAGATATTGCGGGTTCAGTTCCAGACCACTGCCATAGAGGGAATATTGCAATAAAGTGAAATGAACTTTTTAGTTTTGCAGTGTATATGAAAGTTATCTTTCTTTCTTTTTTTTTTTTAAGATTTTATTTATTTATTTGTCAGAGAGAGAGAGAGAGTGAGCACAGGCAAACAGAGTGGCAGGCAGAGTGGTAGGCAGAGGCAGAGGGAGAAGCAGGCTCCCTGCTGAGCAAGGAGCTTGATGTGGGACTCGATCCCAGGACAATGGGATCATGACCTGAGCAGAAGGCAGCCGCTCAACCAACTGAGCCACCCAGGCGTCCCAAAAGTTATCCTTATACCATACTGTAGTCTATTAAGTAGGCAATAGTCTATGTCTAAAAAATAATGTATGTACCTTAAATAAAATGCTTTTTACTTTTTAAAAAGACTTTATTTATTTTTTTATTTGACAGAGAGATCACTAAACACATGAGTGAGGTGGGGATGTGGGGGGTGAGGCTATGAGAAGCAGAGTGTGGGGGAGAGGGAGGAAGAAGCAGACTCCCTGCTGAGTATGGAACTGGGCTCAGGGTTCAAATCTCACAACCCTGAGATCATGACCTGAGCTGTAATGAAGAGTCAGACACTTAACCAACTGAGCCACCCAGGCATCTCAATCAAAAACATTTTATATTAAAAAGTGCTAACAAGGGCACCGGGGTGGCACAAGTACCATGAACCCTGAGATCAAGAGTCACATGCTCTACTGACTGAGTCAATCGGGTGCCCCAGGCTCTATTTTATTTTTAAGATTTTATTTATTTATTTTAGAATGCATGAGTAGGGAGTTGTGGTAGAGGCAGAGGGAGAAGCAGACTCCCTACTCAGCGGGGAGCTCTACATGGGGCTCAGTCCCAGGACCCTGGGATCATGACCTGAGCCGAAGGCAGAGGCTTAACCCATTGAGCCCCTAGGCTCCACTTCTCATTCTGGTTTTCTTGTTATTTCTACCACATCTGCAGTTACTTCCTCCACTGAAGTCTTGATCTCTTCAAATTTACTCATGAAGGTTGGAATCACTTCTTCCAAACTCCTGTTAATATTGCTATTTTGGCCTCTTCCCATGAATCACAAATGTTCTTAATGGCATCTAGAATGATGAATCCTTTCCAGAAGGTTTTCAATTTACTTTGCCCAGATTCATCAGAGGAATCACTATCTGTGGCAGCTCTAGCCTATGAAATGTATTTCTTAAATAATAAGACTTGAAATTCAAAATGACTCCTTGATCCATGGGCTGCAGAAGGGATGCTGTGTTAGCTGGCATGAGAACATTCATCTCATTGTACATCTCCATCAGAGCTCTTGGGTGACCAGGTGCATTGCCAATGTGCAGTCACACTTTGAAAGGAGTCTTTGTCTCTGAGCAGTAGGTCTCAGCAGTGGGCTTAAAATAATCAGTAAACCACATTGATGAAGAGATGTGTTGCCATTCACAGGCTTTGCTGTCCCATTAGAGCACAGGCAGAGTAGATTGAGCATAATTCTTAAGAGCTCTAGGATTTTCAGAATGGTAAATGAGCACTGGCTTCAATTTCAAGTCACCTGCTCCTTTAGCCCCTAACAAGAGAGTCAGCCTGTCCTTTGAAGCTTTTAAGCCAGGGGTTGGCTTCTCCTCTCTAGCTATGAAAGTTCTAGATGGGATCTTCTTCCAGCAGAAGGCTGTTTCATCTACTTTGGACATTTGCTGTGTAGTGTGGCCACTTTCATGGATGATCTGAGCTGGATCCTTCTGGCGAACTTGCTGCAGCTTCTACATCAGCATTTGCTGCTTCCCTTGCATTTTTATGCTGTGGAGATGGTTTTTTTTTTTTCCTTAAACCTCATGAACCAACGCTGCTAGCTTCTAATTCTCCTGCAGCCTCCTCATCTCTCCCAAGCTTCAGAGACTTGAAGAAAGTTAGGACCTTGTTGTGGATTAGGCTTTGACTTAAGGGAAGGTTGTGGCTGGTTTGATCTTTTGTCGAGACCACTTGGACTTTGTCCATATCAGCAATAAAGTTGTTTCTCTTTATCATTCTTATGTTCACTGGAGAAGCACTTCTAATTTCCTTCAACAACTTGTCCTTAACGTTCACAGCTTGGCTAACCGGTACAAGAGGTTTTCAGCCTATCTTAGCTTTTGGACATGCCTTCCTCTCTAAGCTTAATCATTTCTAGCTTTTGATTTAAAGTGAGAGATGTGTGACTCTTCACTCGGACACTTAAAGGCCACTTTAGAATTATTAATTGGTTTAATTTCAGTATTGTTGTGACTCAGGAAATAAGAAGGCCTGAGGAGAGGGAGAGAGAGTGAGGAATGGTGGGCTGGTGAAGCAGTTAAATACACAAAACATTTATTGATTTGGTTCGCTGTCTTCTACGGGTGTGGCTTGTGGCACCCCAAAGCATTTGCAATAGTAACATCAAGGATCCCTGATCACAGGTCACTATAATCAATATAATAATAATGAAAAAGTTAAAAATATTGTGAGAATTACCAAAATGGAACACATGAAGTGAGCAAATGCTGTTGGAAAAATGACCCTGATAGACTTGTGCAACCTAAGGGGGTGCCAAACTTCAATTTGTAAAAAATACAATATCTGCTCAATGCAATAAAGCAAGGCATAATAAAATGAGCTATGATTATAGTTAAAAAACTCTGTCTTATGGAAATTTTCAGACATTCAGAAGTATTTCTTTGTATTCTAGTGTGAGTTTTTTTTTTTTTAATTTGGTATGCAGTCCTAGAAGATTCAATGGGTCAAAGGTTATGCATATTTTGGTAGATAATGTCAAATTGTCATTCAAAAAATCTGTATCAATTATATTCTCACCAAATGCTGTGTGAGTGGTCCCAAAACCTTAAACTAACTTGAAATTTTGAGGTACTTACTTTAAAGAGAATGACAAAGCAATTAAGTTTCTAGTGTGATCCATGGAAAGACATTCTCACTGTGAAATTCTATTTGCCAATTCAAGAGAACATTTCATAAAAAGAATTAAGCATGGGTCTTTAGTTCTTTCAGTCCAGTATTTACAGCTGAGGCTATTTGCTATTTAAATGCAATTCACCAAAATTTAGTGCTTAACCACATGAACAACACTTCTGGTTTCTATTAGCTCCCTATCCTTGTACATCAGTGGCTTTAGTAATGGCTCTGATGATTTATGTCACAAGCAAAGAATGTGCTTAATTTTTGGTATTAAAGGAAATGTGGCTAAATGACTTTATATGGCTTCTAGTTAGACAAAACTAAAAAAGAAAAGAAAGAAAGAAAAAAGGAAGGAAGAAATCAAACATTTGCTTAAATTCCCATACTTCTGATTATTTTAAATTCTATCATCTCATTTTTTTTCATTCAAAAATATTTGTATTTAGGGGCTCCTGGGTGGCTCAGTCATTAAGTGTCTGCCTTTGGCTCTGGTCATGATTCCAGGTTCTGGGATCGTGCCTCACATCGGTCTCCCTCCTCGACGGGAAGTCTGCTTCTTCCTCTCCCATTCCCCCTGCCTCTGTTCCCTCTCTCGCTGTGTCTCTGTCAAATAAATAAATAAAATATTCTTTTTAAAAAGATTTTATTTATTGTTTATTTGACAGACAGAGATCACAATTAGGCAGAGAGAGGTGGAAGCAGTCTCCCTGCTGAGCAGAGAGCCTGATGTGGCACTAGATCCCAGGATCCTGAAATCGACCTAAGCTGAAGGCAGAGGCTTAAATCCACTGAGCCACCCAGTGCCCCAATAAATAAAATCTTTAAAAAATATTTATATTTAGTTTCTATATGTGTATTCTATGTACTAACAGGATTAAAAAATTACAGGTTCCTTTTTCTAAGAACTTCCATACATATAAAAGTATATATTTAAAAGAATCTTTCCATCTCTTCTTCCATCCATCTTTTTGGTCACTTATTCATTCAATAAGAATTTTTCTTTAGTATCTACTCTGTTGCAGGAATGTATGCATTTGGAACTCAAAGTTAATAAAAAGTGGTCCCTCTCTTCAAGGAAGGAGAGCCTAGTAAGAGAAATAGATAATGTTTATGTTCTATGAGACAATTAGAGAAAGCTTTCCAAGGAAGGTGGCATTAGAGATGACTGAAGGATATGTGGGGTTTCAATAGATGGTGTAAGAGGAAGTTCATTCCAGGTCTAGGAAGTATGAAATATGCTGGGCGAAGGCATGTCCATGCAAAAGTGCATTAGAGAACAGGTTGAGAGGGAGGTTGAGTGATACAGCAGATGCTGAAGTTAAAACTGGAAAAAGTTGGCTATGATCAGGAAGAAGAAAGGGTAAATTCTTTTGAGTAAAAATGGTTAGAGACCTAGTGGAGAAGGAGGGGGTACTTAAACACAATTTTGAAGGATGGGTAGGATTTGATAGGTAGGCCGATTGTAGGTGTGAAAAGCACCGGAGGCAGAGAAAACAGTGTAAGCATAGATGTGTGTCCTTAAGGGGGAAGGAATGGATCTGTGCTGGAAGTAAGAAGTATCTAACATTGTATCACCTTCTTTCCAGCATTAGGGTTTTCATGTAGGCTATTTTCTCTGTCAAGAATTACCTTTGCCTGTAGCAGAATGCTTTTGGTAGCCATTAAGAAAAACCTAAATTGGATGGACCAGGCATTGGTTTATTCCATAATTTAACATCCCACCAAGGCTTCATTTCACTGTGATTATCCTGGTTCTTCCCGCTCTTGTATATTGGCTTTATTTTCAAGCTGGCTTTTGTCCAGGTAGAGAGATGGCAGCTGCTAAGCAGAGAGGCTTTCCCTGATCTCCCAAACTATAAATTAGAGTCTTTCTCTTCTAGCTCAAGGTACCTACAGTTTTCTTTCGTAACACTTATTACCTTTAAATTATACACTTATTTGTGTGATTATTTGTTAAAGGCCTGACTCCTCCACTAGGGTCTAAGCTAGGTGAGAGCAGGGACCATGAAGTTTTCTCTTGCATGGGTCCCTAGCTGGCATAGAATAGTCACTGTACAAATGTGTGCAATGAATGGATGGATTCATCCCAACTCCTCTTCAGGAAGGAGAAATCTTACTTTGATCGGTTTCAAAATTGCTATTGTATCACAGCTCAGAGCTGTGCTGCGGTGTGACCCCAAACTGACCAGTGCCATTTGCCACAGATACTCCAGGATTACATGGATCAAAAGACTAACTGCTACTGTAAATGACACTGTCAGTGCTAGTTTCATGTAAAAAGTCTTGTCATTTGCAAAGACATTCATTCTCACCTTTTCAAATTATCAAGGTATATCAAAGTATATCTCAAGGTATCTATCAAGAACACGTTTTAAATGCACTTACACAGACCGAGACTATCTTGTTTTTCTTATAATACATTTTCCGTATCAGAAACACACGATCGTGGAACCGAAGCTATAAAGAGGTCTCTATACAGCAGTAGAACTGCTGTCATACAAAATATACATTTTGACCCCTGGCTGTTTCAAAATTTATTTTCATATTAATTTTGGTATAGTTTTCGATTAGAGGGCTTTAAGAAAAATCAAACTTAACACTTTGAAATCTTCATATCATGAAATGTGCATCTACCCTATCTCATCAAACCTCAGCATTCTAGTTGGAGATGTTTGGAAAATCCACCTAGAGAGCATTAATTAAATTTGGTTAAATTATTTGGATAGTCTTAAGGTAATTACTTTCTATGCTTTCAGCAGGAAACAATTCTCATTGCTGGATTGGCCTTGAAGTGTTTTAGTGACTACATTAACTGGTTATTGATTTTATGACTTAAAAAAAAAAAGATTTATTTATTTATTTATTTGAGAGAGAGAGGGAGCAGGGAAGGAGCAGAGGAGGAGGAAGAAGGGGGAGGGGAAAGAATCTTGAGCGTGAAATAGGGCTCAATCTCACGACCCTGAGACCATGACCAGAGCTGAAATCAAGAGCTGGATGCCCAACCGACTAAGCCACTGAGATGCCCCCAACACTTTTTTTTTTAAGATTTTATTTTTAAGTTATCTCTGCACCTAATGTGAGACTCAAACTTACAACCTCAAGATCAGAAGTCTCATGCTTCACTGATTGAGCCAGCCAGGTACCTCTGATTTTATTACTCTTTAACAAAAATATATTTTTGCATTGTTGTGTAGAAACAACCAAAGTATCATATGTTTAGTCTCCTACTAGAATATGTGAAGAACTTTAATCTGATTTGATTTCATTTTATAGTCTTTTATCCAGTATTACATTTTATACAGTATTACAAATTTACAGAGCCCAAAATTTTCAATTCAGTAGTAGTGATATGAAAATTAAAGGTTTAAGTCATATTTCTTCAGTAGGGAATCTAAAATTGGCATTTGGTAGGGTGGAAGTGAGTTAATGTATTTAATATAATAACTTCATTTTATTAGGCAGTCTCTGGGGGTAAGCATTCACTTGGGAAAATCAATTCACAGAACACTTTCTTTTTCTTTTTCTTTTTTTAATTTATTTTTTTAAGATTTTATTTATTTATTTGTCAGAAAGTGAGATCACAAGTAGGCAGAAAGGCAGGCAGAGAGAGAGGAGGAAGCAGGCTCCCTGCTGAGCAGAGAACCCGATACGGGCTCAATCCCAGGACGCTGGGATCATGACCTGAGCCAAAGGCAGAGGCTTTATTTAATCCACTGAGCCACCCAGGCACCCACACAGGACACTTTCTTTTTCTGCCTCTCACCCACTGTTTGTCCTTATTGACTATTTTCCTTTATTTAATTTAATTAATTAACATATAATGTATTACTTGTTTCAGAGGTATAGGTCTGTGAGTCATCAGTCTTATATAACACCCCGTGCTCATTATATCACAATTCCTCCTTAAGGTCCATCATCCAGTTACCCCATCCCCCACTCCCTGCCCCTCCAGCAACCCTCAGTTTGTTCCTTATGCTTAAGAGTCTCTTATGGTTTGTCTCCCTCTCTGGTTCATCTTGTTTCATTTTTCGCTCCCTTCCCCTATGATCCTCTGTCTTGTTTCTCAAATTCCTCATATCAGTGAGATCATATGATAATTGTCTTCCTCTGATTGACTTATTTTGCTTAGCACAATATCCTCTAGTTCCAAGCACATCGTTGTAAGTGGCAAGATTCTTATTGATAATTTGTATATTATAAATAGTACTGATTAAAATTTGTAAGAATCTCATTATATGAAAAAATAAATACAATATATACAATTAAAGAAATAAAAATCTTGGTCCTTCCTTCACAACAAGGCATATTTTCTAGAATTGCAAGATACAGGCAAAGCAGTGAGAAGGATTTTTGTATAGCCAAAGGATCTGTTGGCATTTTTTAATGGGTTGCTTTCATACCCCAGCTTATTTTGTTCTGCTCATGATAACCCCACAGACATGTTTGAAATCATTACACCCTGCCCAAAACCAAAATAAGAAATAAGTTTTTCATTAAAATGTTTCATTTTTAGAGAAGCTTCTGTTTCCCAAATCTACGTTGGGTTTTTAATATCCCATTAAGAGAGGCAGCTTAGCCTGGTGAGATAAAAACAGACATTAGGACAATCTGTGTCCCACTGTTATTTTGACAATAACTTTGGATAACTGCCCAAGATTTTTGTGCCACAGTTCTCCATCCATAAAATGCTTTGCCGTAGGTATTCAGTATTTGTTAAATGAATGAATGAAATAATAATAACCAACATTTACTTGGTGCTACCCACACGCTAGGCGCTTGACTCACATTATGGCACTAAAGCTCTATGAAGTGGATACGGTCATTAACTCTAGTTTATGGAGCAGAAAGTTAAGCTTAATTAACTTGCTCAGAATCATACAGCTGGCAATGTGTGAAATTTGAACCCAGACTACCTAAACTCAGTGCCTTTGTTCTTAAACATGTTACAACTGAGTCTTCCCCCTTGGCTCCAGGAGGAGAAAGTCAGCTGAAGGCAGCGAACAACACTGCAGCTATCCTCTGCCTGGTGATCTTGTGTCTGTGCTTTGTCTCGCTACACCATGTGAGGAAGGAATTCAGCAGGGCTGGGATCTCTCACTGTGTGGTGTCAGTGACTTTGGGCACAGGAAAACCCTTTAACCATTTGTGCCTTGAAGATTGCGCAACTAGGGTCCCTCTAAATCAGAGACAGAGTAATTGACCTCAAAATATGTCCTGCCCTTTGACCCCTTTGGGGGTAAGTCAGGGGCATCGAGCTAAGTATCACTGCCTTCTCCTCCAAAAATCTAAAAAGAACACCCTTGGAAAGAAATCTGATATCTGGTAGAACAAATAGCCAATAGATGCTTTAGACACAGATGGCAGTGGTGGAGGTTTGGAAGAGGAGTCCCCACCCCAGTTTATTGAAGCTTCAGAGTATCCTAATTCATATTTAGAAAGTGTACACATGGACAGTGAGGTTGAGTTGATATGACTGTAAAAACCTTCATTTCATTTTGAAAACAGTCAGTGCCACACAGTGACCTGCCTATGTAAAGCTTGAGATGAGATTCTGTGTTCTTCCTGATGGTTTAGAAACACATTCCATATTTGGGAAACCTACTGAAATCTGATTTATATAGTGAACACATTCTAGGGCATAAACTGAATATTTTATAAAGCTGAAGTTAAGAGACAGGGACTCTAGTGACATCGTGGGTGTCAAGGATGTGCTAAGGCAGAGCGAACCCCGTGGGTCTTCAACAAAACTGGGGACGGCTGCATCCATGAAAGGTCAAGGGGGAGCTCACAACCTATTAGATCAGGCATGAGCGACCCATATCAGAATGAAACAGGTTTATGGCTTCCCTAATCTACTTAAAAAACATCTTTTTTAAAAAAAAAATGCAAGTTGGCTGAGAGGAAGAGAGCGGGGAGGCTACTCCAATCAACACGGAGAAATGATTAGGCCTGGAGCAGAGGCGAGAGCTGGGAAGAAAACAAACAAACAAAAATATGTGATTTCTGAGTGTTTTTTTTTTTTTTTTTAAACCAGAATCACATATCTGGAAGAGATTCACGCTTCATAAACTCCGCAAAGCACTTATCAAAACACAGAAGACATTTTAAGTGTTCCTTCTGCAAAAAACAAACAAACAAACAAACAAAAAACCCTAAACAAACAACTAACACCCTTCCCAGCAGCTAGTAAGAGGGCCATACAAGCCTTCAGGCAGCAAAATACTCTGCTAATTCTGGAAGCCTACCATATGTCACTGTAACACGATGGAATGCTCTTTTAATGGCTCCCTTAACATACCTTGTGGTGTCTGAGTATTGGATGACACGGTGTCTTTCTGGTTTAATTGTGCATTTCCTTGCTTCCTTTGGTTTCTGTCTGTCAAGACAAATATTTCAATGTTGACGCATATAAATATTAAAAAATTGAAGTTAATAATGGAATAATATAGTATGCTTGAAACATTTTAAAAACTCAATGCAAAGCCTATGTAAAACACTTTTTCTAAATTTTCAGTAGGAACCTCTACAACACTGTTCTGTGTCAATAATTTACTTTCCAAATTAGATTCAGGGAGAGACATTTTAAGGCAGTTATTCAAACCAGGTACAATGCATAATTATTAAAATGGGTGTAAAAAGGGGAGGTAACTAGCTCTGAAGAAATTACGTAAAAAAAAACAGTATATGGTATTAAATTGTTAACTTATAAAACTGAGTGCCATAAATGCCCAATGTGCATTTATGTAATCTTGACACAATTACTTGCGTTTACTTCAAGTATTTTTCCTTGTAGAAAATATCTTAATAGCTGTGCTTTAGTCACTTGAAACGTATTTGTATGCTTTTAAGATATTGTGTTTTTGGAATCAAAATCTATTAAGAAACATCTGACTGTCTGATAATATGAGTTATATTAATTAGGAACAACAAAAGAATAAAGTGGCTCAGTATACTAAGACAATATTAGTAATAATGCAGTCAAGAATGAGGAGAGACTGAGGTCTTAGTCATAGCTCCGTATAGGTAAAGATCCTCTTACCTTCTTGCTTCACGTTCTCTTAGTTCCATGTGAAATTTAAAGGAAACTACTCTTTTTAAAGAAGTTGAGGAGAGTGAAATATTATGATTAATTTAATATTCTGGGTAACAGAACAATTGTCACACATACAAAACCTTTCATTCTGAATCATACATTTCAAGGAGATCGGATACAATAAGGTGACTTTGATATCAAGACTAAGTCTAACAGTTGTATTGCTTTGTGCTTCCAAAGGAACTTGCGTCCTGTAGGGTCGTCGGTCCATTTACAGAAACATAAGTAATTTCTGTCTATGACGACAAAGAATTCTGGTTATTTGGGTCTGGCTGGGTAGGAGCTCCCAGTATTTTCTTCAGTTCTCCTTCGACTTTATATAAATAGCACTCTTAGTGAAATGGTTTTCATAACTTTTCCTAATGGTCTTTTTAAAGCACAATAGAGACTTTTACGTTACATATTTTTTCCAAAACTCAAAGTCACAAACGACTTGCAGTAACTTATGTTCTATTTCTTAATTTACATCTGATTTCATATGCTACATTATTAACTGGTAGTATAATATAAAATGCAATGTAGAATATAATATATACTACATTATTAAGTCAGAAGTAAATTCGATCTATCCATCGCCTGTTGTCTATACATCAGGTAAAATCACTGTAATATTAAATTTATCATCTGCGCTCCAAGTTTAATTTGGAGATCAGTGTGGGGAGCATATTCTTTTGAGCCTTAAAAATTTTGAAACTCTGTAGTACATGTCTTACTCTTTCCAAAAAACAAAAGTGAAATAGTTAACATTTTCCAAGGATAAGATGGGGGGCAAGAACATTCTGTTCTTTTACCCCAGGTAAGATGATTTATTTTTTAAAAGTATCTTGCAGAGTCAGAATTACAGTTTTACTCAATTCTCTCTCATTGTCTTTTTTTTTTTTTTAAGATTTTATTTACTTATTTGACCGAGAGAGAGGTCACAAGTAGGCAGAGAGATAGGAGGCAGCAGGCTCCCCATGGAGCAGAGAGCCTGATGTGGGGCCTGATCCCAGAACCCCAGGATCATGACCTGAGCCGAAGGCAGAGGCTCCAACCTACTGAGCCATCCAGGTGCCCCTCTCTCATTGTCTTTTTATGGTAATACTGTTTGACTTCCAGCTATGATGGTACCATTATGTCTTAAAAAAATGAAAGTCATAAAAATCATCTACCTTATAAGAACATTATGACTAAAATGAGAGACTCCCTAAAAAGTCCTTTAATGTTTTGGGAAAACATGGATCATGTGAGAAAATGTATTATTATGTTGAGTTTAGGAAAATGTACTTACAGTCTAATTTCCCAGTGGTTCTTTAAAGGGGGTTGACATTTCCCATGTTAGAGCATGTACAAAACAGGTACACGGCTATGGGGAAGTTTATTTTACCAACTGACCTAATCACACTCGATAGATCCACTTATATTTTATTTACAGGAAGACACAGGACATCAATATTATTTATTTATTTATTTTTAAACTCAGAAGAGTTTAGGTAGGAGAGTTAGGCAGGTAGGTAGGTAGGTAGATAGGTAGAGAGTTAGGTAGAACCCAATAGGTAGAACCCAGTAATCTGGCATTTCTGTGGAATTATGAAGGCAAATTAATATTAAATATTAGAGTTTTGTGCCAAAAGTTGAGATATTTGGAAACCAAGGACATGCCATCAGTGCGTTGAACTTGTTACCAGGCAGTCTGACTGATGACAGTCACATCATTCTCATTGATAATGTATCCCAATTTATAAGTGATTTTCAATGAAGATATTTTATGTTCTCCACTGGGATAGCATTTAAGGTAACTCCTTATCCTCCTAGAGCCTTTCTGGCTTCCAATGTTTACTTGAGTCTCTATCACAGCAATAGTTCCTTTTTCTTGAGTGCTTACCATGTGCAAAACCTTTTATATGAGTCATTCCAATGAAACCTCAGAAAAATCCTTCTAACGTAGGCATTATTACTACTTGTACTTGACCAATAATAAAACCGAGGCTCAGAGAAGTTAAGAAACTCACGCAAGCATCTGTTCCTAACATCAGAAATAGAATTAATTCCGGTCTGTAGAACTGTAAACTCTAAGCTCTTTCTACTACCCCAGCATCAGACTACAGATCTGAAATTCGTCAGCAGTGAGGCAGTATTTCTTAAAGACAAAACATCTCCAAATGCTTTGACAAATTGTCCTTAATTCATCACATTAACTAATGGGCCACTTATTTCTTTTGAGGGTTTGTTTTGTTCCTGCACATGATTTCAGTTTTATTATTGATCATTCTTTTTCTATTTTTATAGATTGGATTATAATTTGCACTGTGAAGTTCCAGATCTTTAAAAGTCACTTACACAGTTAAGAATTTCACATTTCTAGTTTCTGCAGACTTTTGTGGAAGTCTGCACACCATGATGCAAGATCCCCAATTTTATTTTTATACCTTTCTGTAGGCAAAGAACTGAATGCCAGGAAATGCTTCTGTCTGGAAGATACCACTCATTTTTTTTTTTTTTTTTAATTTCTTAGATTTTGTTTTAGTTTATCTTATTTTTTAAAGTAATCTCTACACCCATTGTGGGGCTCGAACTTACAACCTCGAATTCAAGAATCGCTTGCTCCACTGACTGAAACTGCCAGATGCCCTGATACACTCATTTGAGAAGACGTGTAATCTTGGGTTTGACAAGAAATGATCAGCAATGCAGAGGAACTGCTTCTGATGAAAAAAGGAAATAAAGACAGTAAAAAAAACAGCCATGATAATTTGCTTTATTTTACATGCCATGGGCACTTCCCCTTATAATTTCTACTGCATTGTTTTGTACTTATTAATCTGTTTTGTCACTGTTCCATAGTTTCACACTCCTCTTTCATCATTCAACTACTTTATGACTTCACCAGAACAGGACTCCACCTTCTGGTTTTTTGCTTTTATCTTTTTTTAAGATATGTTCTTGAAGATCTCAGTATTATGAATGAATCAGCATTCAATAAATACCTACTGAAAGCAAGCTGAAATAATCATTGGGAAGGGAAGAATCAACACCATCAACTAAGAAACAAGCTTTATTTATTTGTTGGTTTTTAAAGATTTTATTTTTTAAGTAATTTCTACACCCAATGTGGGGCTTGAACTCATAACCCTGAGATTGAGAGTGGCATGTTCTACTGACTGAGCCAGGCAGGGGCTCCAAGTTTATTTATTTTTGAGTCAGAGGAACAAGATGGAATTAAATACCTTTTTATAATTCTAAAATCACTGTGTACCTTAAAATATGTGCCTCCCATGAGCAAACAGGGAAGGATTAAGCTCTCAACAAAATTAGCTTTTCATGGAAAAATCGCAAGGAAGAAAAATGTTTCTTAAATTTTATAAAGACAATATCTCAGGCGGTGGGTGGTGAGTATCTCACGGCTCTCAGCTGTAGGTTTTTAAAATGGAAATGGAAAGAGCACAAGTCTTTTGGCACAAGAGCATCTCACTTTTCCTGAGAAGCTGCTACGATTTTGGATTGTGGTCATGTTACCCAGGCTCCTCATCCTTCATTAATAACCCAAGAACATTAGTTTACTATGTAGTTCGTCCTGCATTACATTTATTTGTAATTATTTGCCAGCTGGTATGGCCTCATATTGTCTGGATCTGGCCAATCTGGATAAGCCTTATCCACGAGAGGAACCTAAGGCAAAAGAAAGAGTGGTGCACCCAGAGCTTTTTTTCTACTCCCATCCAATCTTTTCCCTTCTTCAGCCCTGTTTCAGGGTACAAAAAAACCTCAAATGCAGCATAGCAATACATCTTACCTCTGAAGACTCCAGAAAAGATTCATAGGTTCTCTTGGTACATGTTTGATTTACCATTTAGACCTAATTTTTGTTTGCTTGTTTGTCTTGGACAATGACTGAAGCAAGGTCTTGTGGAAAGGACCCAGGATATTCCTGACTCCATAGCTGTCCCTCTCCCACCCCACCAAAGTGCGTGCTGAATTTCTGGAAGCCGGGACAGCAATTAGACCCATAACAATGAAGTTCGTTAATGAAAACTAATTGAAAATTAATTCACCATGACTCCAGGGAAGACCTTGCATTTAAAATGTTGTGTTGTTAGCGAGTGAGACTCTAATCATCAGAGCATGGCAAAATACTTCAGAATGACACGTAGGTTAAGGAGGTGGAGGAGGTCAGAACCGTCTTGTAATGTTAAAATAGCCACCATACTTAAAAGGGCGGCCCCGCCCCTCGCTTCTGGCTTCCCTTTCCGCCTCATTCTGCCTCCTTGTCTCATTGTCACTAGGCTAAGCACAGGCCACATTGCTACCCTCCCCCCCCAAATCTTCCCTAGAGAAGAAATTCCACAATAACCTCCAAGTTTTGACTACTAAATAAGAATTTTGCACATGCTGATGTATCTGATCTCTAAAATTTAAGGAGCCTGCTTTTTCATTTTTTAAATGTTGATGACGGAAAAAATCAAACATCTACCAAAGAGAGAGAACGCTGTAATGAAATCCTCTCACCCAACTGCAGCAGTTACCTATCAGAAACCTGTTTTAACCGGTATTTTAGTAAACTCGAAAGAGCAAATATTTAGACAGAGTATTTTCTTTCTCGCAGAATATTGTGTCAGAATGGCCTTGCTTTTCTTCTTTCTTTCTCATTCGTCCAAAAAATGTTTATTAAAGGTATTGTATGTGCCAGATGAAACTAAGAGAGATGGGACATTTATTCTTTAAAAATTCTACCTTCGGGAGCCTGGGTGGCTCAGTCGTTAAGCATCTGTCTTGGGCTCAGGTCCCCATATCGGGCTCCCTGCTCAGCGGGAAGCCTGCTTCTCCCTCTCCCGCTCCCCCTGCTGTGTTCCCTCTCTCGCTGTCCCTTCTCTGTCAAATAAATAAATAAAATATTTTTAGAAAGTTCTACATGCATCTCTTCTGAGAAGTCATCTAGAATCCTCTTGAAGCAGAGGAGGTAGATTCTGATTTTATGTTTATACTTACGGATTTTTCTTTCTCTGTTAGGTCTCCGCTATAAATGACATTTTACTGTATCTTTTGGTCACTTCAAGTGGGATTGTTCTCCACAAAAACGTCTATCTTCATTTTACTTTTAACACAATTCATAGTTATGCTGGTATTAAAAATATTGGTAAAGTGGTATGTGAGGGGTGCCTGCCTGGCTCAGTCAGCAGAGCGTGCAACTCTTAATCTTGGGGTTGTAAGTTCAAGCCCCATGTTTAAGTAGAGATTACTTAAAAAAAAAAATCCTAAAAAAAAAGTGGTTTGTGACAGAATCTGACGAATCACTGTCTTTCCTTTCTATAGTATTATTATTTTAGACAGGAAGGAATTAAGGGAAGAATTTCGAAGATGAATTCTTTTTCTTCATTCGGTTGTTCCCAGGATCCATTTGTATTTCCTTTATTGTCAGTCCTTTGAGCAAATCTCATCTCTCAACTTGTCCATATTTGTTATTCAAGTATTAGAGCTTCAATCTCAATCCAAAGAAGATAATAAATACAATCTCTTTGTTATATCTTACAGAAAGTTATTAAGAAATCTATTCAAAACTATTGAACTATTCTGGAAATCTGTAGTACAGTCTTTCAAGGCATGGAATTTAGCCATAATTTCACTGTAGAGCAAGGTCCTCTTGAAATGCCATTTTTCTCCCACATAGTCCTGTGTAAACGAGTTTAATTTCTCACGTTTCACAAGTCATTTCAGAACAATTCTGCTGCAGTATCTTCTTTAAAATATTTTTTTAAACAGATTTCCTTCCATATCATATTTTTCAGAATATATTTTTAGCATATATTTATGCTATTGCCATACCGTTATGTTTTGAAATAGGAAATTTTAACATGGAAAAAAGGAAATCTGACAGAGTAAAAAGTTAAACAGCTTATGAAAATGCCAAGGACTGCTCCAGGTGGCGTAAGAGATTGGTGTTGGGCTCTAACTGTGATTTTGTTATTTATTTCATTGCTAAGAAAAATGCTTGTGTAATTCAATTTTTAAAAGAAAACTTGATATAATATTAGCACCCACAACCTTATTAGTAGTAGAGCCAATTTCAGTAGGGACATGGGAACAGGCAAAAGACTCATGAATTATCTTAATTTTGAATATGTCTATTACATTGATCTGCTATTTTTGGTCAGAGATTTTCCTCCTCTGACTCAGTTTCTTTTGCTTTTACAGTTATTAATTTGAAGGAATAGCACAGTCTATTTGGGGTTCCTTCCTTCCCCTGCTCTGGGACATACCAGTAAACTACACTTTGTAAGAAACAATGTGATGATAATGTGGTAATATGATGATCGCAGGATATCAGGACTTGGCGAATAGGAAAGAAAATAGACTTTAGCTGCAGAGATCAATTAGGAGAAGGGAGCCCAAGATTGGACACAAGAAGCAGCACATAAAGTTGTCTTCTTTTTCACAAAAATATGAGCTTATGGGCCGCACAAGTTCCAAATGAAATATACAGACACATTTCCTGAATTTCTGTACTGGTCTTTATTTTGAAAAGTCATACCCATTTTCTGTGTGTCAAGTTTCTTGGCAGTGATTGAGAGGAATTTTGGCACATGAGCAATGTATTTGAATGACAGTATCAATGAAAATATGGCTGTTTTCCTTTATTAACAACCAGTCAATTAAGTACCTCTAATTTTCCCAAGATAACTAACAATGGAACTTATAGCTGAGACTTGTAAAAATTTTTTAACTGTAAACACACACACACACACCACAACAACAACAGCAGCAGCAGAAAAAAAGAATCCTTGCCTTGAGTTGAGTTTGAGCATTTCAAAGCTAGTATTTGCAAACTCAGAAAAAAGAGCCTTTCATTAATCCACGATTTTGGAAACAGTTAGTCTAACCCACAACCACATACAAATACAAAAATCCTAATGGGACTATTTTCTTACTAAGCCTGTAACAGTTTACATTCACCTAATGGCCTGGGGTTATGAGCAAACTACTCAATTAGAGAATTTAGGCTGGTTGCCCACATATTTTAGAGCAAATTATCCTTTCACAAATGCAGAACCCCCTATATAAAACGCCTAACCAGTATTTCCTGTAAAAAAATACTATTCCCTAAATTCCCACCTTGAACCTACTAAGAATTTCTCTTTTTGCTAGGGCAAAGATTTTATGGAAATATTTGTTTTTATATCACATACCTTACTGTTGGTCTTCCTGTGGGCTTGTGTTTTGACCTTAAAGCAGCTAAGAAATTATAATCAAGACACTTCTAAATAAGATATTTCTTTTCTGGGTACTTTTGCTGAGTACTTGAGCTAAGAACCTTAAGTTGGAAGGCAAAGCTCCTGCCAATTCTTTGATAACAGATCTTCTGCTTGGGGGGTTAAATGAATTTCATGGTTATCCTTAACACTTACTATTTCTTCTTAGGCCTCTTTCATTTAAAAGGGGGTCGGTGCTTCCAATCTATAAACACCCATTAAAAGTTCTCCACCCTTTTTACTTGGCTGCTGGTCTTAATTGTCTGCAGATGGGTGGGTCACTGCATTTTTATTTCAAAGGTAGATATTTGCAAAATGTAAACGAGCCTATTAAAAGTTCTAAAATCAAAACTCTCCACATCCATTAAAGGGATCCACGTATGAATGGAGATAGAACGCATTCTGAAAATGTCTTTTTGTAACGAACATTTTCACCCATTTCTAGGTAAAATTGTATATCTCCACCGATGTTTTACACATGTATCTGACATAAATACTGTGTTGTTAGAGAGGTATTTAAAAATTTCAGGCAAAATTTGGAAATAACGTGTTTGTAGAAAATTATTTTTTCTTATATTATCGTTGATAGATAAGAGCTGCCACATAACTTATCCCACGTTATACCTTTTTACTGGGTTGAAAAGAAACAAAAGCACTTTTTAATATTTTAGACAACAAAATTGAAATTCAATACAATAGAGAACTGCGGTACTAACCAACCTATTTTTATTGCACTGAATATAAAATCTTAAAATGTGACAATTTTTGGTTCACCTACTAAATTACTCTTTTCTATCCTGGTAAAATTCCTTTTTAAAAAGTAAACCTCAATTCACAGTTGCTTGTGACTGAGAACTGAAACCTGAGCTCGTTGTTCTTGGCACTGGGGTGTTCTGGCTTATCTTGCCTAAGGGACTGACAGTTTATCTCAGATTCTACGGTTTCTTCCATTCTTCTTTCACTAGCATTTCCCCTAGTCTTGCTTTTCATTAGCCCACCCTGATGGCCAACCACTTCTAATCTATAAATTAAACAGAAGGAAAACACAAAACGGGGCTTCTTTTATCTCTGGAAGTCAACCCCGCTACAAACCCAATTGAGTTTGATTTCTCTGGGTCTAAAATAAAATAACCCAAGTAGCACAACGTATTTGCTAGAGGACCTGCACCAAAACCCAGCCTTAGATAGTCTTTTTCTTCATCTTACCACGGAAGATGCAGTGGGATTGTTTTGGACTATTTTAGTCACTTTGGTTTTGATCCCCATAATCTGTACCCAGTAGTCAAATTAAGGTTTGACATCTGACAACTATATTTCCTTCATCCTTTCTCTAAATGCAATGAATAATTTATTTAATTTTAGGGGAACGGTGTTCTCTCTAAACTCCAGTTTTAATATACTGATTACAGTGACAATATTTAAAAGGTGGTCCAGTCTTTGAGACCCCATTTTCCTTTTTGGCTTAATTTTTCTTGTGACAAAAGGAAGCAAAAGTTGGGTATCTAAATAGAAACAAACAAAAAGACCCAATTTAGGCTACTCTCCTTTAGCTTGCAAAAATACATTTACAAGCTCTCAACAAAATTTTATTTTTAAAAGCCATTTTAGTATTTGTTATCTTTTTCTGAGTAAAATAAGCTGATGCCTTTACATGTGGATCTTATTATGTGAAAAGCTGTCTAAGCCTGCTATTGAACATAATCATATGAATTACGAACTGTGACTTTATTTCTTTTATAATCTTTGTAGTTCTTGCCATTACTTTTACATGTCTATGTCTGGCATTATGTAGCTTTGAAACTATGCCAAAAATATTTATTGTCGTATATCTGGCATTCTCCTACTACGTGGCTGAGTTTGGTTTCCAAGCTGGGCAAAACTTATTAGCAGATACAGTTCTTGGCATTTGTTCGGAAAAAAAAAAAAATCATAAGTAATTTTAGTACCCTCCTGAAACACAACCTTTTGCACTCTTTGAAACATGTATGGAGTTGAAATTCCAATGCTTGAACTATCTTCTTTTCCAATGTTGAGTAATTTTTCTGTTATGGGTCACATAAAATAGAACAAAAATAACCACAACAAAAGAAACAGAAAAGATTGACTCTGTGGTTACAGGAACCAATTATGATAAAAAACAAAATACATATGAATACTTCTTTTGCTAATCTCCTTGCAGCTTGACTGGTAGAATTCTGTGAGGAAGTGTTAGGAAGATAGTCAGTTCCCATACTTGTTTATTATGCTCAGCACAGCACGGCCCTCTTCATGAAACTTGTCCTCAGTATATTTTTGTGTAGATAGAGTGAACCATTAGTGCTATTAAAGATGTTTTTAAGGTATTATTAAGATGTTGAGGGATATTTCTATTTCTTATAAAGATTATTGATTTTAGAGAGAGAGAAAGAGAACACACTTGAGCAGGAGGAGGGGCGGGGAGGGGGAAGAGGGAGAGAAGCAGACTCCCCACCCAGCCCAGAGCCCAATGTGGGGCTCTATCTGAGGAACTTGAAACCATGACCTGAGATCATGACCTGAGCTGAAACCAAGAGTTAGACACTTAACCGACTGAGCTACCCAGGTGCTCCTAAAGGATATTTCTTTCTTTTCTTTCTTTCTTTTTTTTTTTTTTAAAGATTTTATTTATTTATTTGACAGACAGAGATCACAAGTAGGCAGAGAGGCAGGCAGAGAGAGAGGAGGAAGCAGGCTTCCCGCTGAGCAGAGAGCTCCATCCCAGGACCCTGAGACCATGACCTAGAGCCAAAGGCAGAGGCTTAACCCACTGAGCCACCCAGGCGCCCCTAAAGGATATTTGTAAAAGAAGGTAAAACCAACTTATACAAATCTAAAATGAACCCATATCAAGTATTTTGCTTAATGCATTAATTAATGAGGGAACCAATAGAATGTTACAAGGAGAATTCAAAGAACTATATACACGTGGGCAATATGGAAAGCTATAACATTTATAAACAAAGGCAAGACTGATCTATATAGAGAACAATAATCAATTGTGTTCTACTAGATATACTTTGTTTGCCTTTTATTGGGACAAAAATATGAATTATCCATTTTCTATAACTTATAGAGTAATAAATAATAATACTTGTACCATGTGCTTCAAGTGGTAAAGGTTTTATTATTTTAAATTTAATATAAATTATATTATTATAAATTGTTCTGTAAATATTCATTAATTTTGATTTTGATTTTGGTACTATAAATCAGAAACCCATTTTTAAAAATTCTATCTTATTGAGTCACTCATAACAAAACCTAGCAATTCTCTAATACACAAATAAGTTTAATATTTACATACTTCAATATTGTAAAATTACTGTGTTACATAAACTTCTGTGTTAATTTATTAATTAGGATCATAAAAGAGAATTGTTGATGGTTACAATTAGTAGAGTCAAAGCTAACTCAGTTGTTCCTTCTGAAGTCCTCTCTCCTATCCCACGGTACCCTTGTCCAAAACAATTATTTGTGATATATCTGGCCCCCAGAAAGATGTTACTTTTCAGCATTTTAGTTAATTTAGAATCCATGGCCTCTTGTATTCTGAAATACTCTAAGTCTCTGATGGGTTTCCCAGGGCTCAGTATCACTGAGCACATTTGCTGCCTCTTCCCTCCATTCACCTAAGTGTATTCCTTTTATGTTCAAAGATACACTTAGAAGAGTGTTCACTTTTTTTTTTTTTTTTGGTTGTTGTTGTTTTTTAAGTAGGATCCACAACCAGTGTGGAACCCAACACAGGGCTTGAACTCATGGTCCTGAAATTAAGACCTGAGTTGTTATCAAGATTTGGATGCTGAACAGACTGAGCCACCCAGGTGCCCCCAAATGCATTCACTTTTTGAAGTTTGTAGAAATCCACATCACAAAAGCTATATATGTATACATATATATGAATGTGACCCTAGCAAACAACAAAAATACACATTTTAGTTTTTTTTTTTTTTTCCATAGTAGTAATGATAGCTATGAGCTAAGTCATTCACACTTGACCAAATACTCCTTTTGATCTTAGGTGTGGAGCCACTAAAAATAATCCAGCACCTTTAACACTTTACCTTGTGTCTTAGATCAGGTTTCCTAGATGCAGGCCATTAGATGAGGATTCCTATGCAAGTGATTTACTAAGAAAGTACTCCTGGGGGAAAGCAGTAAAGGGAAGTGGAAAGCAGCACAGAAAAGATAGTCAAGCAAAAATGAGTCTCAGGCCAACTCCTGTAGAGGGTAGCTTCACCATGTGCCTGCACGGGAACTTTGGGAAGAAGTCATGCCTCAGAATTGTCCTGACTGGAGGGGTCTTTCATACTCCTGCACCCATCAATCCCCCTTGGGTGAAGTAGAATGGTGGGGGGAGTAAATTCCTAGGCACTTTCCAGTGTTGGCATGGTGAGATCCTGTTCCCCTAGGGTATTTCCCCCAAAACAGCCCATTGTTTGCTGCTGGAAGCAGAAACACACAAAGAGGTAAAAAGGGATCTGAAGGGTGCCTGGGTGGCTCAGTCAGTTAAGCAGCTGCCTTTGGCTCAGGTCATGATCCTGGGGTCCTGGAATCGAGTTCTGCATTAGGCTACCTGCTCAACAGGGATTCTGCTTCTCTGTCTGCCCCTCATCCTGCTTGTGCTCTCTCTTTGAATAAATAAATAAAATCTGAAAAAAAATTAAAGGATCTGAAGATTTTGGGGAGAAACCCTGATAGTGTTTGCTCATACTGTATCTGTCCCCTAACATCTATTTTCTTCTTCCTGGGTACATGGTTAGGCTACATTTCCCAGTGTCCTTTTTCAAGTGTGGTCCTGCAACTGTGCTCTCATTAACACACAGAAGAGAAGTGATGGGTGCCACTTCTGGACCCAAGATAGCTCCATCCATACTATCCTTCCCCTCCCTGTTGGTTGGAACTCAGAGTGACTCAGCTTTTATACTATAAAGATAAGGACAGTGACCTAAGGTTTGATGGTGCAACGTGATAGATGGCCTGGGGTCTCTCAATGACTTCACGGAGCAGAACTTCTTGATGATCCAAAGCAGTCACACTGGAATGTAAGGTAAGAAGTAAACCTCTTTTCAAACCCACTTAGTTATTGTTGGGTCTCTAGCACGGCAGTCTGGTCTTTTTCTAATTACTACAAGATACTTTATTCTCATCATAAAGTTGTATTATAGATCCATTTTTTAATTATTCTTGATTTCTTTTATTAGAATGCATATTGTAACATTGTAAGAGAGCAGGAGATATGCTTATCTTTTTCTTGCTGACAAAAAATACTTAATAAATAATTATTTAGGGAATAAATGAAAGTGCAGTTACCTTGTATGTTACCTTGTATTACCTACAATAATTAAAATTTATAAAAGCACAGTTCAATTAAAGAGCTTGCTATAATACTAAGTTAGGAGTGTTATAGAACAAATGGAAAGGGTTTAATGAAAAGTAATCCAAATGATTAATGAGATAAAATATTGATATATTAAAGATGGATAGAAGATAAATGATATAACCTTGAAAAAACAAAGCTGAAGGGCACCTTGGAAAATGTCTTTTCGAACTGGAAAGGTGATTAGAAAGAGGTTGCCGACCAACTGTTTTCCATGTCTGCAGAGGAAAAACTAGCAGAGAAGAGCTTAAACTGACTTGACAGAAATAGTGATTAAACATTAGAAAAGGCTCCAGAGTAATATTGTAGAATCTCTGTCCCTGGTGAATTTTAAGGACAAACCATCTGTCTTAGACATTTCAGGCAGAGCCTTGCAGGAAGAGAGAGGTCTGGATTAAATGACTCCTTGATCTGGCTCCCTTTCAATTCCAGAAGTCTGTGCCACTCTACAGGGCATCAGGGGATCTGGCAGTGACATCTTTCACTCCAGTGACTGGCCAGACTGATGAATAGGCATTCCCATCTATAACTTGAGAGAGTTATTTCTCCGCATGAAGCTGATGGGGTGGGGTGGGTCATAGGGAGTAGAAAGACTAATTTTCTAAAATAATGATATTAAAAAGTTTATTTTGTACATAGAACTCTAAGATACTAAGTAATTTCCATATAACCAATACAAACTGGAAAAGTCCTAAGATTTTGACACCTTTCAAGTGCATGGTTTTATTTAATAAAATTCACTTAAAAAAAAAAAGATTTTATTTATTTATTTGACAGAGATCACAAGTAGGCAGAGAAGCAGGCAGAGAGAGAGAGAGGGAAGCAGGCTCCCCGCTGAGCAGAGAGCCCGATGGGGGGCTCGATCCCAGGACCCTGGGATCATGACCTGAGCTGAAGGCAGAGGCTTTAACCCACTGAGTCACCCAGGCGCCCCAGTAAAATTCACTTTTATAGCAATGATGGAAAGGCAATGATTTAATGTTGACTTTGAAATGACACAGAACAGAGAGTAACACTACTTAATATCCATTTACAGTACTTATTTACATGGGTATTGTAACACTAGCAACAATTCTATTTGTGAATTCTGCACGAAAACTTATACTATATTTATATTACTCATCAATAATAATCTTAGAAAGTCCCTAAAGACAAACTTTCATTAGGAAAAATTTTCTTAGTCTTAGAAGTTTGCATTTTCATTACTGAATAATATGGAAGCTATTGTTTTAAAGGAAAACGTTTTTCCAATTAAGGTATATATTTTTTGCATTTCGACACTGAATCATAAAAAAGACAATCATAACGAATGATATAGGGGCACCCAGGTGGCTCAGTTGGTTAAGCGTCTGCCTTTGGCTCAGGTCATGATACCAGGGACTGAGATCCAGCCCTGCATCAAGCTCTCTGCTCAGCAGGGAGTCTGCTTCTCCCTCTGCCCCTCCCCCCACTCATCCTTGCTTTCTCAGTCTCTGTCTCTCTGAAATGAATAAATAAAATCTTAAAAAAAGATGAGGGGTGCCTTGGTGGCTCAGTCATTACGTGTCTGTTTTCAGCTCAGGCTGAGATCCCAGGGTACTGGGAGCGAGCCCCATTGGGCTCTCTGCTCTGTGGAAGGCCTGCTTTTCCCTCTCCTACTCCCCCTGCTTGTATTCCCTCTTTTGCTGTATCTCTGTTAAATAAATAAATAAAATCTTAATAAATAAATAAATAAGATGAAGGATGTATATATATATTGTGGGTATTTCAAACTTTACTAATAGATAGTTTCAGCGAAACTTTCCATGTTTGTTATAAATCCAAACATAAACTTTTTCTTTTTTTTAGGATTATTTATTTATTTATTTGACAGAGATCACAAGTAGGCAGAGAGGCAGGCAGAGAGAGAGGGGGGAAGCAGCCTCCCTGCCGAGCAGAGAGCTCGATGTGGGGCTTGATCCCAGGACCCTGGGATCATGACCTGAGCAGAAGGCAGAGGCTCTAATCCACTGAGCCACCCAGGTGCCCACAAATATAAACTTTTGAATTCTTCCAGAAAAAGTGGGAAACCCTGCTTTTATATTCTAAGATGTTGTAGTGATTGATTGATTGACTTAGTTAGTTTAGTTAGTTAAATCGTAGACCATAATAAGTTACACCTCAATGGGAGGTTTTTTTCACTGAGGGGGGAAAATCTAATCAAATTTAGAAGGAAATACTGACTCCTTTTTATGTAATGAATCTTGAAAGTAAATGTTGCTCTTAAACACATGAAGTGATGTTCAACCTACCTTATAATTAGAAAAATGCAAAACTACAATGAGATACCATTTTTAAAAACATCACACTGTCGAAAATAAAAATGTGACCATACATTGCATTGTCTAGGGTGAGGAATGTGATTTAGTGCACTCTCTCAATGGAGGGTAATGGGAAATAGCTATTGAAAGGATAAGTTACACATATCCTTTACAGATGTATACTGACACACAAAGATACGATGCATACACAAGGTTTTGGACTGCTGTGTTGTTTGTAGTGATACGAGATCAGAAACAACCCAAATGTCCCTTAATTGAAGAAAAGATGAAGAATGATACATTCTTTCTGTTGAATGCAGCCAGTAAGACTGCTGAGAATTGATTCTTAAGATATATGCAGTATCATGTATAGAATAAACTACTCTGTGTGCAAAAAATAAAAAAGAGAAATAAATATATCCATATATTCATAAAATATATCTGAAAAGCTACCCAAGAACTGCCAACAATGGTTGCCTCCAGGAAGGGGAATTCTGCATCCCGAGGCCAAGGTGAGAGAGAGAGACTTAATTTTTCTCTTTGCGCTTTTGCAACCTTTGAATTTTGTATCATATGCATGTATTATGCATTCAAAAATAAACAAAATGGGGTGCTGGCTGGCTCAGTCGGAGGAGTGTGTGACTTTATCTCAGGGTTGTGAGTTCGAGCCCCATATTGAGTGTAGAGATTACTTAAATAATTAAAACATTAAAAAAATAAACAAAATAATTAAGAAAGGGAAATACTGTGAATAGTATAACAATTCATTTATTCTTAATTTGAGGATTTATTACATTTAATACAAAATTATCTTCTATTTCAAAAACGTAGAATTAAGGCAATTCCAAAAATTTTTAGACTCTGTTCACACTTTTTGTGTGGGTTATAATGATGGATTATAATTAATATTTAAAATATGGAAACACACCTCACAACAATTTAAAAATATGCCCTATGTGTATATGTAAAATATGCCCTATGTATGCCCTTTTCTCCTTCACCCTTAAAGTATGAGGACCTTGAAGCTAGGGACCCTGTACTCATTCACCTTGAAGAAGCTTCTTCTTTAAAAATTTTTTAATTATAAAAAATTTTTTTTTAAATTATAAAAGTAATATATATTATACATATTTCAAATTTGGTAGTTGTTTTCAAATTGACCTTAAGCAACTGCCAATTTATACTTCCACTAACAATGTACTAGAGTACAGATTACAGATCACATCTCAAGTAGAATATTTGAAGTATTTTACTCTACCATCTCAGAGGAATGGTCATAAACAAATTTGACCAAATGATTTAGATGGAAAATAAGAACGACTTATTGATATATAGGTAGAATTCCTAAAGGAAGCATAAAGTCTCTGAAGTGCTCTGAAAGATCCATTCTGTCAGAGCTTGAGTGAGAAATTTAAACAGCTTCAGTATATGAAAAAAATGGAGTAGCTCATTCTCCAGTGATGTCATCTCAACAGAAATTACTGAAAGATTTCCAAAACACTAAGTTACTTCTCAATAGTATGAACAATATTTCTAAGATATGACGAAGGCACTTTGTTCAGATTCACGTATTGTGGAGGGTCAAGCTTTAATGCTATAAAAATTATTATCAGGAGTGTTGAAAGATGGCATCTATAAAGACAACTGAATGTAATGAGAATACTTTAAATTTGCTATGAATCATTATAAAGAGAAATAATATTCCAAAGTGTTCCATCAAGTACTTTTTCCTTTCTTTGTTTACTTCAAGTTTTGATCACCAGTGAGCCATGCTGGAGCCTATAGCAAAGGGAAAAAAATCAGTAATTCTGATCCTGTCCTTATTTACAATTTTGATATTTTATTCATCATGAATTCATTTGCACTGATTTTTAAAAAATATTGAATTAAATTATTATTTATATTGATTACTGAGTCCTTTGACACCTCTCTAAATTTTGGACGTGAGGCAAATACCTCAGTTACTTCATCGTACTTCCTGTCCTGATGTCCCCCAAATCACAAAGTGTTGTCAGAAGAGAAATAAGTAATTTAAACCTTCTCTTAAGCACCATTTTCCCCATGTTCCCAATATTCTATGAGAGGATATTAAAATAAGAAAGAAATTGGTAGAATTTTCTATCACTTGATAGAATTGATAAAATGCTAATTAAATTTTTTTTTACAAAGTCAGCAAGGTATATTTTCTTATTTTATTATATATATTTATATTATATTATATTATGTTTATTATATATATTTTATAGATGAAGGAGAGGCTCAAAGGAGTCAGTAATTTGCTTGTGACACACAAACAACATGTGACCTAGCTAAGACTGAAAACTAGATTTGTCTTTTACCAGAGTCCCATTTCTTTTCAATGTACAAGGTTCTTTCTCAGGGAATTATTGACATTTGAATCAAGCCCTGAAAGAAGGATAGGGATTTGCCAGGAGCAGAAAAAGGAATAAGACAGCACAGGCAGTGGTGGAAATTGTGGTTAATGCCTGGAAGTAATGTCCATGGACAGATAGATTTACCATGAAGCTGGGGAGGCTGATGTGTCATGACTCCTTGGAAGAAACCGTTACAAAGCTTCTGGACAGGGACTGCAATGATGTGTTCACAAGATCATATGTTGTCTGCTAGATTTGCCCAAGTAAGATATTTAAGGTCAGTCAGCGAAGATTGCCGTATCTTTCCCTTCTGGCTTTCCCTCCAATGCATTTCCCCTTGTATTAGGTGGCTTTGGAATTGCTCAGGCACTTTGGGGATGCAGGTCAGGGATAGTTGGAGGTATGATTTTTGGGGTTTAAAGGGACGTATTTACATGATTTATAGCCACTCCTGTGGCTAGACTTCTCAGTGTAAGAATAACTTCTAGGCTTACTCCCATTGCCCATTCTGATGCACTTGGCATGGTGGTATGAAAGTGCAAGGTCAAAGGCTATCACAAAATGAGTGGGATCTGGGTAGGGAATAAATTGTTAGTGGAGCAGACACAAAATTTGCAATATATGGAGCCAGAAGCTAGTCTGCAGAAAATTCTTTCAGTCATCAGACAAGTAAAGTTGTAAGTGGAGGATTGAATTCTCATTAACATCTAGTGAAATTCAAAGTTCTTTCCTATAAAAAATATACTTGATAATGAGGCATATGCAATTATACATAATTCACACTTTTTTATGGGAACTGTGCAAAATAGTTTACCAAAATTTTTCTGTTTTTAGGGTACATATCTGTACTAAAATAACAAGCATTCTGTGTATTTTCTGCATCCCAATGTATTATAAGTTCTTTTAGCCTAACTGGTTTATCTTAACCTGACAAAGTCTTGTGGTTTAGGAGAGTAGGCATGGAAAGCTAACATTAATACAGTGAGACAGTCAGAACACACAAGTGTTCCTGCACTGCACATACTATCAAGAAACCCATGTATGTAATAGGAGTGATAGCCTACACATTTTCCAGTTCATCACAATATAGTAACAAATTTAAAAATGCATTTGTATTGCTCCTTCCCATATTTTAACTTCAGGGTTTTAACAAGTTTTTTTTTTCTAAAGAATTAATTAGTTATTCTAACATTCAAATTTATCTGGAGGAAAGTATTTTTTTGGAAGCCAAAGATTTAGATGGAAGTTTCACAAAAGCCTCAAAACATCAAAAACTATCTTATTATATTGGGATTTATGAAAACGGTCTAAATTGTGCAGGAAAGAAAGCATTCATGAAGGCCAGGAAAATATACATTATGAAAATTACAACAGAAGAGTTAAAGATTATGAGACTCAGGACACTTCCAAAGAAGAAATGAAAATAGCAGAAGAAATAGAAAATAGTAAAGCAAAAACAGAATTGTGTAGTCAACGAAGGTTGGCAGCAGCTTCAGGCTGATGACTTTATTTACTTGCCCATATTTTGGAAGAAGTTTTCTTTTTTAAAGCTTTTATTTAAGCTCCAGTTAGTTAACATACAGTATAAGATTAGTTTTAGGTTTACAATACAGTGATTCAACACCTCCACACAACAGCTCGGCCTCATCACAGCCACTGTTCTCCTTCATCCCATCGCATACTTCACCCATCCCCCACCTTCCCTTTGGTAACCATCAATTTGTTCTGTACAGTTAAGAGTCTGTTTCTTGGTTTGCCTCTTTCTCTCTTTTTTCTCTCTTTTTCTGTTTCTTAAATTCCACATATGAATAAAATCATATATTTGTCTTTCTCTGACTGACTTATTTTGCTTAGCATAATACTTTTTAGCTCTATCCATGTCATTGCAAATGACAAGATTTCATTCTTTTAAAATGTTATTTATTTATTTTTTAAAGAGAAAGAGAGCATGTGTGTGAGTGTAGGGGTGTGGAGCAGAGGGAGAGGGAGAGAGAGAATTTATTTGTTTATTGATTGATAATTACGTTCAATTAGCCAACATATAGTAAGTACATCATTAGTTTTTGATGTAGTGTTCAACGACTCACTAGTTGTGTATAACACTCAGTGCTCATCACAACACGTGCCCTCCTTAACACCCACCACGCGGTTACCCCATCCCCAACCCCTTCCCTTCTGTAACCTTCAGTTTGTTTCCCAGAGTCCAGAGTCTCTCATGTTTTGTCTCCCTCTCTGATTTCTTCTAATAGAGAATTTTCCCTCTCTTTTCCTGTGGTCCTTTGTGCTATTCCTTATGTTCCATATGAGTGAAATCATATGATAATTACCTTTCTCTGCTTGACTTATTTCACTTAGTATTTATCCCAAAGATACAGAGGTAGTGAAAAGAAAGGACACATGCACCCCAATGTTCATAGCAGCAATGGCCACAATAGCCAAACTGTGGAAGAAGCTGAGATGTCCTTCAGCAGATGAATGGATAAAGATGATGTGGTATATATATATATATATAATGGAATATTATTTAGCCATTGGGAAAGATGAATACCCATCATCTGCATCAATATGGATGGAACTAGAGAGAGAATTTTAAGCAGGTTCCACACCAAGCACGGAGCCTGCCCTGGGGCTCCATCCCATGACCCTGAGGATCATTATGTGAGCCCACAGCAAGAGTCAGACGTTTAACCTATTGAGACACCCAGGTGCCCAAGAGTTCATTTTTTTTTTAATGTACGTGTATACATTTTCTTTATCCATTCAACAGTCAATGGACACTTGGACCGTTCACATAGTTGGGCTATTATAGATAATGCTGCTGTAAATATGAAGGTGCATGTATCACTTTGAATTAGAACTTTTGTATTCTTTGGATAAATCATAGCAGTCCAATTTCTGGATCATAGGGTAGTTCTATTTTTAACTTTTTGAGGACCTCCATACTGTTTTCCAGTGAATAGACATTTTTCTGAAGAAGACATACAAATGGCCAACAGATACATGAAAATATGGTCAACATCAGCCATCATCAAGGAAATACAAATCAGAACTACAATGAGATACCACTTCACACCCGTCAGAATGACCAAGTTCAAAAACGCTAAAAACAATAGTTGTTGGAGATGATGTAGAGAAAGGGAAACCTTCTTGCACTGCTGTTGGAATGCAAACTGGTGCAGCCACTATGGAAAACAGCATGGAGGTTCCTCAAAAAGTTAAAAATAGAGCTATCCTATGATTCATTGACTTTAATAAGGACTGTGGTCTTTCATTATGGCCTGTTACAAAAAGTAATGTCACCCAATACTTTACTTTTTTTTTTTTTAAGATTTTATTTATTCATTTGACAGAGATCACAAGTAGGCAGAGAGACAGGCAGAGAGAGAGGGAGGAAGCAGTTTCCTTGTTGAGCAGAGAGCCCGACGAGTGACTCAATCCCAGGACCAAGAGATCATGACCTGAGCTGAAGGCAGAAGCTTTAACCCACTGAGCCACCCAGGCATCCCCCCAATACTTTAATTAAAGACTTTTTCCCTTCAAAATTGTGATTCTAATATTTATATAGAATCAAACAATATAAAACAGGCAAAGGAATGTTTCTCAAAAGGATATTTAAAAATATTTTAAATCGTTATATTCTTGAGAGTCTCTTCTAAGGCAGGAAAAGGTAATACATGTTGTTTTGTTTGTAAATTATTTTCAGCAAGCCAGACTTCGCTTACACTGGATGGGTTTTCAGACGCAATGAATATATTGAAAGTCCTCAAAACCTGTGGTTATTCTAGACAACACAAGATGACTAGAGTTAATAGGAGAATATACATATAATGAAAGTGTTAACAAATAAATAAACCAGACGCCAGATACTCTCCATTGATGTGGAGTCCGTTGATGTGTCCAACACTGATTAGTTTGCCATTATTGTTCTCTACTGCTGTGACTGAAAACTCAGTGTATGGCTTTAAACTTTTTTTTACCAACTGAAAACCTGCCTGTGGCTTATCCAACAATGGGAAATAACTTTTTGACAACAGTAACCTGCAGTTGAAAACACCCATGCCGTGTTGTCCAGCAACAGGGCTGCTGTGAAAGGTGAGGAAAAGGGCTCCTAGCGCTCTTTAAAGATATTAATAAGTGTGCAGGATGTTCACCATGTGTAGCTCATTCCTTTAATCTGTAAAAGAAAAATCTGCCTCCACAGTTGTTAACCACATTGGCATTTACAACAGCTATTTGCCTCTCAGTTTCCTCTCATCAATGGAGTATTTTACATACATATATCAACTTGGATTAAAAAAAAAAAAGGCTATGTAGGGGTGCCTGGGTGACTCAGTTGGTTAAGCGTCTGCCTTCGGCTTGGGTCATGATCCCTGGGTCCTGGGATGGAGCCCCACATCCAGGGTCCCTGCTTAGTGGCGAGCCTGCTTCTTCCTCTCCCTCTGTCTGCTGCTCTCCCTGCTTGTGCTCTGTCTCTCATTCTGTCAAATAAAATCTTAAAAAAAAAAAAGTCCAAGTATAATATAATGAGTGGTCCATTATAAAGCTTTTCAAGCCTTGCAACACAGGCCAAAGACATTTTATGCACTCTAAAACATATTTCTCAAAGATTGGGAAGAAAAACCGCAACAGAAAAAAAAAAAGCAAAAATCTTACTCAAAAAGTTGAAAAAAAAATATCTAATTTTAATCGTAATTCAGAAGGACATTTTGAAATGTTTTCATGAGACATTTAAGAAATTGAGTCACCTGGGGCACCTGAGGGACTCAGTCCATTAAGCATGAGACTCTTGCTTTCAGCTCAGGTCATGATGTCAGAGTTGTGAGATGGAGTCCCACATGTGGCTCTGTGCTCAGTGCACCGTCTGCTTGTCCCTCTCTCTCTCCTCTTCCCCCGTTCATGCTCTTAAAAAAAAAATTCATCATTTTAATAAAAGTTTATTTATTTTAGAGAGAGAGAGAGGGAGAGAGGGCGCACCTGGGGGAGAGGGCCAGAGGAAGAGAGAATCTTAAAAAGACTCAATGCTGAGTGTGGAGCCTGACAGAGGCTCAATCTCACAACCCTGAGATCATGACCTGAGCTGAAACCAAGAGTCAGTTTCTTAATCGACTGCACCATCCAGACATCCCAGAAGGGCACCATATTTTCTTATCTTTAAATCTATTCATAAAGAACTAAAAATAATTTCAGATAAAAATTAGTGGAATATAAAATCGATGTAAAAAATGGTACACAATCAATAAAAATTATTCTGACAAATAACAAAAAAGATTTCAAGTCATCACCAAATGCAGGAATTCACTAGAAGGAAGAGATACATTTCAAAGATAAGTATTGAAAAGGCTCTAGGATTGTCTGATAATCCAACTAATGAGAGGAGGGAACTATATGAACATACTGAAAAAGGATTTAAAGTTCTTGATTTGACTCAAAATGGTTACTCTGAAAAAAAAATAATATAAAACTGGGTGTGATGCATAAACAATGAATCTTGGAACACTGAAAAAATAAAATAAAATAAAATGTAAAACTCATGCCATTAGAACAAGGACATCAAGGATGAGTAGTAAGTTTCATTGATTAAAAGAATATTTCAGATTAATTAGTGCACAAGGACACTTCAAAGTCCCAGACATCTTATAGCACATTCTAAGAAAGCTAATAAATAGCTTTATTTAGATAGCACTCTCTCTACATTTGACAGCCATTCTAAAAATTTATGATATTAACCCAAAGCTGAAATATTTGCCTGAACTGTCTATAATGCAAAAAAGTTTTTAATCAACCAGAAGACTGAATCATCTTTCTACTTTTTATAGAAAATGATATTACAGGGGCATCTGAGTGGCTCAGTCAGTTAAACATCTGGCTTCAGCTCAGGTCATGATCCCAGTGTCCTGGGATCCAGCCCCATGGCAGGCTCTCTGCTCAGCGGGGAGTCTGCTTCTCCCTATCCCTCTGCCTGCTGCTCCCCCTGCCTGTGCTCCCTGCCTCTTTCTCTGTCAAATAAAATAAATAAAAGCTTTTTAAAAAAAGAAAATGATATTACAAAATCATTGTTACATGGAGAGACAATTAAAAAGTATGCAGGTTCAACTTTTATGGCCAAGATGGAGAAGGACTACTAGACCCTAGCCCTCTGATGATTACAGCTAAAATCTCTCTCTAGACAAAATACAAAACCCAACTATTTGAGGACTTTGAAAAGGAAAGGAAAGCAGACAGATTGGGGAAGAGAGTCAAAACCTGGAGAAGTGAGCTGTACGGGGGTGAGTTTCCCATTTTCCCCCTCTTTTTGCTCATGGTCTTAAGCCAAGGGTGGGCCCCTGGCAGAGCTGGGGCATTCATACAGCTAAACTCAGAGAAATTCTTCTTGTCCAGAAGACCAGGGAAGGGGATCCCTGTGGGCCAGAGAATGTGAGAGTAATACTTTTTCTTTCACATCCTCTTAGAACTAAGGAAAACAATTTGCTTTCTTTTTCTTTTTTTTTTTTTTAAGATTTTATTTATTCATTTGACGGAGATCACAAGTAGGCAGAGAAGCAGGCAGAGAGAGAGGAGGAAGCAGGGTCCCCACTGAGCAGAAAGTCCGATGCTGGGCTCCATCCCAGGGTCCTGGGATCATGACCGGAGCCGAAGGCAGAGGCTTTAACCCACTGAGCCACCCAGGTGCCCCAACAGTTTGCTTTCTAATACTAGTTTATTATAAAGAATACAACTCAAAGCCAGCCCAATGGAGAGATGAGTAGGGAAAAGTATGGGGCAGACGGGATGGCACAGAACCACCATGCCCTCTCCATGCCCTCTCCAGGCTGGCCACACTCCCAGCACCTCCACTGTTCACCAATCTGGAATCTCTCTGAATCCTGCCATTTAGAGGTTTTTCTAGGGAGTTTTAAGTATTATATAAATATCAGGCTTCCTTCGACCCTCACTTTATAGTACATTCAAAAAGAACTCAGAATAGATCAAAGAACTGAAGGGTTAAAATGACGAAACTCTTAGAAGACCTATGGTCCAAACATAAAACTTTTGTGTGTCAAAGTACAATATCAAAGGAGTGGAAAAATAACCCATAGAATGGGAGAAAGTGTTTGTACATTATATATCTTTTAAGGGTTTAACACATGGAAAATATAAAGAAACTCTAAACTCAAGAAGGAGTACTCTTCAGGTTTAAAGATTTTATTTATTTGAAAGAGAGAGAGGAGCAATCCAGGAACCCTGGGGTCATGGCATGAGCCAAACGCAGACACTTAACCAACTGAGTCACCCAGGTGTCCCTCCTCAAACTTTTTAAGTTGTTCACAATTCAGCTGCATTCAGATCGGCATAGAATTTTATTTGTGTATTCTATCTGTTATAGGTGGAATAATACAGCTTGAACAAGAGGTTTGGTTTAGTATCTACTGGAAAATTAGCTCTTAAGTTTTATTTTTTTAAAAGATTTTATTTATTTATGTATTTGACAGAGAGAAAGGTCACGAGTAGGCAGAGCGGCAGGCAGAGAGGCAGACAGAGAGAGAGGCAGGAAGCAGGCTCCCTGTTGAGCAGAGCCCCAGCCTGATGCGGGGCTCCATCCCAGGACCCTGAGATCATGATCTGAGCTGAATGCAGAGGCTTAACCCACTGAACCACCCAGGCGCCCCAGCTCTGGGGGCTTAAGTGGGTAGGAGAAGAATAAATGAAACAAGATGGGATTGGGAGGGAGACAAACCATAAGTGACTCTTAATCTCACAAAACAAACTGAGGGTTGCTGGGGGGAGGGGTTTTGGGAGAAGGGGGTGGGATTATGGACATTGGGGAGGGTATGTGCTTTGGTGAGTGCTGTGAAGTGTGTAAACCTGGTGATTCACAGACCTGTACCCCTGGGGATAAAAATATATGTTTATAAAAAATAAAAAATTAAAACAAAACAAAACAACAACAACAACAAAAAAAAAAAACGAATTGTATAGTTAGGATCTCCAGTTGTCTAATTTCAGAGATTCGTCAAGGAAATCAGTCCTACGTTCTTTCTCATGTATTGGTTCATGTCTTGCAGCTGCAGATCTTTTCTTCCATCTTCATTTTTTTCCCCTTTCCCCTCTTTCCTCATTTCTTAGAACTTTCTTTTTCATTTATCTCCTCTCTTTTTCATTCTTCCTTCAGCTTTTGCCATTTCCTCCACCACCCCCACCCCCACCCAGCCACCAAATCCCTGGCATTTTCCAATTCTCTCTTTTAATAAGACATTTTTTCTATATCCAGTTTTCCATTGGTGGTCACTTTGTAAATCATCATGACCTAAATCCTGTTAGCTACTGCCTACACATGTTTTACTAAGCTCCTGAGGGCAGAAAATTTGTCTTTCAATATTTTATGCTTTGTAAAACACCATATACTCCTGTAACTCCTATTAACAATAAATCCCAGTATAAATTAGCAAACGTTACATCTTCTTTGTTTTATGTTTAAGCTTTAAATGCAGAAGAGTGAAGACTCAAGTTTCCCCAGGTACCTGATTTGTCACAGGTATCATTAAGTTTTAGGTAGCATTAGAATGCCACCTTTTGGAATTACTGGGCACCAAGACAAGAATTTATTTTAACTTAGTTTATATATAATTTGTTCCAGAATAAGCAAAAGAATTTTTTTTCTATTTTAAGAAGAAAATGCTGCTCTCTTTTTCAATAACTAGATTGAACTCACATAGCATTGTCTACATGCCGGGATACGTTGGGTTCTAGTTTTAAATCTTTCAGAACAAATGGCTCTAAGATTATGTCTTAATGATGAGAGTAGGAATCTTTACTATTCGACTTGATAAGTGTCAATATCAAAATATACAAATATTTTCAGAGTTATTTCACACCAGTCTAGGCTCTATTTCCTCAGTTTTTTATTGGAACGTAGGAACCACACTTAGCACATATTTACTTTAGAAAGTTTGTGATGCACAGGTCCCACCTTGAAGTGAGTAAATGTTGAGGACCTGCACTGTTCATTCTGCGGTACCCCAAGTTCTTGGCTTTTGGTGCTGTGCTTTCCCCAACTTCTTGTCCCACTGCTCCAAGGTATTACTTATCTTGTCTCCCAAGCCCGCCTTCAGGAGGTAGCTTCCAGGACTGCCTCTCTCTTGGGCATTTTTAGTCTGGATTCTAAAAGGCACAACAGGGGCGCCTGGGTGGCTCAGTGGGTTAGGCCTCTACCTTCGGCCCGGGTCATGATCTCGGGGTCCTGGGATCAAGCCCCGCGTCGGGCTCTCTGCTCGGTGGGGAGCCTGCTTCTTCCTCTCTCTCTGCCTGCCTCTCTGCCTACTTGTGATCTCTGTCTATCAAAGGAATAAATAAAAATCTTTAGAAAAAAAAATAATAAAAGGCGCAACAATTGCCAGCCACAGGATTTGAAGAGTGTGACCTTTCTGGTATCATCAAGTCTTACTTGATGAACCACCGAAAATATTTTGCTTAATAAGGTGTGTATTGGCCACAGTGATTTTTTTATTATATTGTTAGCCACCATACAGTACTTCATTAGTTTTTAACATAGTGTTCCATGATTCATTGTTTGTGTATAACACCCCGTGCTCATTGCAATACATGCCCTCCTTAATACCCATCACTGGGCTCACCCATCACCCCCCTCCTTCCTCTCTGACACCCTCATTTTCTTTCCCAGAGTCCATAGCCTCTCATGGTTCATATCCCCCTCTGATTTCCCCTCCTTCAGTTTTCTCTTCCTTCTCCTAATGTCCTCCTTGCTTTTCCTTATGTTCCACATATGAGTGAAACAATATTATTGTCTTTCTCTGCTCGACTTATTTCACTAAACATAATCCCCTCCTGTTACATCCATGTTGATGTAAATGATGGGTATTCATGCTTTCTGACGGCTGAGTAATATTCCATTGTATATATGAACCACATGTTCTTTATCTATTCATCTGTTGAAGGACATCTCGGCTCCTTCCATAGTTTGGCTATCATGGCCATTGCTGCTCTGAACACTGGGGTGCCTGTGGCCCTTTTTTTCACTCCCCCTGTATCTTTGGGGTAAATACCTAGTAGTGCAATTGTTGGGTCCTAGAGTAGCTCTATTTTTAACATCTTGAGGAAACTCCATACTGTTTCCCAGAGTGGCTGTACCAGCTTGCATTCCCAGCAACAGTGTAAGAGGATTCCCCTTTCTCTGCATCCTCACCAGCATTTTTTGTTTTCTGTCTTGTTAATTTCAGCCATTCTAACTGCTGTGAGATGGTATATTATTGTGGTTTTGATTTCCCTGATACCAGGTGATGGGGAGCATTTTTTCTTGTGCCTTTTGGCCATTTGGATGTCTTCTTTGGAAAAATATCTGTCTGTTCATGTCTTCTGCCCATTTATTGACTGGATTATTTGCTTTTTGGGCGTTGAGTTTGAGAAGTTCTTTACAGATCTTGAATACCAGCCCTTTATCTGTACTGTCATTTGCAAATATCTTCTCCCATCTGTGGGTTGCCTTTTAGTTTTGTTGACTGTTTCCTTTGCTGTGCAAAAGCTTTTTATCCTGATGAAGTCCCAGAAGTCCATTTTTGCTTGATTCTCTTGCTTCTTTCAAGACATGTCTCCAAAGGCTAATTGAACATAATAATAAAAAATTTAAAAAGAAAGGTATGAATTAGCTTTCTTTTGATGCCATAAAACATTAACACAACTCTAGAATCTAAACATTCATTTATTCTCTCACAGTTCTGTAAGTCAGAAGTCTAGTGACTCAGCTGGCTCTCTGCTTTGCGTTTTACCAGGTTGAAATCAAGGTATCAGCAAGTTGTGTACCTTTCGGGAGACTCAAGGGAGATTTGTTTCTAGGTTCATTTAGGTTGTTGACAGAATTCACTTCCATGCATGCAGTTGTACGACTGAGTTTCAGTTTGCTTGCCAGCTGTCAGCGAGGAGACATTCTCAGATGCTAGAACGTGCCTACATTCCTTGGTTTGTGCTCCTTTTCCTCCATTTTCAAAGTTAACCACAATGGGTCAAGTCCTTCTCTGAGTCTCTGACCTCCTCTTCTACCTCATCTTTCGACTTAGTTTTCCTCTTCTGCCAAAACTGACTCCAGCTTGAGAAATTTCTCTTTGCAAGGGCTCAAGTGGTTAAATTAGGCCCACCTAGATTATTCAGGATAATTTTTTTTAAGTAATCTCTACACCCAATGTGGGGCTTGAACTTAAGACTCAGAGATCAAGAGTCAGATGCTCTACCAACTGAGGCAGCCAGGTGCCACTATTCAGAATAATTTATAACTTTAATTATATCCATAAATGTCTTTTACAGCAGTACCTGGATTAGTGTTTTACTGACTAACCAGGGGATGGCAATCTTGCAGGGATATCTGGAATTCTGCCTACTATAAAGTATGAGACCTATATGATGAAAATGACAATTTTTTTTGGAGAATGTATAAAGACACCTGAACAAATATAGAGTTATGCAATATTCCAGGAAGGAAAGGCTCATGTGGAAGGATATTATTACTCCTGAAATTAATACACACAACTAAAGAAAGTTTTATAAAAATCTAAATGATATTGAAGGGGTTCTTGATAATCTATTTCCAAAGATAAAAAGAATAAATTTAAAAAAATGACATTTGAAGGGAAAAAATCTATCTCCCAATTCATTTTATGAGGCTAATTAATGTAACTTTTATGGTCAAACCCAAAGAAGGACATTACCAGAATGAAAAATTACAGATCAGCTTCATTCTTTCTCATCTATTGGTTTGTGTCTCACAGCAACAATTCTTTTTTTAAAATTTTTTATTTTTCAGTGTAACAATATTTATTGTTTTTGCACCATACCCAGTGCTCCATGCAATCCGTGCCCTCTCTAATGCCCACCACCTGGTTCCCCCAACCTCCCACGCCCGCCCCTTCAAAACCCTCAGATTGTTTTTCAGAGTCCATAGTCTCTCATGGTTCACCTCCCCTTCCAATTTCCCTCAACTTCCTTCTCCTCTCCATCTCTCCTTGTCCTCCATGCTATTTGTTATGCTCCACAAATAAGTGAAACCATATGATAATTGACTCTCTGCTTGACTTATTTCACTCAGCATAATCTCTTCCAGTCCTGTCCATGTTGCTACAAAAGTTGGGTATTCATCCTTTCTGATGGAGGCATAATACTCCATAATGTATACGGACCACATCTTCCTTATCCATTCATCCGTTGAAGGGCATCTTAGTTCTTTCCACAGTTTGGCAACCGTGGCCATTGCTGCTATAAACATTGGGGTACAGATGGCCCTTCTTTTCACTACATCTGTATCTTTGGGGTAAATACCCGGTAGTGCAATGGCAGGGTCATAGGGAAGCTCTATTTTTAATTTCTTGAGGAATCTCCACACTGTTCTCCAAAGAGGCTGCACCAACTTGCATTCCCACCAACAGTGTAGGAGGATTCCCCTTTCTCCACACCCTCTCCAACACACGTTGTTTCCTGTCTTGCTAATTTTGGCCATTCTAACTGGTGTAAGGTGATATCTCAATGTGGTTTTAATTTGAATCTCCCTAATGGCTAGTGATGATGAACATTTTTTCATGTGTCTGATAGCCATTGGTATGTCTTCATTGGAGAAGTGTGTGTTCATATCTTCTCCCATTTTTTGATATGATTGTTTTGTGTGTGTTGAGTTTGAGGAGTTCTTTTTAGATCCTGGATATCAACCTTTTGTCTGTACTGTCATTTGCAAATATCTTCTCCCATCCCGTGGGTTGCCTCTTTGTTTTGTTGACTGTTTCCTTGGCTGTGCAGAAGCTTTTGATCTTGATGAAGTCCCAAAAGTTCATCTTCGCTTTTGTTTCCTTTGCCTTTGAAGACATATCTTGAAAGAAGTTGCTTGCTGTGGCTGATATCGAAGAGGTTACTGCCTATGTTCTCCTCTAGAATTCTGATGGATTCCTGTCTCACGTTGAGGTCTTTTACCCATTTTGTGTTTATCTTTGTGTACAGTGTAAGAGAATGGTTGAGTTTCATTCTTCTGCATATAGCTGTCCAGTTTCCCCAGCACCATTTATTGAAGAGACTTTTTTCCACTGTATATTTTTTCCTGTTTTGTCGAAGATTATTTGCCCATAGAGTTGAGGGTCCATATCTGGGCTCTCTACTCTGTTCCTCTGGTCTATGTGTCTGCTTTTATGCCAGTGCCATGCTGTCTTGGTGATCACAGCTTTGTAGTAAAGCTTGAAATCAGGTAACGTGATGCCCCCAGTTTTATTTTTGTTTTTCAACATTTCCTTAGCAATTCAGGGTCTCTTCTGATTCCATACAAATTTTTGGATTATTTGCTCCAGCTCTTTGAAAAATACCAGTGGAATTTTGATCGGAATGGCATGAAAAGTGTAGATTGCTCTAGGCAGTATAGACATTTTAACAATGTCTATTCTTCCAATCCAAGAGCATGGAATGGTCTTCCATCTTTTTGTGTCTTCTTCAATTTCTTTCATGAGTATTCGGTAGTTCGAGTACAGATCCTTTACCTCTTTGGTTAGGTTTATTCCCAGGTATCTTATGGTATCTTTGGTTAGGTTTATTCCCAGGTATCTTGGTGGTATAGTAAATGGAATCGATTCTCTAATTTCCCTTTCTGTATTTTCATTGTTAGTGTATAGGAAAACCATTGATTTCTGTACATTGACTTTGTATTCTGCCACATTACTGAATTGCTGTATGAGTTCTAGTAGTTTGGGGGTAGAGTCTTTTGGGTTTTCCATATAAAGAATCATGTCATCTGCGAAGAGAGAGAGTTTGACTTCTTCATTGCCAATTTGGATACATTTTATTTTTCTTTGTTGTCTGATTGCTGTTGCAAAAAAGCAAAGGACTTCTAATCCTATGTTGAACAAGAGTGGTGAGAGTGGGCATTCTTGTCATGTTCCTCACAGCAACAATTCTTTTGCTCTGTCTTTATCTTCAGTTTTTCCTCTTTCTTCAGTCCTTAGACAAAATATGAGAGTCTCCCAGATCTTAAACAAAATATTAGCACACCAAATCCAGGAATATATAAAAAGGAAAATACACCTCATGGAACAGAGTATCAAGGTCAGAAACAAATCCACACATATATGATTACTTACTTGGTTTAGGACCAAGATAGCACTGCAGGATAAGGTACAGAGGACAACCTGTCAGTAAGTGGTGCTGGTTTAATTTTCCACATTGAGGTTGTGGGTAGGGGTAGGGAAACAAAAGGTGCTGTCCTTTCACCATTAATAAAAAAGTTAACTGCAGGCCTGCTTAGAACTAAATTTTAAAAGCAAAACAATACAATTTTAGAAGACAACAGAAGAGACTATCTTAATGATCTTAGAGTAGGAAAAGATCTCTTAAACAGGATACAGGCACCATTGCTCAAAGGAAAAGAGTGATAAATTTGATTCCACTAAGAATTTTTCATCAAAAGACATTATTAAGAGAGTGAAAAGGTAAGTCAGAATGGGAAAAAAAATATTTGTAACACATGTAATCAACCAAAGACTTATTTCCATATTCTATAATCAATTAATAGACATCAATAAGGCAATCAACCCAATATAAAAATGGGAAAACACCTGGGAAAACACATGGGGAAGTGCTTATATAAAAAGAAGCTATTCTTCATTAAAGTAAGGGAAATGCAAACCAGTAGTTCAATAAGTAGGTATTACACATCCATTCGATTAGCAAAAATTAAAATGTTGGACAATTCAAGTGTTGAGGAGAAGGAGCAAAAGAAATGTTTTAATGTCACTGTTGGTTATATAAACTGGTAAAATGTATTTAGCATAGCCTTCAAAAGCTGCCCTTGAATCAGGAATTCCATACCAGGGTAAAGATTCTATAGAAATCTGTGTTTTTGTGTTCCAGGATAAACACACACACACACACACACACACACACACACACACACACACACCAGCATTGTTCATAATAGCCCAAAGCTGGAAATAGCCTAAACCCATCAAGAGTAGAATAGATGAGTAAATTATGATATTTCCATGTAATATAGTAACCTACAGCAACAAAAATGAACTAATAGATACATGTACATGGGTGAAACTTAAAGACATAACCTTGACCAAAACAATTCAAGACATGAGAAATACTCTTTGATTCTATTTACACAGGAGTTCAAAAACAAGCATAAGCTATATTTTTAAGAATGAGTAATTAGGGGGGCACCTGGGTGGCTCAGTGGGTTAAGCCTCTGCCTTTAGCTCAGGTCATGATCTCAGGGTCCTGGGATAAGGCCCTAAATTGGGCTCTCTGCTCAGCGGGAGCCTGCTTCCCCCCCCCCCCCCGCCCCCTGCCTGCCTCTCTGCCTACTTGTGATCTCTCTCTGTCAAATAAATAAATATATTTTAAAAAATGAGTAATTAGGATGAAAGAATGTGAAGAAAAGCAGAAAGTAAATAGGCTAATAATCATGTGAGTGGTTATCTCTGGGCATTTGGGGGTTATAAGGGAAGAGGTACACTGGGTCCTTACAGGGTATTGGCAGTATTTTGCTTTTTGACCCTGCGGGGTCACATGAGTGTTTGGGTTATAGTTTTCAAGTAGTACACTTCTTTTTTATGAACTTTTCCTTGTTTGCCAAATTTCCATCACAAAAAATATCCAATCTTCTTTCTTCCCCACACTTCCTGATTCTTCTGGTTAGAAGCATCTACAGTGCCTCATAGAGACTTAGAGTTGTTATAGTAAGACTACAGAGAGTACAAACAATTTAGTCTTTAAAAACAGAAACACTTCTGAAGTAGGTTCTCAAGGATAAAAAAAGCTTTGACAAGAGTGAAACATAGCATTTGACCCTATTTTCCTTCTAGTTCTGTCCAGATTAGCTTAAAAAACTCCTGAATTGGGAGGAATATATGCATTGTAACTCTGAAGAAGATTGGGGATGGGGCAAGACAGGGAAGTATGAGGCTTGGTGGGAGTGGTGGAGAGAGCAGTGTGGCACCTGGCTGGCTCAGTTGGTTGAGCATCTGACTCTTGATTTTGACTCAAGTCATGATCTCTGGGTCGTGAGATGGAGACTTGCATCGGGCCCCCTGTTCAGTTCATAGTCTGAGATTCTCTCTCTCCCTCTGCCCTTCTCCCGACTTGCTCTCTCTCAAATAAATAACTATAAATTATTATAAATAAATAGGTTTCATTTATTTGAGAGAAAGAGAGAAGGCCTGAGTGGGGGTGAGGGGCAGAGGGAGAGGGACAAGCCGACTCTGCTGACTGGGAGCCTGACGTGGGGGGTTCCATCTCCATCCCAGGACCCTGGGATCATGACTTGAGCCAAAGCCAGATGCTTAATAGACTGAGCCTCCCAGGCACCTCTAAAATTTAAAATAAAGAGAGAGAGAGAGAGAGAGAGAGAGAGAGAGAGAGAGAGACAGCATCAGAGTTAGTGGAGTGCCATTTTGGTAGACACGGCCACAGCAGGAAGCCTGGGCTAAGAGCTTTCCTGCTGTGTCTTTCCTGTCTGCATATGTATCACCCAGTGAAGAATCCAGCTTGTCTCTGAACCGCCTGGTGGAGATCCTAGGACACCTCTGTCAGAGACAGTGGGTGAGATCTTAGACCTCATGGTACTGTAGTTTATTTTCCCTCTTTCCATTCCTCTCATCCCTTCTACCTCAGGCCCAAGAGTCTTTTTAAATTTAATTTTATTTATTATTATTTTATATTTTATTTACTTATTTGACAGGAAGACATAGAGAGAGGGAACACAAGCAGGGGGAGAGTGAGAGGGAGAAGCCGACTCGCTGCTCAGTAGGAAGCCTGATGCGGAACTTGATCCTAGGACCCTGGGATCATGACCTGAGCTGAAGGCAGATGCTTAACTGACTGAGTCACCCAGGTGCCCCATGAGTGCCCACTTTATTTTATTAAGTGCCTTGATAACTCTTATGTAGGTGACCTCTGGCACTGACTACCATTACCCAGAAAAACTTCCTGATAAGAAGAGTCACCAGAGACACTTGTTATCAGCACCACGCTCTAACCAACTGAGCTAACCGGCCACTTACCAGAGACACTTGTTAAAAATCCAAATTTCTGGGCTCCATACCAGACATGTAGAATTAGAATCTCCAGGGAAGGGGCCTGAGAATTTGTTTTTTAAGCCAAGGCCCAGGTGACTCACAGAGAATTCTGGGAAATAGCTTTAAAGACTTCTACCTTTTATTTTGTTTTCCATAGTGTATTTACAAACAAAATATTTATTTATAAATAGTATTTTCTTTTTACATTTTGAAAAAATAAGTACCATGTTGAAAAGGAAAGATTCCAAACTGTAAAATATATATATATATACTTCTCAGTGCTGGACAATAGATCTATTTACACATCATCTCTCTCCTTGAAGTCACAAAAACATCTTAAACTCAACAAGTTCAAAATGAGATCACCATCTTCCCTCAAACCCAACTCTCTTCCAGTGTTTCCATATCTCAGTGATAGCATTATTATCAACCCACCACGCCTAGCAGAGATCCCATCATCTCAGACTCCTTCCTCTTCTTTAACCCCCAGTCCATCCGAGTACTAACCAGGCTCAACCCCGCTTAGCTCCTGAGATCAGACGAGATCAGGCGCATTCAGTGTGGTATGGCTGTAGACATCAGGGAGATTCAAATTAAAACCACATTGAGATACCATTTTATACCAATTAGAATGGCTAAAATTAACAAAGGGTAACCCTCTTATACCATTGGTGGAAATGTAAGTTGGTACAGCCACTTTAGAAAACAGTGTGGAGTTTCCTTAAAAAATTAAAAACAGAGCTACCCTACGACCCAACAATTGCTCTACTGGTATTTACCCCAAAGATACAGATGTAGTGAAAAGAAGGGCCATATGTACCCCAATGTTCATAGCAGCAATATCCACAATAGCCATACTGTGGAAAGATCCAAGATGCCCTTCAACAGACAAATGGATAAGGAAGAAGTGGTCCATTCACACAATGGACCAGCCATCAGAAAGGATGTATCCAACTTTTGTATCAACATGGATGGGACTGGAGGAGATTATGCTGAGTGAAATAAGTCAAGCAGAGAAAGTAAATTACCATATGGTTTCACTTACTTGTGGAACATAAGAAATAGCATGGAGGACATTAGGAAAATGGAAAGGAAAAGTGAAAGGGGGGAAATCAGAAGGGGAAATGAAACCAGAAAAGACTGTGGACTCTGAGAAACTAAACTGAGGGTTTTAAAGCGGAGGGGATAAGGGGATGGGTTGGCCTGGGTATGGGTATTAAGGAGGGCACATATTGCATGGAGCACTGGGTATTATATGTAAACAATGAATCTGGGAAAAGTACATAAAAAACTAATGACATACTGTATGATGACTAATATAGCATAATAAAAAAATTTAAAATAAAAAAATAATCCCCAGTCCACTTCACTGATGTGGGTAACAAAAGCCGAAAGATTAAATTTCTGTACTACTTACAGCCCACTGACAAGTCCTTGAAACAGGCAGAGTAATCTTCCTCTAAGAGCTCACCTGCCTCAATGTTGACACTTTGCTAAGGGCAAAAGGCAATCTTAGCCTGACCCCGCAGGATCTTATGAGTATATATACTTTTAACATACAGAGATTCCTTTGGAAACATCCTTTATCTCTACCCCTCAACATATATATTAGCAATCATACTCCAAGCATAAGGCCCCACTGATACTCATCTGAAGGGTCTCATGACTGAGTTATAACAGTAATAAATGACCTTTTCTTAACAATAGATAGCCCCCTCAGGGTCCTGGAAACCTTATTTCCAAAATACCTTGACGGCTTGTACTGTCCCTAACTCCCTCCCAACTTGAAAGTTTGTAACCAGCTACCCCTCATGACCTCCCACCAACTCTTTCTGACCATGGGTCCTGTCCCTGTGCTTTAATAAAACCACCTTTTTGCACCAAAGATGTCTCAAGAATTCTTAAAAAAAAAAAAATTTGACAGAGACACAGCAAGAACACAAGCAGGGGGACTGGGAGAGGCTGAAGCAGGCTTCCTGCCAAGCAGGGAGCCCGAAGCAGGGCTCAGTCCCAGGAACCTGGGATCACAACCCGAGCTGAAGGCAGACACTGAGCCACCCAGGCGCCCCTCAAGAATTTTCTTGACCATTTGCTCCTAACCCCAATATTTCCACGTCACCCACCATATTTAATTCCATCTTCAAATCTTCTATTTTACTTCCTAAATTGTTCCATTTTCTCTACTTGTCTTTATCTCCTTGTGCCCACCCAATCCATTTGAAATACCACCAACACTAACTACCACCCATAGACCCTAATTGGCCCTGTTCATATTCCCCCATTGCAGTTGGAATGAGCTTTTCAAAACACAAATCTGTTCAGGTTAATTCCCTTCTCTGTTTCTCAAGAAAAAGACAAACTGTCTCAGTATGGTCGGCAAGATCTGGTATCTAGTTTCATACTGTAACACTCCCTGTGATTCTCTGTGCTAGCAGCATTGGGCTTTCAGTCTCTCAGGCTTACAGTGTTCTTCCCTGACGAAAGGTCTTTAGACATGATGTTCTCTGTTTCCTTTTCTTCATTTTTTCAGTATCTCATCCTTCAGATCTCCAATCCAGTATGACTTCAAGGAATTTTTCCCTAATGTTTCTGACCAGTTTAATGAATGACCCTCTTATAAGCTCTCATAGCACATATGTCTTGCAATTTTCATTTATTCCTTTAAATAAGTGTGGTTTACTTATTTGTTGAATTAGACCTTTTAGCATTCCTTTAACTAGAGTAGTTTGTTTCCTTTCTCATCTTCTCTGGTGTTTTCCTTTTTTTAAAATATTTTATTATTTAACAGACAGACACAGCAAGAGTGGGAATACAAGCAGGTGGAATGGGAGAGGGAGAAGCAGGCTTCCCGCTGAGCAGGGAGCCTGATGCAGGGCTAGATCCTGGGACCCTGGGACCATGACCTGAGTCCAAGGCAGACGCAGAAGTATAGTGTTACGACTAACGACTGAGCCACTGGGTGACCCTTCTGGTGTTTTTTCCTGATTTCACTTTCTTAGAATCTATCCCAGGACAGTTTTAGGATTAGTAGGGAATAATTCTTTAATATCTGGACTCAGCTGAAGCACCACCTTCATTGGTTTTCCATATCCTCTCTGGCTGCTGCTGCTTTCTCATTTTTCACTCTCTTGAACATTTGCCTCTATCATAGTACTTATTTACCCTGTATTTTTTGGTTTGTTTTCTTGAAGGTTTCTCTCACTAGTGTTAGCTGCTTTAGGGCAGCTCTGTTATTTATCTCTGTATCCTTACACTTAACACAGGATTTTGTCCTCAATATTTGGTCTTCCCTCACTGCCTGACAAAGTGTTTAATATAAAGGAGGCAGACATATAGTGTTACTTTCAACAATATACATATTTCTATTCAATTTCCCCATCTGAAAAATGATACCTAAAAAGTTGTTTGATTTAAAGTGCTACTGATTCAATACATCTCACCCTCCCCTTCTCAGGCCTAGTCTCTCCTCTTCTGGAGCAATTAACTAGGAATTTTGTCTCAGGATTAGGTATTTGGGATATCTGGCACCTGGCTAGTTCTTCTTTGTTTCCCCCACCCTGTTTCTTTCCCCCTTTACAACAGACCATGATGGCTCAGTTAAAACTAGAGAACAAATCACTAGCAAGTAGAAAATATTTCTTCCCTGTTCTCTTAGAAAAGGATACTCCTGAGGTGAGGAGATATATTTGCATTAACTGCACAGGCCTTTTAAAAATATGCTTTGAAATAGCAAAGGATGAAAAATGAATGGTTAAATTTTCATATTGAAATAGATGAAATGTTTTCCTATTTTCTTCTAGATTTGTAAAATACCTGACTCAGAGTGCACAAGAAGTAAACTTTGGCCCCCCCTCTTCCCTTCATCCTTTCAAGCTTACAAAGCTGTAACTAAAGATTTAACAGTGAGGATAAAGAACTCCACAGTGAATTATCTGGTAGCTCCCAGTATATTATTCTTACCAATCAGATCCTATGTTCAATTTCTTAAAATCTTTAAAAAAAAAAAAGGGGGGGGGTGCCTGGGTGGCTCAGTGGGTTAAAGCCTCTGCCTTCGCCTGGGGACATGATTTCAGGGTCCTGGGATGGAGCCCCACATGGGGCTCTCTGCTCGTCAGGGAGCCTGCCCCCCACCCCCACTGCCTACTTGTGATCTTTGTCAAATAAATAAATAAAATCTTTAAAAAAAATCCTATGCTCAATTTCTTACTTCACCTTACCTGGTTGCTTTGCCAAAGTTTACATGTAGCACATGAAAACAATGCCACTCTTCAAAAACTATGGAAAATTTAAAAACATGTAGGTAAATAAACAAAATAGAAAAACCCCACGAAAAATGTTGACACAAAGGGTTAAAACATGTCCCAGAGGTAAACCATGACCAAAGCTTTTGCTTGCTTTTCAACCCTTCTTCACTGTTTACCTTGTGTGGTTCAAGATCTTTTGTTATTTAGACTTTTCACTTCCAGGTGACTAGGAAATCGAACGCTCTCTAGCCAATGTTTCAAATCTGGAGTAAACGCAGCCTGGGTGGTTTATTCGTGGGCCCACGTATCACGACCTCTTGAGTTCAGAGTTTTAAGATAGAAAACTCGGCTTATGTTATCTAAGGGTTTGATATCATCATCATCTGGTATTTGAAGCTTACCACACACGGGTGAGGTAAGCGTCCTGTCATCAAATGACCCTTTTTGACGTCCACGAGTGATGAAAGCCTCAAGCACTTCTGGAGTCTAGGCTGAATTTTCTCCATCGTTTTGTTTGGGAACCGGCCTCTTCTAAGCTGTGTGGTTTTATCAACTTGCTCTGCGGCCGGCTGCATGACCGCGGATCGTGGGATCCTTTAAGGAGGAGTCCTTGCCAGACGCACCCATCTCCACCCTCAACCCCACTCGTCTCTCTCCCCCGGTCTAGGACCACCAGGATCAGTTTCGGGGTTGTCTTTCTCCAGTGAGAGCTGGGAGAACAGGCTTGCAAAGAATAAGAGGAGGCAGAGGAAAAGAAGTAACAGTTGCGGTAAGACTCATAATCAATGGCAGTATACACCCCCGAGACGCCACGATGAGCACCCTACTGAGCCGCGGAAGCCAGAGGGACAAGCGCCCTCCGGCCAACCGCCCGACTGGCCCGCCCCAACTGCCCGCCCCGGTCACCGTCACGTGACCGGGGAGCGGCGCGCGCCGGCCGTGGCGCCGATTGGCCCGCGGCGGGAGCGCGGGGTTTGATGGGAAGGAGTTGGCCGGGCCCATCGCTCTGTCGGTGGCGGCTGCTGCCTGCTTTGGAGGCAGGCTGCGCGGTGGCCGCCGAAGCTGGCAGACGTGGACGCAAGCGCCGGGCTTTGCCCGCTTCTTGCAGGTAAAACGTTCAAAATGAGGGCAGTTGGGAGGGCTTGGCAGGGGGGAAGCGCGCTGGGCTCTTCTCGGGGAGATAGCTCCGGTTTCCCTGCTTGCCTCTCCCGGGCGCCCCCGCCCCATTCCGAGTGGCCTGAGAGCTCTGCGGCGGCTGCTAGTGCGACTCCCGCCGGGCTGCGCGCTGACCAACGTCGCCTCCTGCTCCCCTTGATTTCCCAGCAAAGTGCCAGGGGTGACTCTGGCCACCACCCGCCCCCACCTCCCGCAACGGGAAGGTAGTTTCCCAGCCTTGTTGTCAGAGAGACCGCGGGGTGAATAGGTTGAGCTGAGCATCGGCTCTTTGGCCCACCTATGTCGAGACGAAGGGTCAGAAGGTTCAACGCTAAGCTGTCGCTTGGAGTATTTTGTCCATCTCTTTTTGTCTGAGTTGTGCGGAGGCGCCACGAATTGGACGGGTCGGGAGAGACGGAAAACTGTCAGTGTCATGCTGCTCGGCCCAGGCATGTGGGCGTGGACTACGTGGTGCTTAGAGAAGCCTGTCTGCGGCTGTTGTCGTTATTTGAGGGAAGGTGGGCGGTGTAAGGGGTGGAGGAAAGGGCGAAGTTGCGTAGGTGTCACAGGCGCGTCCCAGGAGAAGAGCAGATCTGAACGACATCAGTCGTTGAATTGATGGCTGGCTCGGTTGGTGGAGTATGGGACTCTTAATGGGGGAGGTGGGGGTTGTGAGTTCGGGCCGCATTGGATGTAGAGATTACTTAAAAATAAAAATCTTTAAAGAATAGTTTAATTCTTTAATATTGTGTATGACGATTGAGAGAGTTGGTATTAGTGAACTCAGTTTTGCTGATGGTGCCCTCATGGTAGTAAAACCCGTGACTCACGGAGTTTTCCATGTTCCGCTTTTCCCAGTTGGCGTCTGGTTTATGTCAATTGTTTTCTCCTATCTCTTTGGCCTGGGTGTCACCATGAATATAACTGACCCTGTTCAACAGCAGTGTGTGTGCATGTGAGTAAGCTTGGCTTCAGGCATGTGTTCAAACTGGCAGGGAATGGCAGGGAGCGATAATCTCTTGTTCTCAGCAGCCCCCATAGTTCCATTTCAGGAGGAAGTTGATTTTGAACACGTTTTTAAAAACAAGAGTGCATTTAAAATTAGAATGTTAAGTTTCTCTGTCACCTGTTAAGATTAGCTCACCGCTCTTAAAAAATTTACGGTGTTTATATATTTTTAACTTGATAGAGAATCTAAGAAGTTATATGGCTATGAACCAGACATGATTTAATATCCAGATCTTTCTACTTAAATAGGCATTTTTGGTAGTGTTTAGTTCAGAATGAACATCAACTTACCATGAAGACCATGGTAAATCAGCATATAATAAAAGTGCTTTTAGAGGTGTACTTCTTTTCAGTAATTTTATTTTTGATCAATAAATATGGTGATTTAGGATATTTCAGAATTGCTTTTTCAGTTAGAATAGTTGAAAGAGTTCTAGAACAAATCACTTTTTATCTTGAATAGTACAATAGAGAGGCACTGTTGATGGTGACTGAGTACTTTGCACTTAGGTTTGGAACTTGATAAACATAAAAGTTAACTTTCTTTGCTGTTTTAATGGAAGAATATGCAGAGTATATATATTTTTTATATACTAGAGCACATGAATACAATTTCCGTTAAAATACAAACTAATTTATTTTTCCAATTTTAAAATTATGAAAATAGGTACCTTTTTTTTTTTTTTTTAAGATTTTATTTATTTGACAGAGAGAGAGGGAATGCAGGCAGGGGGAGTGAGAGAGGGAGAAGCAGGCTTCTGGCTGAGTAGGGAGCCAGACCTGGGGCTGGATCCCAGGCCTCTGGGATCATGACCTGAGCTGAAGGCAGACACTTAGACTGAGCCACCCAGGTGTCCCCCATATAGGTACTTTATAAGAAGATAGAAAGGTTCTGTGTGAGGATTATTGTCTGTACTACATGTGCTTCCTGATAAATAATGATAATAATGGCTAAGATTTATTATGTGCTCACTACTTGTTGGACACTGTGCCAAGTGATATTTAATTTCATTTTATTCACACAACAGTTCTGTGAAGTGTAGATATTTTCGCCACTATGTAAATGTAGAAACTGAGGTTAGAGAGTTTAATTTACCTCAGATCACATTGTTAGTATGCATCTGAGCCATATTTTGATTCAGACCTTTTTTACTCCATTATTTTATTTCTTATAAAGACTTATTTATTTTAGAGAGAGAGTGGGGTGTGGCGGGGGAGTTGAGGAGCAGAGGGAGAGAGAATCTTAAGCAGACTCTGCACCTTTCACAGAGCCCCACGACCTTGAGATCACAACCCCAGCCAAACCAAGAGTCAGACGCTCAACCAACTGTGCTATCCAGGTTCCCCTCCATTATTTTAATATGATTTGAAGTGAGCTGAAAATTTGAGAACAACATGACCCAAGGTTTTAAATTCTGATGCCCAAACCTGAGTGTGAATATCAGTTAGTAGGACACATTGAAATAATATAGTGGGTATTATTATTTATTGAAAAACACATTGGATGTATCCAGCTCTTAAGGTCATGTCAGATGCCATTGTGATATCAGAGTGAAAAGAGACGACATATTCGTGGAAGAGTTCTTGGGGATAAGCCATTTGAGACTGAGCAATCAGTCCACTCAAGGGCAAACATTGATTTATGCTTCAGAAAGAAATGCTAGTTATTTGCTTCTCATATATCTTGGCGTGTGTTGGAAGAGATGGACTAGGAAAAGGCAATGGCCACAGCAGTAAAAACAGTTTGTTTTGAGAAATTAGTTATATGTTGGGCACTGCTGTAAATACTTTCAAATGCATTATGTCATCATTTCAGCCTTTCAAAATTTAAGAGTGTCCTTAACTATCCCTCTTTTCCTGAGATACTGAGTAACTGAGAGGTTAAGTAACTTATTTGCCCAAGGTTTCATAGTAAGTAATGGGCCACAGGAATTGGAGGTTAAGTAACTTATTTGCCCAAGGTTTCATAGTAAGTAATGGGCCATCTAAGATGTTCGTGTGGCAAGGAGGGAAAAAGTGTTTGAAAATAGAAGAGGTATGAAATTAAAGCTATATAGAAAGACTGAGTGTTATGTTTCATATCTGTTGGAAAGTACTACCATTACATGAGTATTATAGCAAATCAGCTTCTTTAATAAATACAGGAATTTGGAATTTTAGGAAAATTGCTGGAACAATGAGGGTTAACTCATTCTTTGATTATGATCCTGAAAGCATGGATAGGCATTTAATGACTATTTACCCTAATGTTTTAGAGGACAAATCTTAAAGCATAATACTCTGTTTCAGGGATCTTAAAGACTAAGCCATAGTTTGAGTCATTAACTTCAAAACAATTCTCCAAGCAAATAATTGATGTCAAGGTTGGTATTAATTGCAATATTATGCAATATTTCATATTACACTTAAAAAGTGATGTGCAGTAAACAAGTAAAGGCAGTACTTGCAGACTTTCAATACCAATTCTGCCCCTTGCAGGTGCTAGCTGCCAAAATGATTTGGCAAATCATTTAGCTTCTCTTCCATGCAGATTTAAGCATTCAGATTTAATCAAATGAGGAGTTGGGCCACATGATACACTGTACCAACACTGTCTCTTGTGTTTATAACTTACTTTCCACTTCAGTAGCTCTGTTTACCAGTGATTTGAGAATGTCAGAGGTGCTTTCATGTATTTGATATATAAATATTCCAATCTAATTTATACAAAGCAAACTTTAATTTTGATTTTATGTTATCGAGAATAACTGTTTGCTTCATAAAAAGCCACAACTAAAACCCTGTGTCTGGCTATGCTACTTAGTATTTTTGGAAGCAAATTTCTTCATTTCCCTAGCCTCAGTTTCTGACATTTATAAAATGGGATGATAATGGTATCTAAATAATAAAATTCATGTAAAGCATTTGTTTAGGGCATACCAGAGATAAAGTATTTATCAAATATTTAACTGGTATCTTTACTGTTGTCATTACTTTTTTTAAATGTTGTCTTAAAAAATTATTTATTTATTTATTTTTTAGTGAACTATACCCCCAACATGGGGCTTGAACCCGTGACCCCAAGATCAAGAGTCCCATGCTCTATCGACTAAACCAGCCAGGCACCCCTGTTATTACCTTTAAATATTAAAAATTCCAATTTTTAATATGTATACACTTAACTCGGAGGCATATAACTGTTACAAACCAAAATGTGTAGGTCAGTTATGTATAAAACACTGTGCTAGTTACCATACAATTAGTTCCCAAACACTATATACTTTTAAAGTACCAAGTTCAATGGTTCATATAAATCGCCTCCAAACCAGTCACCTTTCTTGGTGAGTATTTTTAGCATCTTAAGAAGGTTTTAAGATCTATTTAATGTTTCAACTGAGAGATTTATACTTCTATTCATTAAAGTTTCTGGATTTCCTACCACTGCATTTTAGAAATTTGAATACTGAGTTAATATTGAAGGATTAATAGTTCTTAGGTTGCAATTTAAATGTGACTTGTAATATTCGTTTATAAACACCAAAACTTTTTAGGACAGTTCATAGCTATTTCTGGTCCTAGAAATCACTTTGTAAAGTGGAAGTATTTGTAATTAGGATCTTTGTTATTTTTCTAAACAAGAAAGTCCAAGATTGGTATGCCTTATGCTAATTCTAATCTGTAAAGAGTGTTGTGGAGTGAATGTATTTCCTTAGAACTGGCGTCATTTTTAATTACATTAATGGTCTTAAAAAACCTGAGAATTATGGCGTAACTTCTTTTGTGTGTGGAATGAAGTAGTTTTATACACTGAGAGTATCTAACTATTTCTGGTAAAAATATGTAAATTTGAAAGTGTACTTTCACTATTTCTATATAAAAGAATAAAAAAGATCCATAATTTTGGGCTGCTAAGTTGATTTAGAATCTAAGATGGCTGATACATTTTCATCCACATGGTAATATTGTAATACATTTCAGAGTCATAGAAAAATGATTATAAGAAGGACATAGATACACAGCTAGCTCACATGAAGGTCAACTGGCTTTAGAGACTTAAACACAATTTTTTTTTTAAGATTTTATTTATTTATTTGACACAGAGAGAGAGTACAAGTAGGGGGAGTGGCAGGGAGAGGGAGAAGCAGGGTTCCACAGAGCAGGAAGCCCAACGTGGGCCTCAATCCCAGGACTCTGGGATTATGACCTGAGCTGAAGGCAGACACCTAACCAACTGAACCACTCAGCTGCCCTAACTTAGACACAATTTCAAAGAGAAATGTTTGAGTATTGGATCAGTAGTGAACAGACTGGAAGTCTGAAGATAGGGTAGTTTGTGTGGTTTTTGTTTGTCTCTCTCTCTCTTTTTTTTTAATTAGAGAGAGAATGACAGAGGGAGAGGAAGAGACAGAATCCCAGGCAGGCTCCATAACCAGCACAGAGCCCAACTCAGAGCTCCCATTTCACACCCTGAGATCATGCCCCGGCTGAAATAGAGAGTTGGATGCTCAACCCACTGAGCCCCCCAGGTGTCCCTGAAGATAGTAGCTTTGAATCCTGTTACTTCTGAGCCAATCGCTGAATGTCTTTTCCCTTAATTTTCTTATCTGTAAAATGGTAATAATGAAGGCTATCCTGTGAGAAGTGCTGGTATATTAAGTCTAATTTACAGAAAAGAAAATTAAAGCTCAAAAGCATTAAATGATTTGCTCAAGCTCACTAGTAGTCTTGTAACCTTTATTTTCTTAGTCAGAATCCATGGGCTTTCTGTTATTACTTGTAAAATAACATTATTCTAAACATTGTAAGATACCCCTAATTCTGAATAACTAGTTTAGTTGGGAGACAGCTGAATGATGGAAACGTTGTATCTAAGAATGTAGAATGAAAGTAGTATGGTAAAACTTTTCTTACAACATTAGGGGACCTATTTTATTTATTTTTCCCACTCACGAGGAGACTTACTTTAAAGAACAGCAAGTTGCAAAGTGGTATGAATATACACTCCTAAAATGCCTTGCCTTTTTAAAAGCCTTTTCAGCTATATTTTCACTTTTAAATGTGTCCTGGCATGGAAGAAGGGATTTCTTGAAGGGTAGATTTTATCCCAAGACTATCTGAACTAAACTTCCACATAAACGGAGTTCAAAGAAATTAATATTGTATAGTATTTTAGGCAGTATTGCAACATCTAAATTTTAGAGTGGGTATAGTGTGTGTTTAACTTAAATTTTTTAAATACTTGCTTTATTTCTAGTTGTGAATTCCTTTGGACAATTGATGATATTTATCACTGTGCTCATCTTCTACACATAAAAGATGGGTGGATTATTTTCTCGATGGAGGGTAAGTTTTCTTTACATCCAATTCTTAGTCTAATATAAAGTGTCATATAAACCTACTTGTAAAGTCTCCTTTGTGCTATAGCCTTGAGTAGAGCTTGATATTACCCCTAATTCTATTTAATTTTCTTCTCTGATGAATTAGTTGTATATTTGGACGTTAATAGTTCTACTTGCTATATAGGTATCTTAATGACTGTTTAACATGATTATGTCACTTTGACTTGTGGATTATTTTAATTTATTTATGCATTCACATGCAAATGGTTGTATTTTCTTGTTTTCTTCTTATATTGCTTACATTTCAATCTTATTTGAAAAATAGTTGAAATTACTGTTATTGTTGAACTATTTGAAATTATAGTTGTATGCTGTGTAACACTTAATGTTTTTATGGGCTATATCTTTTATTATGTATTTGCTGAAGTCATACTAAGTATACTTTTAGGAATTAAAGCTTAAAGAAAATTTGAAATGCAGTTTGATTTTATTGGTTAAGGCTTTAGAGGAAGTATCTCCTATTTAGTGCTATAAAATATAAAATATATTAATAAATGTTCTTTCTAATATGAGAGAGGATAGTGTAGTCTCAGAGAAATTACTTTGCTTATTTTTAAGTCCTTTTTACCATAAGGAGTCTTGCAATACTTGGTAGACTAATTTTGGGACTGTTATGGAAATGCTTTGTTTTGGATTGATATTCTATTGACTCTCTGCTCCTCCCTTTAAAACTCTATTACAGTTCTGCTTGAGGAGCAAATTTGTTTACCTTCCCTTTGTCTTTGTTAGGTTGAACCATATGAAATCGCCAATATTCAACTGTTTTGACTTACATAAAAAGCAATTTCATATGGTTCAACCTAATGTTAAAAACTCTTATGGGAACTATAATGAATTGATATCCACTGCCCTCTTATGTTATTGAGTATATAATTGGTATTGTATGAGACATTTTGCATGAGATAATTTGGCTGGTTTTTATTGTGGGTGCATAAAAAATATTTTTAACAAACTGTGCTATAATGAAGTATTCTTAGATGTCTTTTACAAATCTGATCTTCAGAAAAATACTTTAGGAATTCAGAATGAAGGTAACCTGTTAATTTTGACTTTCAGAGTCCTAAGTGAACTTTTAGCAATAGTAGATCAGACCATCTTTAGTCTTGAGCTTTTAAATATATGATTTCTTTTGAATAATCATATCTAAGAATAAATTTTTCTTGGAGGAAAACTTTCTCTATAAAAGCATGTTCTATTGGGATTAGGAATGGTAGAAATTAAAAAAAAAATAAGAATGGTAGAAATTGAGCTGTTGGAGTTGAAAGCACCTTTAGGACTAAAAACCCAAGTAGGAAAATGCTTACTTCTGTAACCTTATGTAGTTCTGTTTATAATTATAATTTTATTTAAATCTAAATCTCATTAATAAACAAGAATACATATTACTTCAGATTTGAAAAAACTTATTTTTGAATTAAAATGTTCTTTTATGATTTTATAAGTCAAAGTGTTTCTAAGTTTGCAGTAACAAATTTTAATGTCTTATATCTGTTTTTATAACAGACAAAACCTTCAACTGTAGAAGTTCTGGAAAATATAGATAAGGTATGATTTTTGGCTCTGGGGTGTTTTAATTCATCTGGGTATTGCATAAATATTATTTTAGTATATTATTTTGGAGACTGGATCTGGCTTGGGAATTTAGAGATGATATAGAGTAAGCCTGAGAACTTTAATGTTATATTATCTAAAAAAAAAAAAAATCAGAAATCTCTCAGGGACTTAAGAAGTCTGTATCACTAGAACCTGTTAGTATGAAATTAGATTAGATGTATAGAATGGTGTAAAACAATGTTGCAGATGGGATGAAGTAGATTATAAAATAGTCTGCAACGTTTTATCAGTCCAAAAACTTCATAAACTTCATTATCAAAAGTGCCTATTGCTTAGGAATATCAAGAGTGGTGAATAGATTGAAAGAATCTAGTATGGGTCAGTGTTTTCATTTGTATTAACTCTTTCTTTTTGTAGCCAGATTTTTAAAATTAATTGATTAATTTCTAGCCATTTTTTTAGACCTTATACAGCGAGAATTATTATTTAGTTTAAGAAGTACTATTTATTGGTGTCAATTCCATGCTTGATCTTTGCTAATTTGGTAGGTCAAAAATAGTATCTTAATTTTTTAAAAATTTATTTTTAAAGATTTTATTTATTTGTCTAAGAGAAAGAAAATGAGAGAGTGAGCATAAGCAGGGTGGGTGGCAGCCTCCCTGCTGAACAATGATCCTGACATGGGGCTCCATCCCAGGACCCTAGGATTATGACCTGAGCTGAAGGCAGATGCTAACCTACTGAGCCACTCAGGCATCCCTTAATTTTGCATTTGAAATAGTGATTTGTTGGGGCGCCTGAGTGGCTCAGTCCTTAAGCATCTGCCTTCGGCTCAGGTCATGGTCCCAGGGATTGAGCCCCACATCAGGCTCCCTGCTTGGTGGGAAGCCTGCTTCTTCCTCCCCAACTCCCTCTGCTGTGTTCTCTCTCTCTCTGCCAAGTAAATAAATAAAATCTTTAAAAAATAAAATAAAATAAAATAGTGACTTGTCAGAGTAAGCATTTTCATGTGTTTTTAACTTTATTTCTAATTTTCTTTTTCATATTATGTTCTTTTTAAAAATATTAAGATATATTTCATTGACTTTTCAGAGTTCTTCATATATAATTGATCATTTAAAAATTTTTTGTTACTATTTTGATTTCTTTATGAAATTTGAGATTCAATTCAATAATATAGAACAATTTCTCTTAACAGGAAATTCAAGCATTGGAAGAATTTAGGGAAAAAAATCAGAGATTACAGAAATTATGGGTTGGAAGATTAATTCTCTACTCTTCAATTCTTTATCTGTTTACATGTTTAATTGTATATTTGTGGTATCTTCCTGATGAATTTACAGCAAGACTTGCCATGACACTTCCATTTTTTGCTTTTCCATTGATGTAAGTAAATTGTTCTTTCAGTTGACTTTCCTCTTTTTGACCGGTTAAAATGTATTCAGTATCTCTTTATTGTGAAATAGTAATGTTTCATATTGAGTAAATTTGCTTTTTTTCCTTTTGCAAAGCATTTCTTTAAAAAAGTAAACCACCTTTGTGTGTTAAACCTTAATTTACAATTCAGCATACCTGAGGAATATGACTCAGTGACGTTAGTAATAATGGCTCTATATGGGAATCTTTTGTAATTCTCTAATAGATGGTCCCCCCCCCCTTCCCTGGCCAGGCATATAGGGCAAGGAGTGGGCATTTCAGATTGTGGGTAGTTGTGAGAGAAGGTTTGTAAAACAAACAAACAAAACAAACAAAAAACTGCCCCAGTGATTCTGAATATATTCCAATCATCCATTCTCTTTTCCTCTCTTTTCAGTCACTGCTATAAAGCAACTGACCCTTATAGCAATATTTTATAATATAGCATTTTACCGAAGGTGTGTCATGTTTGAGACTGTGGAGAGACAGATGAATAAGAAATTGGTTCATTCACTCTATAAACATTTATAAGTAGCAGTTTTGTAGGTGTGGGAATATAATGGTTTATGGTATACAAAGATACAAAATCTCTGAATGTAGATCTTAGGCAGCATACATTAAGTAATAAGTATGATGCATATCATGAAAGAGAAGTGTCACATGCTATGGGAACATTTAACAGAGGCTCTAACACTATCTGTGGTGGAGGTGGGGGTCAGGGAAGTCTTTGTATTCATTTTCTATTGTTCCCACAAGTTTAGCAGCTTAGAGCACACCCACCCATCTGTTGTATCACAGCTTGTGTAGATCAGAAGTCCAGGTGGCTTGACTAGGGTCTCTGCTAAAAGTCCTGCAGGCCTAAATCAAGGTACTCAGTCAATTGGACTGGGATCTTACGTGGAATCTTTTAGGGGGAGAATCTTCCAGGTTTAGTCAGGTTGCTTGCTGACTTGTGCCGCATCTCTCTGACTTCCAATTCTGCCCTCAGCCCAGAGAAAGCTCTGTTTCAGGGTTTAACTGATTATATTAGACCCATCAGGATAATCCAGGATAATCTCTCTTGCTTAGAATCAGCTGAGTAATACTTAATTATATTTGGGAAGTCCTTTCACAGCAATACCTAGATTACTGTTTGATTGTATAACAGAGGATGGAAATCTTGGGGAGGAAGAGAGATAGCTTTAGATTTATGCCTACCAGAGCCTCCCTGAGGAAATGGCCTTTGAGTTTGAGACCCAAAGGATGATTATGTGTTGCAAGGGTGGTGTGACTTGGTGGCTAACCCTTTAGGTGGAAGGAACAGCATATATGAAAGCCATGAGGGGAATAGAGAATGGTAGGTTTAAAGAATTGAAAGAAGGCCAAAGACTGGTTTATAGGGAAAGTCTGGGTGGTTAGGCAACGAGAATTTCTTGTGGGCCTTATAATGCATGATAAGGATTTTAAGACTTAATCTAAGAGTAATGGGAAGCCATTGAAGGTTTTTTTTTTTTTTTTTTAAGATTTTATTTATTTGTCAGAGAGAGAGAGGGAAAGAGAGCGAGCACAGGCAGACAGAATGGCAGGCAGAGGCAGAGGGAGAAGCAGGCTCCTTGCCCAGTGAGGAGCCCGATGTGGGACTCCATTCCAGGATGCTGGGATCATACCTGAGCCGAAGGCAGCTGCTCAACCAACTGAGCCACCCAGGCGTCCTAACCATTGAAGTTTTTAATGAAGGAATATGATGTGATCATACTGTTATTTTGAAAATATTGAGGCTACACCATGGAGAATAAATTAGAGGGGAATAAGAATGGTTCTAAAGCAGCAAGTTCGGTTATTACAGTTGTCTGGGGAAAAATGAGTGACAGTGGAGGCAGGAGAGTGGAAGAGAAGCAGATGGGCTGAATGAGACTTGAATGAGTATTGAAGTCTTAGGAGGTACAATTGAGATAGTGTGGAGAGGTTCTTGGTGATTCAGTGGGTGTGAGGTGAGGGGGAATAATTGCATCAAGGATAGAATTTAAATGTATGGCTTGGGAAATTTGTTTGATGGTAGTGTCATTTGTCTAAATAGGGAATACCATCTAAATAGGGACTCCTATGATGAAGAACAGGTTTGCTCACTGAGACTAAAATACTTGTTTCTATTTAGACAAGTAGAATGATTAAGTATGAGTATGAAGCTCAGGAGATAAATTTGAATGGGAGATATTAATTTAGGATTTGGCAGCTTATTAATGTTAAACAGCTACCATCTGTTCATTCGGTAAATATTGGGCACCTGCAGTGTGTTCAGTCTTGGGCTAGACCTTCGTGATTGAGAAATTAGTGACAAGATCTCTGCCTTCATGGAGCTTACATTCTATGGGGGACTGAACAGATAAAAAATGAGAGACAAGTAAACAAAGAAGTGCAGTGAAGAAAATAAACAGGGTGATATAGAGAGGAACAGACCCTCTTTTGAGAAGGTGGTATTTGAGTTGAGAACTAATGTATGAGAAAGAACCAGCTTGGAAAGAGTTGGAATTTATGGAAGATTGATTATATATACAGTATATAATAGCATATGAATCCATAGAGAGATGTAAGAACAGATTATCCTCAAAGTATTAATGGAAATTCTCTTTGGGTAGTCATTCTTAGTAGTTGTTTCTTTCCATATGGTTTTTTGGTATTGTTTGAATTTTTTACATCAATATGTTCTTCAAATCCTAAAAACAAAAACTAAAACAAAAATCCAAGAGTTGAGGGAAGGTCTTTATAGGAAGAGAAAACGAAAATACAAAGGCTCTGCATGAGGTAGGAGAGAGCATGACTAATCTGAGAGTCAGAAAGATCAGTGTATATGGAATGTGTGATGGAGAGAGAGTGAAAGGAGGTGTGCTTGCAGAATCAGAGTATCTGGATCATGGGAGAGTCATGGCCTAGGAGTTTGTATTTTATTTTGAGTGAAATGGGAAGCTTGTAATGGTTTTGGTGGAAGAATGGCATGATGAGATTTAAGTTAAGAGGATCATGTGTGCTGCCTGTGGAGACTGAGTAGAGGAGGACAGGGGCAGAAACAGGGAGATCAGCTAGGAGGCTGCTACAGGAGTTTAAAGGTAAAGATGGATTTAACATCCCAGTAGCAGTGGAGGTGAAAGAGATGCCAGTATTTCAGAAATACAAGTGAGACAACTTGGTATGAGGAAATGGAAGGTAAGGGAAAAGAAGGAATTGGGTGATATTCAGGTTTTTTGGATTTGATATTTGGCAGGTGTCTGATCTTTCTTAGGGACTGCTGTAGTAAAAAAAAATTTCATTTGTTTAATCTTTAGTACAGGGCATATTTTCAAATTGGAACTGGAGATCACAAAATTTTAGCTTTGTATATAGATAAAAGAGCCAAAAATTGAGTGCATGCATATTACCAAATAAAATCTCTGCCGTTTGCTTTCTCTTTTGGAGTTTTTTGGAATGCACCTTATCCCAGGTGTAACAGTAGATTTTATAATGCTGAGCTCCTTTTCCTTGTTCATTTCTAGTGTTTTATAAAAAGAGGGGAGAAAAATTTAGAAAGGGAATAAATGTGATATTTACTTGACTGAAGCATCCTTAAAAACTTAGAAAAAACCTCAGCTGACCTCCATTTCCATATCAAAATTGACTTTTTAAAAAATATTTTATTTATTTATTTGATAGACAGAGATTGTAAGTCGTCAGAGAGGCAGGCAGAGAGAGAGAAAGGAGGAAGCAGGTTCCCTGCTGAGCAGAGAGCTTGATGTGGGGCTCCATCCCAGGACCGGGCGACCATAACTTGAGCTGAAGGCAGAGGCTTTAACCCACTGAGTCACCCAGGTGACCCCAAAATTGATTTTTTGATTATGAAATATTTTTATCTAGTTGCAAAAGAATGTCTTACAGGGAACTTTACTGTGCTAATTCTAATGGCTTTTCACAAACTGATCTACTGGATCTGGTATGCTGCAGAAGACTTTTGGGCAAGTAAATCATATACTAATTGTTTTTAAAAGTAGAAAAACACAATTTCTTTCTTTCTTTTTTTTTTTTTTAAGGTAAGACATTGTTCTTTATTTTTTCTTTCTTTGCAAATATACATATATCAACATTCCCTTAGTAAAGGGAGTTTTTGGACCTAGAGTCCTTCCTACAAATAGCAAATATTTATATACACATACATACACATCAATTTCTTTAAAAATGTTTATTATTTCTTCAGGGGTACCTGGGTGGCTCAGTGGGTTAAGCCTCTCTGCCTTCGGCTCAGGTCATGATCTCGGGGTCCTGGGATCGAGCCCCGCATTGGGCTCTCTGCTCAGTGGGGAGCCTGCTTCCCTTCCTTTCCCTCTGCCTGCCTCTCCGCCTACTTGTGATCTCTCTCTGTCAAGTAAATAAATAAAAATCTTTAAAAAAATGTTTATTATTTCTTCAGTTGGATCTTTCTCCTATTTTGAGTATGAGGCTCTATTAGCCTTACTGTGTCCTCCCTGTTCTGCATCACCTGCATCTAGTATTTCTTGATTTGTTAAGCTTCAGAGCCATTTCTCACTTAGTCTCATTCACATTTGTGACCTGGTTCTCAACTGCTGCAGCTTCTGTTTCACTGAGCTCTTCACTTTTGGAAGCACAGGCCAGTCCTCAAACAAAGAATAGAATTGTCCTCCTGATTGATGACAGTCAAAACAGCATGAAATAAAATACAACAATGAGAAAGTAGATGTTGTGGTATGTAGAAAGAAGACTTACCACAGGACATTTTCTTTTGTGTGATCTGTAGTCTTAGCTTATTCCTGGACTTTTTTCTTTGGAAACAAAAATTTTGTGGTCTAGACTAGTGTTTACTTAAAGAAATGGAAGTGGAAAGAGCAGTAAAATGTAGTGTTTTACTTAACACTGTCAATGCTGATTAATAAAGCTTAGAAATCTACCTGATAACTGCAAAAAGTGACTGTTATTTCTGCATTCCAGATTTCCCAAATGCTTTTATTGGACAGAGAAGTCATAGATTCAGTACTGAGCGTATATTATGTAATCATAACTATCTTCAAGTTATCTTTTGTTATACAATATCAATATTCTGTATAAGGTACTTTGATTTTTACTATATCTTCTTTCCTTCATATGGAGGAACTTGGTATGATTCCAACCTATTATTTTTTTGCCTTTCAGATTCAATAATTAACTTACATCTCTGATCAACTATTTTAGTATATTTCAATATATTGAAATATATTTCAACTATTTCAATATATTTCAACTATTACTGAAATAAATTACAATCTAAACGCTGAACCTATTTCATAAGAGTCATTAAGGCTATGGTCCATGGTGAGGGAAGGTTTGGATCATAGTTTAAGTTTTGTATTTCTTGATTATGCTGGCAAGTATGCATTACTGTGGGAATTGGTTCATTTTCTAAGAGTGAACAGCCATTAAGCTTTGTCTCTTAACCTAACTCTATAAGCAGTCTTAGACTTTACTCCTGGATACTTTATTCTTTTTTTTTTCCCCCCAATTATAGCAGGTTTTTAAAAAATTTTATTTTTTATTTTTTATTTCTATTCAGTGTAACAGTATTTATTGTTTTTGCACCACACCCAGTGGTCCATGCGATACTTTATTCTTACAGATTGTAACTTCCTAGAAATTTCATTCTCTATAAGATCATTATAGAGGCTTATTGGCATAAAACATTGACCTTCCCAGAACATTTAACCATATTTTCCTTCTGTTTTGTTTGTTTGTTTTTCTAAATTCCTCTTTAAATGGAGTTAGGGAAAGAAAAAGTTCAACAAAGAAACTGAGGAAGGTTGTCTTATCCCTGTTTTTTATGTTTTCTTTTTGTTTGTTTGTTTTCCTACTTGAATTGAAGGCCATTTGAGGATAGGGCTTTGATCTTACACAGCTTTCAATGTCTCCTTTCTGCCCCCCTCAGAACTAACTGGCAAAATATATTTTCTCAATCCATCTAGAAGAGTTGACAGGTATAATTTGACAAACCTTTTGAGGAAAGTTAAACATTTCTTTCATGGCACTCTAATAAGAATACAAAGTATCTGTCATCAACCAAAGTTGGTTCTTAAAGGAGAAGGTATCTGTGAACATCTCTTTGTTATTTACTCAAAGAGAATATTTACTAAGAGGTTTTGGTAGGTAAGAAATCATTTTGCAAGCCATCACTTTTGCAATGTTGATAGATATTTGAATATTGATGGTTATTCACTTAATAGAATTCTATACTGAAAGAATTATGTACTGAGATATAATTAAGAGACAGATCCTATTCTTAGATGGGAAGATTTAGTATTATTTTGAGATCAGTTCTCCCTAGATTAATCTAAAAGTGTGTGTTCACATTAAAAATACCAACAGTACTTCAAAAATCTGGGCACACTTTTTCCATACTTTTTAAAAAAGATTTACTTAGTATTTGAGAGAGAAGGGGGGAGGGGCAGAGGGAGATGGGAGAGAGAGAGAATCTCAAGCAGACTCCCTGCTGAACATGGAACCCAATGAGGGGCTCAATCTCAGAACACTGAGATCCTGACCTGAGCTGAAATCCAAGAGTTGGACGCTCAACCGAGTAAGCCACCCAGGTGCCCTTCCATACTTTTTAATGAAAAATAAACACATAAAAATTGTTCTGAAAATTCTAAAAAAGGAGAGGAATAAGGAGCAGGGGTGTGCCAGGCATTAAATACATTATAAAACTTCATTAATTAAAAGTTTGCTATAGAATATAAATAGTGTATAAATTAAAAGTTTGGCACAGTGCATAAATAAATAGTGTATGAATTAATTAGAAGTTTTCCATAGACCAAAGAGACACAAGAATCCAGAAATAAAGTCTCAAAGGAATTTTTGTATATAATATGTATATAGTATGGTATGATCTATATGGTTTTTATATATGATAAAATGACATTTCAAATCATTGGGGGAAAATGGTGTTGGGTTATACATATATATATATGTAAATTAAAGTCAATTAAAGAAAAAAAGCTTGATTCCTGCCTTGTTTCTTATAAGGAATAAATTATTGTTACTAGTTTGTCTGAATGTGAAGGTAATTCTTCCTAAAGCCTTTGATAGTTAAACTGACAAAGTAGTCAACATAGTTATAAATATTGACACATGTATATCTTTTAATTTTTAGCTTTATATATTGCTAAATCTCCTCTAAAAACAGTAAAATGGATGGGGGTGATGTGATTGTTGAAAAAATAGCACCTGAGTTTGTCAGAAAGTGCTTCATATTTGAAGGTTGATGAAAAACCTTCATGTTTTGGGTGGAGGTTTATGGAATGTTAATCCTTTAGTACAAGTGAGGAAGGTGTGATTATGTTGATTGAATTTTAGATTTTCTGCTATATTTTAACATCTACCATTTTTAATTTTAGTACAGTAAAACACTAAATATTAGGGATTTAAAATATTTACTATAATTAAAATGTAATTTTGTTATATTGAGGTTACAAGTATTCCCTGTTAGTATACCTTTGTAATTTTATGGTGTAAGTCACTAGATTATGTATAACAGAAATTCATGCTGTACTAATGTTTCAAATAGTATCATTTTCATTCAGAAAAGAAAACCGGGATGATTTGATGAAATAGGTTAAGGGAGAGTTTTTAGTATATTCTAGAACCGATTGTATATATATATATATTTTTTTAACTTTTTATTTTTTATAAACATATATTTTTATCCCCAGGGGTACAGGTCTGTGAATCACCAGGTTTACACACTTCACAGCACTCACCAAAGCACATACCCTCCCCAATGTCCATAATACCACCCCCTTCTCCCAAACCCCCTCCCCCCAGCAACCCTCAGTTTGTTTTGTGAGATTAAGAGTCACTTATGGTTTGTCTCCGATTGTATATTTGAACTTACTAATTTTCCATACTAATTCTGTATTCAACTACAAGAATCATCTCGTTTTTTAAAATTTTGTTTTGTTTTATATTTTTTTTTTCAAGATTTTAGTTATTTATTTGATAGCAAAATCAGGGTTCCCACTGAGCTGGGAGCCCAATGTGGGGCTGGATCCCAGGACTCTGGGATCATGACCTGAGCCAAAGGCAGGTGCCCAACCAGCTGAGCCATCCAGACACCCCCATCTTGTTTCTAATAAGTTTTTCAGTTGATTTTTTTGAGTTTATAGTTACTGGGGCACCTGGGGTGGCTCATTCAGTTAGGTGTCTGCCATTGGTTTAGTTCATGACGTCAGGGTCCTGGGATCAAGCATTGCCTTGGCTCCTTGCCCAGCTAGCTGGGAGTCTGCTTCTCCCTCTCCCTCTGCACATCACTTGTGCTTTCACTCTTGCACTCGCAAATAAATAAATAAATCTTAAAAAAAGTTTGAGTATTCAAACATTTGTTAACAGCAATAATTTTACCACCTTTCATATTTTTTATCTGATTTTTTTTTCTTTTGGCTTATTTTGTTGGCTCGTACCTTCAGGACAATGTTAAGTTATTGAGAAAATAGTGAACATTCTGAATTTGTTCCTTGGGAATGCTTCTGATGTTTCCCCTTATCATGGGAATTATTTTGACTTTTGCATTGGAACATTTTATCATGTTAAGGAATTTTCCATTCAGATTTAGTTTTCTTTTTCATCAAGAAAGATTGTTGAATTTTGTTAAATGTTATTTCATTGTCTATGGAAATAGTAATTTGATTTTTTTCATCTTATATCCCTTAATATGATAGATTATATTACGTACTGAATTCAAAGATTGAAATCCTGAATTCCAGGAAAATTTCTTCTTTCATAGTTGTAATCATTTTATATAAACATTAAGTTTTTATTTTTTAATGCTTTAGATTAGTTTAAATAGTACTGGCATCTGTGCTTTGTAAGTTTGGTAGTATTCTGAGCTTGGGGTTTTTTATGGCGTGTAGGTCTTAACAACTTTTTAAATTCAATAGTAGTTAATCTTTTTGGTTTTCTGCCTTGTCCAAGGTTTGTTTTGTTAAAAATATATGTAATTACTCATTCTACAGTTTTAAAGATTTATTTCTTGTGAGAGAGAGAGCGCGTGCGGGCACGCATGAGCAGGAGCAGCAGAGGGAGAATCTGAAGTAGATCCCATAACTGAGCCTGAAGCCTGATGTGGGGCTCATCCCACAGTCCTGAGATCATGAGTCTGAGATCACGACTGGAGCAGAAACCAAAAGTTGAATGGTCAACTGACTGTACCATCCGGGCACCCACTCATTCTAGTTTTGAAATGTATTTCTGTAGAGTGTTGTAATAGTAGTAGTCATTACTGTCAGTAATTTAATTTTTTTTTTAATAGGGCACCTGGGTGGCTCAGTTGGTTAGCTTCTGACTCTTGATCTTACCTCAGGTCTTGATCTCGGGATCATGAGTTCAAGCCCCTCATTGGCTTCTGTGCTGGGCATGGAGCCTAATTAAAAAAAAAAAAAGCTAAAAATTTGTTTTGTATCTGTGATTATTGCTTCCTTATTGTTTGTTATTATGTATATTTGTACATTTTCCCTTTTGTGATTGTTTTCCTTAGTTGTATTTATATCTTTTTTCTCTCAAAGAACCAGCTTTTAAGAAATTATTTCTTTTTATTCTTTTTTTCCTCTTAGGCTTATTTCATTCCTAAACTTAAATTATGTACATCATACATTTATTTTTTTCTTTCTTTCTTATTTACTAACAATAAATAAATTATATGTGTATTTGAGGTCATGATAGTTTCTGATCACTGCTTAATTTTATTCCACATGTTTTGATATGTAGTGATTTACTTTGATTATATTCTAGATATCATGATTTTTAAAATTTAGTATTTAGAATTTAAGCATTTTTTTTAGGTGACAAATGTGTGTTTGTATGTTTGGCTTCTGGTTTAGTTACTGTTTCTAGTTTTGTTGTATTACTTTCAGAGCATATTGTTTAATAATATTTCTACTTCTTTGAATTGAATTTTTTTTGGTCGTGTGCTATTTGGTCAATTGTTGCCATTCACAAACACTTGAAGATACATATTTTTTTCCCCAGGTACATAGAGCTTAATAACACCAATGAACGCTACCTTATTATGTTGTATAGTTCTTTCGTATTCTAGTAATTTATTTCAACCTCTCTCTGTTCCGTTTTGCTTTATGAATTTTCCTTTAAAAGAAACCTTTTTATTTTGAAATAATTATAGATTCACATGAAGTTGCAAAAAAACCCCAAAAAATGTACAAGCACGTCCTTTGCATCCTTCACCCAGCCTGCCCCAGTGGTAAGATCTTACATGAGTAGTAAAATACCACTACTGGGTAACTGATGTTGGTTCAGTTCACAGAGTCTATCAGAGTTTACCAGTTTTACATGTACTTTGTGTGTGTGTGGGTGTGTGTGTGTTTTATTTCTATGTAATTTTATCACATCTGTAACTTCATGACACTACTCCACAATTCAGATTCAGAACTATTCTAAAACCACAGGACTTGAAGTGCCTGGCTGGCTCAGTTGGTGGAGCATGTGGCTCTTGATCTCAGGGTCATGAGTTCAAGCCCCACGTTGGGTGTAGAGATTACATAAATAAATGAATAACATACAAACATACATGCACACATACCACAGGGCTCCTTTTTGCTATCTCTTTGTAGTCATACCAACCCTCCTCCACCTGCCCCATTCTTAACCCTTCTACCCACAAATCTGTTTTATAATCTTTATAATTTTGTTTTTTCAAGAATTATAAAATGAGGTCACATTGCATATAATCTTTTGAAACTGGCTTTTTTCATTTGGCATATTTTTGAGATCCATTCAAAATGTTAAGTGTATTAATAGTTTCTTTTTATTGTTGAGTAGTATTCTGTGATAATGACATACCATGGTTTGTTTAACTGTATACTTGTTGAAGGACATTTGGATAGTTTCCAGTTTTTTGGCTATTACCTAATAAGACTTCTGTGAACATTTGTATATAGGACAGGAATTTGTTTTTGTTTGATCTCCCTGTTGTTTAGAGTCTCTTTCTTTCTTTCTTTCTTTCTTTCTTTCTTTCTTTCTTTCTTTCTTTCTTTCTTTCTTTTTACTAAGGAGATAGAGTCAGCAAGAGAGCACAAGCCAGTGGTAGGGGGAGAGGCAGAGGGAGAAGCAGACTTCCTGCTGAGCAGGAAGCCTGATTTAGGGCTCCATCCCAGGATCATGACCTGAGCTGAAGGCAAATGCTTAACCAACTGAGCAACCCGGGGTCCTCTGTTTAGAGTATTTCTTTCTCTTTTTTTTTCTTTTAAGATTTTATTTTATTTATTTGACAGACAGAGATTACAAGTAGGCAGAGAGGCAGGCAGAGAGAGAGAGAGAGAGAGCAGGCTTCCCTCTGAGCAGAGAGCCCGATGCGGGCTCAATCCCAGGACCCTGGGATCATGACACTGAGCCACCCAGGCGCCCCTAGAGGATTTCTAAGAAGAGAAGAGGGAAGTAGAAATTATACCACTGTCAAAGTAGGAGTCAGTAATAGTATCTTTAATATCTTCACAAAACATGCTGTTCTATTTTCATAAATTATATTTAACTATTAGGAAAGCAAAACCTTTATTGGAATAACTAAGATGGATTTCTGAAGTACCTTTTCCCCCCTAAACTTTGTTTTAAAAATACAAAAGGATTTCTTTTAATTTAGCCTTAAAGATGAATGCACTACATATGTTCTGCTGCTCAAGTCTTGAAAGAAGTGTGTGTTGTTTGATAGCTCATTTTCTCCAGCAGCAATTCTGATAAAAACCAAAAGGAGAACCTGTTGTCTGCAAAAGGGATTACTGCGTTTTATTTTGAAGTAAGGGAGTATATTTCAATTCTTGTAGTTTTCACACTTTGAAAAGTATATATGCTTCTAAAAAATATCAAAGAAAATTTACTGATTTTCTACGGAATACTAGTCACTTTCTCTGCAATTCCTTCCCATGTTCTCTGTTTTCCTGTACATTTTTTTCCCCGTATATCATCTCTGTGCTGCCACTATTTCAGTGGGTTTGTAGTGGAGAAATAGTATGAGAGTTTCCTGTTGTAGCATCTTTCAGTGTTATGAGCAGTATGTCTAAACTCTTCTCTCCCTTCCCTTGATAAGGACAGTGCTCAGTGCCTTTTTTAATGCTTAGATAGTTGTCTGAGTCATAAAAACGAGTCACCACAACATAAAAAACATATTTTGATTATCTATTGCTGTAATAAATTGTTCTAGAACTTAGTAACTTAAAACAACAAATTTTATTATCTCTCACAGTTTCTGAGGGGCAGGAAGGAATGTGGAAGCAACTTAGGTGGTTCTAGCTTAGGGTCTTTATTTATATACAAATTTCAGTTAAGCTGTTGGCTGGAGCTACAGTTACCTGAAGGCTTAACTAAGGCTGGAGAATTTACTTCTAAGCTCATACATGTAGTTTTTGGCAGGCCTCATCTCTTCACTGGCTCTCTGCCACAGACTTCTGTTTTTTGCCACATGGGCCTTTCCATAGAGTTCCCTCATGTCCTCATGGCATACCAGCTGGCTTCTCTTAGAAGAGAAAAGAGAGAGAAAGATGGTGGGTGGAAGAAGAGGCCTAACATGGAAGCTGCAGTCCTTTATAACCTAATCTTGAAGTGACATACTATTACTTCTGCCATATTCTATTGGTTATACAGACCAACACTGGTAAGAGGACTACACAAAGGTGTAAATATCAGGAGACAGGGGTCACTGGTGACTTGCAAGCTAACTCCCAAGAATAGCAATGATGTATTTTAGAGTGAAGAAATAACATGAATTCAGATTCAATGTCTTCCTGCCTGCCTGCTTTCCTTCCTTCCTTCCTTCCTTTCTCCCTCCTCTCTAGAGAGGGAGAGAGCACAACTGCGGCAAAGGCAGGACTGGAGAGGCAGAACGAAAGAGAATCTTTTTTTTTGTTTTTTAATTTTAAAAATTCTTCATTTAAATTCAATTTAGTTAACATATAGTCTATTTTATTAGTTTCAAGGGTAGAATTTAGTGATTCATCAGTTGCATATAATAGCCATTGCTCTTTTACATCAAGTGCCCTACTTAATACCCATCACCCAGTTACCCCATCCCTCCACCAGCCTCCCTTCCAGCAACCCTCAGTTTGTTTCCTAGAGTTATGGTTTGTCGTCTTCTCTGTTTTCATCTTATTTTATTTTCCCTTCTCTCCCCTATGTTCATCTGCTTTATTTCTTAAATTGTACATATTAGTGAAGTCATATGGTATTTGTCTTTCTTGGACTGACTAACTTCTGTAAGCATAATACCCTCTAGTTCCATCGATGTTGTAGTAAAAGGCAAGGTTTCATTCTTTCTTATGGCTGAGTGATATTGCATTATGTATAAATATATATTTATATGTAAATATATGAGTATTACAAATAAATATAAATCTATATAATATAATATAATATTGCATTATATAAAAATATATTTTTATACAATATAAATATTTCATATATATATATATATATATATATATATGGCTCTTTCCATAGTTTTGCTCTTGTGGACATTGCTGCTATAAACATTGGGGTGCATGTCCCCTTTCTTATAACTATTTTTGTATCCTTTGGATAGATACCTAGTAGTGCAATTGCTGTTTGGTAGGGTAGATCTATTTTTAATTTTTTGAGAAACCTCCATACTGTTTTTCAGAGTGGCTGTTCTAGTTTGCATTCCTACCAGCAGTGTAAGAGGGCTCCCCTTTCTCCACATCCTTGCCAACATCTGTCATTTTCTGAGATAATTTTAGCCATTCTAACCAGTGTCAGGTAGTAGCTCATTGTGGTTTTGACTTGTATGTCCCTGATGCTGAGTGATGTTGAGCATTTTTTCATGTGTCTATTTGTCATTTGTATGTCCTTAAAGAAGTGTCTGTTCATGTCTTCTGCCCATTTCTTTTTTTTTTTAAATTTATTTTTTATTTTCAGCATAACAGTATTCATTATTTTTGCACCACACCCAGTGCTCCATGCAATCCGTGCCCTCTATAATACCCACCATCTGGTACCCCGACCTCCCATCCCCCACCCCTTCAAAACCCTCAGATTGTTTTTCAGAGTCCATAGTCTCTCATGGTTCACCTCCCCTTCCAATTTCCCCCAACTCCCATCTCCTCTCTATCTTCTTCTGCCCATTTCTTGACTGGGTTTTTTTTTGTTTGTTTGTTTTTGGGGTGTTCAGTTTGATAAATTCTTTATGTATTTTGGATACCAGCCCTTTATCTGATAAGACATTTGCAAATATCTTCTCCCATTCTCTTGGTTATCTTTTGGTTTTGTTGACTATTTCCTTTGCTGTGCAAAAGCTTTTTATTTTGTTGAAGTCCCAGTAGTTCTTGTTTGCCTTTGTTTCCGCTTGCCTTTAGAGACCTGTCCAGCAAGAAGTTGCTGTGGCTGAGAACGAAGAGGTTGCTACCTGTGTTCTCTTTTAGGATTTTGATGGATTTCTGTCTTGTATTTAGGTCTTTCATCCATTTTGAGTTTATTTTTGTGTATGGTTTAAGAAAGTGGTCCAGTTTCATTCTTCTATATGTGGTTCTTCAATTTTCCAAATACCATTTGTTGAAGAGACTGTCCTTTTCGCATTGGATATTCTTACCTGTTTTGCTGAAGATTAGTTGACCATAGAGTTGAAGGTCCATTTCTGGGTTCTCTATTCTGTTCCATTGATCTATATGTCTGTTTTTGTGCCAATACCATAGTGTCTTTACTACAAATTTTTAATAGAGCTTGACATCTGGCACTGTTATGCCACAAGCTTTGGTTTTTCTCTTTCAACATTCCTTTGGCTATTTGAGGTCTTTTCTGGTTCCATACAAATTTTAGAATTATTTGTTCCAGGTCTGTGAAATATGTTAGTGTTATTTTGATAGGGATTGCATTGAATGTGTAGATTGCTTTGGGTAACATAGACATTTTAACAATATTTGTTCTTCCAATCCATGAACATGGAATGTCTTTCCATTTCTTTGTGTCTTCCTCAATTTCTTTCATAAGTGTTCTATAGTTTTCAGAACACAGATCCTTTACCTCTTTGGCTAGGTTTATTCCTACATATCTTACGGTTTTATACGATGTAAATGGGATCAATTCCTTGAGTTCTCTTTCTTCTGCTTTATTGCTATGTAGAGAAGTGCAACTGACTTCTGTGGATTGATTTTATATCCTGCAACTTTGCTGAATTCCTGTATCGGTTCTAATAGTTTCTTGGTGGAGCTTTTTGGGTTTTCTACATAGAATATCATATCATCTGCAAAGAGTGAAAGTTTGCTTTGCCAATTTGGATGCCTTTTATTTCTTTTTGTTGTCTGATTGTTGAGGCTGGGGCTTCCAGTACTGTGTTAAACAACAGTGGTGAGAGTGGGCATCCCTGTTGTATTCCTAACCTTAGGGGAAAAGCCCTCAGTTTTCCCTGTTGAGGATGATATTTGCTGGGGTCTTTTGTATATGACTTTTATGATACTGAGGTATATTACCTCTCTCCCTACATGGCAGAGAGTTTTTTTCATCAAGAAAAGATGCTTTTTCTGCATCTATTGAGAAGATCATATGGTTCTTATCCTTTTATTAATGTAGTGTGCCACGTTGATTGATTTGAGGGTGATTTGAACCACCCCTGCAGCCCAGGAATAAGCTCCACTTGGTTGTGGTATATAATCATTTCAGTATACTGTTGGATCCTATTAGCTAGTATCTTGGTGAGAATTTTTACATCCATGTTCCTCAGGGATATTGGTTGTAATTCTCCTTTTTAGTGGGGTCTTTGTCTGGTTTTGGGATTAAGATAATGCTGGCCTCATAGAATGAGTTTGGAAGTTGTCGTTCTATTTCTATTTTTTGGAACAGTTTCTGAAGAGTAGGTATTAATACTTCTTTAAATGTTTGGTAGAATTTCCCTGGGAAGCCACTTGGCCCTAGACTCTTGTTTGTTAGGGATTTGTTTGTTTGTTTGTTTGTTTTTTTAACTAGTTCAGTTTCCTGCTGGTTATGGATCTTTTCAGGTTTTTTATTTTTTTCTCCTCTCAGTTTTGGTAGTTTATATATTTCTAAGACTTTATCCATTTTTTTCCAAATTTAATTGCTAATTTATTGGCATATGATTTTACCTAATATTCTCTTGTAATTGTATTTCTTCAGTGTTTCTCTTTTCTTTTTGATGAGTCTGGCTTGTAATTTATCGATCTTACTAAATTCTTCCAAAGATCCAGCTCTCTAGTTTCACTGATCTGTTCTTTTGCTTTTTATTTTTAAATTTCTGTATCATTGATTTCTGCTGTAATCTTTATTATTTCTCTTCTCCTGCTGGATTTAAGCTTTATTTGCTGCTCTTTTTTGAGTGTAAGGGTAAGTTGTGTATTTGAGATTTGTTTCTTTTTTTTTTTTTTTTTTGAGATTTGTTTCTTAAGGAAAGCTTGTATTGCTATATACTTCCCGCTTAGGACTACCTTTGCTGCATCCCAGAAGTTTTGAACTGTTGTGTTTTCATTTGTTTCCATGAATTTTATAAATTCTTCATTAATTTCCTGGTTGGCCCACTCATTCTTTAGTAGGATTTTATTTAACTTCCCTTTCAAATTTTTTCTTGTGGTTCAAGTTTTATAGCATTGTGGTCTGAAAATATGCATGACATATGATCTCAGTCTTTTTGTACTGGTTGAGACCCGATTTGTGATGTAGTGTGTGGTCTGTTTTGGAGACTGTTGCCTCTGCATTTGAGAAGAATGTGTATTCTGCTGCTTTAGGTTGTAATGTTCTGAATATATCTGTGAAGTCCTTCTGGTCCAGTGTGTCATTCAAAGCCCTTGTTTCCTTATTGATCTTCTGCTTAGATGATCTGTCCATTGCTGTGAGGGGGAAATTTAAAGTTCCCTACTATTATTGTATTATTATCAATGAGTTTCTTTAATTTTGTTATTAATTGCTTTATATTAATTGCATAAATATTTATAATTGTTAGATCTTCTTTTTGGATAGACCCATTTATTATGATATTATAAATATAATAATCTCTTTTGGTTTAAGATAATAGTTTGTGTGATACAAGGATGGCTACTCCAGCTTTCTTTTGATGTCCATTAACATGATAAATGGTTCTCTACCCTGTCACTTTCAATCTGGAGGTGTGTGGATCTAAAATGAGTTTCTTGTAAGCAGTATATTGATGGGTCTTATTTTTTTTTAATCCATTTTGATACCCTCTGTCTTTTGATTAGAGCATTAAGTCCATTTACATTTAGAGTAATTATTGAAAGATATGAATTTAATGCCACCCAGGCACCCCTAAAATGTATTGCTTTTATGAAATTATGAATGATGTTTATATATGTTTCACCATGTTCTTTGGAGAAAGAGGTATTTTGCTATAGTTACATTGAATTTAAGAGATGACCTTAACAAATTTGTGATTAGGATCATTCTTTAATTTACTTTTAATTATCATTTGATGTTTTACTAATATAAGTCCCAGAGAATTCTTCTCATAAAATATTTAAAAGGTGGTGCTTAGCTAAGTTTACTTATCAAGTACTTAGTTGAAGATAGGCTTTTTTCTTCTAGATAGCTTATTTTGTTTAGTAGGGAAGATCCTTCCAATGTTAAATAATAAGGAAGTAGTAGCAACTTGCATTTATTTATTTATTTTTTTAAAAGTTTTTTATTCATTTATTTGACAGACAGAGATCACAGGTAGGCAGAGAGGCAGGCAGAGAGAGAGGAGGAAGCAGGCTCCTTGCCAAGCAGAGAGCCGGATGTGGGGCTCAGTCCCTGGACCCTGGGATCATGACCTGAGCTGAAAGCAGAGGCTTTAACTCACTGAGCCACCCAGGTGTCCCGCAACTTACATTTATGCAATGTGCTGGATTTGTAAAATGCTTTTCCCTCAATGCGTGGGAATGGACAGATTTTTGGAGTTGATGCTTACTTAGTTAGAGGGGACTGTCTAATTTCTTTTTTGAGGGAGGGTTTCATAGACTCCTTACAGAGTGATGAACACAGTGGTATCTCCAGAGAAATAAAGTTATGCACACAATGGCAATTTCATAATTCTGGGGAACCCTCAGAAAGTCTGTGGATTTTAGGTTGAGAACTTTTTTGAATGCAGATGTAGATCTCTGATGTTTCTGAAAGAAAGGAGTACTTCTGATTTTCAAAATATAAAGGGAAGCACTGTACTGAATTCTAAGTGGAAATGTGTATTTGTTTTCATTTTATGTCTTCTAATTCACTTATCCTAATAATGGTTTTTGTTTCTGAATTTTGCTTCCTCTGTAGCATCTGGAGCATAAGAACAGTGCTTATTTTCTTCTTTTCCAAGAGAACAGAAAGAAATAGTAAGTTTAATTTCTAAATTCTTATAAATACATTTAAAAAAACACCTTCTGATAGTGCATTGGTTTGTTACTGAATGGTAGGTTGTGAAACAGGATATTGAAATGAAAATCTTGTAAATATTGAAGGGTTGTTTACTATCAAGCATTTTGAATAATCAAGAGGATTCTCTTTTGTTATTTTTGTCTTGTTCCTTTAGATTTTTTTTACACAAAATAACTAATTTCATTAATTCATCTCTTAAATTGAGAGAAATTATTTGTTAATCTTTATGCAAAACTTACATTATTATAGAGTAGAATATACTTAGACATCTTTTGATTTGTACTATTAATTGTACCATTCTCTTTAACCTCATAGCTCCTAGGCTTTTGTTTTTATGGAAATATGCAAATTATGATAATATTTCCTTCTGTATTCTGTGTATGTATAGATTTTAAAGATTTTCAGGTCTTAAAAGTATGAGTTATAATTTAACAAAGGTATATAAATTTTATTTAAATGAACTTTATATGTGACTTCTTTATTCTTTTCTTGTTTAACTTTTCACTGTGGAAAATTTCATATACAAAATTACATACACAAAAGCAGGGTGTAAATAGTGTAAGTCCTCATATGCCTATCACACAACATAAACAACCATCAACTCATGGTTAGTCTTATTTAATTTTTAACTATCTACTTATCTACCCACTCTATTATTTTGAAGTATATCCTAGTTATATCTAGGATATACTTAAACATCCATGACAGATGATTAAAAAAATAAATTATATAGTATATTATCATTAATGTAATACAATACATTATCCTATCTGAAAAGGAATTCTTAATATCATAAAATGTACGTATTTTGTTTGTTTAATTCAAGATCCAAATACGGTTCATACAGATACATGACTTTCAAACTGCCCCCCTGAGTTACGGCTTCTCTCCAACTTGGTTTAGGCTCACTGGGCTAGCCCAGTGACCATTCTTTGCAGATACCCTTGATTCCTTTGCCCCTCTTTTGCATCCTACTTGTCTGGCAAAAACTGTACCTTCTTTAAATACAATTATGTGCTTAATCTGTGACTGGCAAGACTCTATCCTGGTTAAAACTTTCATAAGCTTGATCTTTCCCTGCATCAGAAAAGCTAAATTTATTAGAGGAAAATCATACAGCATACTGACCAGACTTATTTTTTTTTTAAAGGTTATTTATTTATTTATTTGAGAGAGAGAACATGAGTTGGGCTGCGGAAGAGCAATGGGAGAGGGAGAAGCAGAGTCCCTGCTGATCAGGGATCCTGATGTGGGGCTTAATTCCAGGACCCTGGGATCATGACCAGAGCCAAAGGCAGATGCTTAACTGACTGAGCCATCTAGGTGCCCCTGACCAGACTTATTTTAAATCTATATTGTAAATATTAAAGGTATACTCAGTACTGTTGCACAGTCCTATTTCATAGTTTCTTAGAAAATTCACTTTTTTCTTTTTAAGAGTATTTTTTGAGTTGGTATTTCTCTTCAAATAACTAATACCTGCCTTCCTGCAAATAAACAAAAACCAAACCAAAATAAAACCAACCAATCAACCAACCAAATAAAAATTCAAAATTCATAAAACAAGCAAAACCCCACAAAAATCTACCTGGTCACTCTCATGTGTGAGTCTCACTTTATGGAGAAAATAGATATAAACAGATGAGAACTACCTCCACCACCAAATATATCAAGTTAGCTCCATCTGTTACTCAGTGTGTTGGCATCCTTCTGTGGTAGTCTGAAAGACTGACCTTGATTCCATCTATGGCTAAGCTCTCCATTTATGCTTTGGATTTTGGATATTCTGGCCATTTCAAGAACATTGTTCTTGCAGTTATCTCTTCCTGCCATTATCCTCTTTTGTATTAGCTATTTCTATTTGATTGTCTCTATTGGTATATAATCTCCCTTCCATATAAACAGCTGGGGGAAATCCCTGTCCTGACTCCATATTCCCTTTAATCTACCATGAGTTTCTCTCTCCCCTTCAAAGTCCTGTCATCTCTACCTCCAACATTATTTCAGATCTGACCACTTCTAACCTGTTTTACTATTACTACTGTTCTAATTCAGGTGATCATCATCTCCTACTTATACTAGGAGTGGCTTCCTAAACAGTCTATTTTTGAGGTATATTTAGTCGTGTCTTTTCTGTTTCAGATTCTCTATTGATTTCCTGTGGCAACTAGAGTAAATCTGAATTATTTTATCCTACTTTCTGGCTTATGCCCATTCTCTAACTTCATCTCTTTCTACTCTACATTTTTTGCTTTTGCTCCAGCCACATTGGCTGTCTTTTTGTCCTACAGATAAGTTTTAATTCTCTGAACATCAGTTTCCTAATTTGTAAAGTGGAAACCTATATTATCATCATCATAAACATAAAATGTTTAGGATGGATTATTATGAGTATTAAGTGAAACTGTATGCCAAAATATATAAAAATTGCGAAGTATTAATTATATATATGGGCTGATGGTGCTGATTTTTCTTTTCTGTTCCTATTCTTTTTTATTTTTCTTGTTTTTTAAATTTTTCTTGTCTTATTTAATGGGTTAGGACTCAGTATAATAGTGAATTGAAGTGGGAATAGCAGACTCCTTGTCTAGTTTCCGATACTCAGTGAAAAAGCTTTTACTTTTTATTATTAAGTATTATGTTTGCTATGGTTTTAAAAAATATTGATACTAAATATCAATATTTTTCAAATATCAAATATCAAAAAGGAAAATAAACATATGATGTTGTTTCCCGTGATATTTGATAGTATGGTAAATACCAGGAGGACAGGAATAAGTTTAAAACAAATATGCTCTCTGACCTCATAGAACTAACAAAATAGTAGAAAATATAAGAAAACTTATTTTAAAAGAGTGCTTGGAAACACTTTTCTAAGGAAATTAAATGTATGAGTATTTTAACTTAGAAATAGGTACATCAGGACATGGTTATTATATAAAGGGGTTGCATTAAAAATTTACTTCAGGGATCCTTTTATTTTAAAAAATCTAATTCATTTGAATAGGTATTACATGTACATTTAAAGTAGACATCAGAAAAGATTATCTTACTGTCCTACAAATATATTTTTTTAGCATCAAGTCAGCCTGAAGCTATTGATTGTGTCTTTGTTTTTTGTTCTGTTTTAGTTTTATTTCCTTTGTTTTTTGCTTTGGACATAATATAGATTAAGGGTTCGCAAGCTATAGCCTGTGGGCCAAGTCTTGCCCACGACCTTGTACAGGTCATGATTTAAGAATGACTTTTAGGGATGCCTGGGTGGCTCAGTTGGTTAAGTGGCTGCCTTTGGTTCAGGGTCCTGGGATTGAACCCTGCGTCAGGCTTCCTCCTCCCCAATGAGCCTGCTTCTCTCTCTGCCCCTCCCCCTGCTTGTGCGCTTGTGCTCTCTTTCTCTCTCTGTCAAATAAATAAATAAAATCCTAAAGAAAAGAATGATTTTTACATTTTCAAATCATTGAATAAATTCAAAAGAATATTTTGTGACATTACATTTATATGAAATTCAGATTTCTGTTTTTACTGGATCAAAACACTGCCCATTAATTTAAATGTTGTCTGTAGCTGCATTCATCTTACAGTGGCAGAGTTAAGTACTTGTAGCAAACTATATGTGGTGCTCTCATCTCAACACTTGAGACTGTTGGAGAATGTACGACAAATGATACAAATTTATAAGTTGACATTTCATGTGCCATGTGCCGTATGTATTGTGACAATTTTTTTTTTTTAATTATCAATGCATACTCAACATGTAAAAACAACAAAAGAAGAGAAGATTGGACTTTGAATGTTGCATTTTTAGGGCATAGTGGACTGTGCTAAAAGAATACAAATATACATTGACATTACCATTTTACCATGAGTACTTAACTCATGATACTCCCAACTCACAGAAAAGCAATGGTCAGAAAAAGTAAAACATTTAAAATGGAATATCTCATCATAGCTGAATTTCTTCATAAAAATTAAAAGTGAAAATGGAGCTTCAATGCAGTAAGTTTCTGGGTGGCTTATTAGTGAAGCAGGGAAAGCCATTTATTTACCAGTGGTGAATTAATTGAATTCTGTTTGATTGCAGCAGCTGAACAGAATTGTTCAGAGAAGCTATACTTGCTTAGTTAGTAAGTAGCCTTTTGGCATGAACAATTTGAAGAACTGAGAATATTGGAAGCAAGATAGTTAATTTTAAAACATGGTAAATGATTCCAAGTGATCTTCCTTGGCTCTGATACTCCTCAATTGTAGTTTATTTGAAGAATCAATTTTGAGCTTGCAGTTACTGAATTAACTTCCACATAAAATCTCTATAAAACAACTCTAGGACAGAATATCTTCAAAGTTGAAAAAACACCAGTTCAGTACAACCTGAAGTGGAATCTGCTAAGGTGTGTTATAAATATTGGTGGTAAAATATTTCCAAAGATACACATGGCCAACAGACACATGAAAAGGTACTCAATATCATCAATCATCAGGGAAGTACCAATCAAAACTACAATGAAATACCATCCCACACATGTTAGAAAGGCTAAAATCTAAAAGATAAACAAGTTTCAGTGAGAAAGAAACCCTTGTGCACTGTTGGTGCGGAAGTAAATTGGTACAGCTGTTGTGGTACAGCCGTTGTGGGGAATAGTTTGGAGGTTTCTCAAAAAATTAAAAAGAGAAATACCATATGATCCAATAATTCAACTAGTGGGTATTTACCCAGAAAAAATGAAAACAAAACAAAACAAAAAAAACAGACTCGAAAAGATGTATGCATCCCTATGTTTATTGCAGCATTGTTTACAATAATCACAGAAGTAACCAAAGTGCCTATCGATAGACAAATGGATAAGGAACATGTTCTGTGTATATAAATATATCATATACTATGGAATATTACGCAGCCATAAAAAAGATGAGACTGCCATTTGAGACAACATGGATAGACCTAGAAGGTATTATGTGAAGTGAAATAAGTCAGACTGAGAAAGACAACATATGATTCTACTCATAAATGGACTCTAAAAAAAAAAAAACAAAAAAAAAAAACAAAAAGCAGAATCAGACCTGTAAATAACAGAGAATAAACTGATGATTGACAGAGGAGAGGAGAGTGGGAGATTGAGCAAAATGGTAAAGGGGGGAGGGAGATATAGGCCTCAAGTTATGCAGTGAGTAGGTCATGGGAATAAAAGGCACAGCATAAGAAATACAGTCAGTGATACTGTAATAGTGATGTAACAGGACAGATGGTAGCTACACTTGTGAACATCGCATAATGTATAAACTTGTCAAATCACTAAGTTGTATATCTGAAACTCATGTAGCATTGTGTGTCAACTATATTAAAAAAGTGTGGGAAGCAGAAAAAGGCTTATTTGGATTAATGTACAAACTTGTGAAATTGTAAGGTGTTTAAATTTTGTGGTTACTCATTGTGTTATGTGACAGCGGGTACTTTGCCAAGCGTAATTGAACCTACCATGTGTTATTAAATTAGTAGTGTCAATGGGAACTTCATTTACACTCATGAACTTAACCATTGTCCATTATGTGAACTTTCATCAGAAATAGAAGCTGACTATCATAACCTGCCCAGCCCCACAGCAGTTTGATGGCTCAGCAGTGGTAAAGTTTTATTGTGATATTTTGAGCTCAGGGCCTAGAGTGTAATATTTCTGCATGCAACCACTGTGATTGAATGCTGACTGGCTTTGGAAAATTAGCTTTTGCTGCAGAGTTGATAATGGTTCTTAATGAATTCAGCCTAAGATTGCAAGACAAAACAGTCCTTATGTGCAAAACCTATACGCTATAAAGTCATTTTGGAAACAAATATCATTGTAATAACACAAAGTAATTTTTTAAAAAGATTGTGAAAAGTTAAAACAAGAAGCACAATCTCCATTCCCCCAGAAATTTGTATCAAGTATATGATCTGAGCTCAAACAATTGTTCCAACAGTGTTTTTCACACTTGATCTTGGCCAAAAAAAAGCAATCCAGCAGTGATTTTCAGACTTCAAGAAGTGCAAATGAAGTTTCCATATTGCAGAATCCACTTAACTGTACAATTGAGGGGCTTCCACTTATTTTCAATTGGAAGTGTTTATTTTCCAATGTAATGATAAGAAAAGGCAAATATCAATAGAAGAATTAAAGAATTCTATAAATGCTTTCCAAACAATGAATATCCTCAGTTAAAATCATGTGCTTGTCACTTGATTTCAGTATTTAGCTGTACCTATACATGTGAAAAAACATTTTCAAAAGTCAAATGTGTAAAATCTCATGACAGATCAACATTAAGGTATTAATATTTGCAGTCAGTTTTGATGATAGGGAACAGCAACTTGAACCTCATTTAAGTGAAATGTTATCTATTTACCCAAAAGAAAATAATTTTATTCTTTTCAATGATAGACCTATGTTACAAAAAATTGAACTTAATTATTATTATATTTGAATTTTGTCAGTAAAGATTTATGGAAATTTGTTCATTCTTTTGCTTTAAAAGTACTTATTCGATTTTGCCTTTTGGCCAAAATTCCAGTATTTACTGTCTGGCCCTTTATGGAAAAAATTTTCTGACTTCTCGATTAAGGAATAAATATTTCATTGCTCTTCTCTAACTATAGATGACTACTCTCTTTTCACATGTTAGCAGACTTTTTTTTCCTTTTAATAGTAAGTTGGCTAACACATTAAAAACTAAAATATTGAAAAATTACAGTAAAATCTTTGTATAAGTTTGTCTTTGGATTTTTACATAAATAGTATACTTTGATTTGGGTATTCAGATGTTTGCTATCCTTGAACTTTAATGAAGAAATAGTAATTTTATTTTTAAATTTAATTAAAAATTATTAATTACTTAAATTCTATTTGATAAAATGTTTAGGTCTTTTTAAATTTTGAAAGGTGTTTTATTCTATGTAAAGTCAATTTTTTGCTACTTAGCTTTGTAATATATAGGCAACAGTATGAAATATATATGTGTGAAGATTGAGATAATTTTTATCTGTACACATCAGTGAGAGATTCTAAAATAAGACAGTTTCCTTGTGGTTGCTTAATATATATCTTTTGGCATACTGTTTTTAAGATATCTAAGTATCTAAATATCTGATTTAGCTTTGATTTAAATCTTGTTTTCTAGATGAAGCATTGGATGATTTAAAATCCCAGAAGAAAAAAATAGTAAGTTAACTTATTTAAAATTAATTTATGTAAAACAAATACATTAAGAACTGAATAAACAATGTTTATCTGTTATACGTTATGACCATCCAAGTAACAAGTATGGATAGCATTTTAATGATGAAGCTAAATTATGAATATTTTGCTAATTAATTATGATTGACAGGAAAAAGTAGTTATGTGGACTTTTTTTTGAGTCTGGGAATCTATGCAGTTGTAAGCTGAGAAGCAAGTAAATGAATCATTGGAAGGTTAAATGAGGCAGAGGGGTAAAAAGGTGGGTATCCAAATTGATTGTTAGGGTTAAAAAAGGATCAAACATCTACATATGTCACTTCTCACGTTTTCTGGACAGAATAAGGCTAGGTAAGGCTAGGAGAGAGGGGGATCAAGAAGATTGGTTGTAAAAGTCAAATTTAACATGAAAAGGCTGAAGAAAGGGGGAAAGAAAGAATTTTTTTTCTTTCATTTTCTATCAGCAGCTCTGATCACATGGGTATCTCTTGTGGGGCCAGTTAAATGTTTGGAAAGGGGGCCAAGCATAAGAGAAGAAGGGCCCTAGCTATTTATAGGGCATTATCATACCCTCTAATAAGTGAATTGAACTTGGTGTTAGGCTTGAATTTACATATGCCTTTTTATATAATTATTTTTGAAGTATGAAAATGATAATTGGTAACAGTGGCTTGTTTTGTAGAAACTTAATGAAATTTAATCAGATGCATATGATCAGTGTATTTTAGTGTAACATGTAATAAGTAACGATTATGAAACTAATAAACATTATGAAAGTTAAGATTAGTGTAAAAATTGTTCTGTGAGGGCACAGGGCTGGCTTGGTTGATAGAGCATGTAACTCTTGATCTTGAGGCTGTGAGTTCAACCCCCACATTGGGCCTAGAGCTTACTTAAAAAAAATTGTTTTTGAATTGGTAATAAAAGACACTGGTCTTGAGAGTTTAAGTGCTTGAAAAATAAAAAAACTTTAATTGTGAAAGGATTTCTTATTTGTTTGAGCTTCTTCATTGTTCTGTGATTTACCAACATTGCATTGACATTTTTAATGGTCCTGAAACATAGAGATATTCCCTTATATCTTATTATATTTCTTTAATTCCATGCATTATATAACAGCCATAAATTCAAAGTGAGGAAATACTGATAGAAATTGTGATATGATTAGTTTGGTTTGCTTAAAAAGAAGGGCTGATAGAGGTGATCAGAGCTAAACGCTACTTGTATCAAAATGGAGAAAATTTTATTAATATAGAAAATATAAGAAGGAAGACAAAGAAAAAAAAAGGAAGAAAATTTAAAAAGAAATTTAAGTGAAGAGAATCTGATCCAATATCAGTGCTGTCACATGACCAGAAAGCAGAATCTTGGAAAATAGGTGATTGGGCAAAAAAGAGTAACAGAGCATACTTGGAAAACTGAAAAGACAAATTAAGCTATTTACTTCTTTAATAACCCTCAAAGGAAGGACAGCATAAAGCTGCTTCATCTAGGCCTCACAGTTGGAAAATTCACTTCAGGGCCAAGAGTTGTCTTTATCTGAATGGTTCAAGCGGTGTCAATATTACAGAATAGTTTAATATGCCATATTTCTTGCAGTATGATTTAAGAAAAATAAGTTGGCTGTTCCAACTCATTTTATTAATTAGGGAACAATTTGCATTGACTTGACTATTGTTGGTTATGATGGTTACTACTGGAAACTTCATCCCTGGACTTTATTACTCAAGCCCTTAACAGAGCTACTTTGTTTGAGTTGCTTTACATTTACTTTGTTTAGAACAATAGGTGTTAAGGGTGAGTTAGTAAAGGAGCACAGTGCTTGCTGATCATTTTGCTGGTAATGAGAGGAAAAAGAAGGGGCACTACTTTTGAACAAAAACTAAATGTAATAAAAATTGATCTTGCTCATGGATGTTTAAGTTTAAACTCTACATTAGCTTTGAAAATACTTTTATTATTAAATTGCCTGTAGGAATATAACTATCAGTCCAAAAGTATTCAGCTCCTATCCTTCCTCTTTCAATAACAAAATGAAAACCAATTATATTTACTACTTGACATTTTATTAAAGGTGGTTTCTGTAGGGATGCATCTCTTTATTCTGAATAGATTTGTAAAATAATACATAATTCATATAAGTGTAATTTTAAGAAAGAACATGAACTATTAATTGACTAAAAAGTTAAATCACTTAGGAAAATTAATATTTTTTTTTAAAGATTTTTATTTATTTAACAGACAGAGATCACAAGTAGGCAGAGAAGCAGGCAGAGAGAGAGAGGAGGAAGCAGGCTCCCAGCTGAGCAGAGAGCCTGATGCTGGCCTTGATCCCAGGACCCTGGGATCATGACCTGAGCCGAAGGCAGAGGCTTTAACCCACTGAGCCACCCAGGCGCCCAGGAAAATTAGTATCTTGACAATGATTTAAATCTAAGAACTTAATGTAACTATTTACTTATTAAAATAAAACTAAAAATCTCTAATTATCTAAAAAACTCCCTAGTCTAGATGTGTACATTTTGCTACTCAAAAAAAATTCAGCTTTTGAAAAAAAATTAGCTTAATCGATAATCCCTTTGCATCCATGAGCATTCCATCAACACAGTTCAAAATCAAGATCCATCAGAACATGAGTCGAAATTTAAGTGTGTTCATGAAAATACCATACTTTTCCAAGAATAGTATTTCTTTTTTTCCTTTATTTTGAGATTTTATTTATTTATTTCAGAAAGAGAAAGCCTGGGCCTACTCACAAGGGAGGTGGGGGGTGGGAGATGAGCAGAGGGGGAAGGAGAGGAAAGGGAAGGGGAGAGAATCTCTAAGCAGGCTCCAGAGGCAGGGCTGAATCTCATGACCCTGACATCATGACCTGAGTGAAAACCAAGAGTCGACCTCCTGAGCTCAGCTGACTAAGTGAGGTACCCTGGTGCCCCTCAAGAATATTATTTCTATGTGGTAATTCCTTTCTGGCATTTCTCAGGAAATTTGTGTTTTTCTGAATTTTGAGAAAAATCAGTTGAGAAATTAGGAACATAGGGGGAAGTGTTATAATTCTCTGAGTAGTATAGCCTAACAACTAACTACAAATGTTACTGCTTCAAAGAAATCCGCTACTGCCAGTTGAAAGAAAGAGCAAGAAATGCTGACATGCTGAGCTATAGGTTAATATGGACATTTGTGGGAACAGGACAGGAGCATGCAGTAGAGAGGTCTTACAGTCTAATTAATCAGTCCGTCTTGCTTTTGTGGCCATATTTTATGGGTCCCATTTCTTGTCAATGGTGAATTATTCTTATAGGTAAGTAATAATAAGCTTATATACATGATAAATTTTATGTACAATCCTATGAATGACATTCTATGAAATAAATTTTAGAAGTAAAAGAAGTACTTAAATTAGCAAGTTCAGCATGTAATTCTGTGTAGGGCTGTTGACCTCACTAGAAGTTTCAAATGCTATATTTATATTACCCAATAATTTTTGCTGCCATTTTCCAGTATTTGAATATTCACTGTAGGCTACAGATCTTTGTAAATACTTTAGTAGAAGAAATGCAGAGAGAAAAGATGTGACTATTATTGTGGAATACTATGTGAAATCAGAAAATGATGTAAAATCTGAACTAGTAAAAACAGTATTGATTTCAGCAGTATAACCAAAATCAGGGTAAGCAGACAGTATTTTCATCATTGTAAAAAAGATGAGTTTATATAATGCAACATGTACCCTAATGCTGTGTGTTGAAGATGGTTTGGGGCACATTCCTAATAATTTGACGAGTACGTAACAAAAGAAATTTTTCTATATCTAGAATATTTGGCACAAAGCAAAGATCAAGAATACTGGATAGAGCAATTGATGCTCTGTTTTAAAATTTTATTTCAAGAATGATAATTTACATATTAAATATTTGTAGGATTACCTTTTAAAATTAAAAATTATTTTCTGACATTTGTATTCATGTTCTCTTCTTTTAGTGTTATCTATGATGAAATGTCTGTATCAAGTAGAAATAATTTTTACATGTCATTGAAATACATAATCTTGTCAAAATATTGATTCATAATAAACTATGTTTATTATTTGCTTTTTTAAATAAAAAGACCTGAAACTTTTAGTATAATTTATCATAGAACAATTTAAAAAATTAAAAAAATTATGAAAAACACAGTGCAACTTATATTTTAGGGAGTTTTGAGAATCTAATTTTTCATTCCTGAATCCTGGGATGAATATGTTGAGTATTGGAAACACTGCTGTTTTCAGAACCATTCTGTATAATTGGGGTATCACTAACGATTTTGTGTTTTTGTGTTAGGTACTGTTAGAGACTCTTTCTCATATATTATTGTATTTAAAGTGCCTAACGGTGCTATGAAGAAAATATTAGTGTATCTGCCTTACAAAAAGAGAAACTGAGGCCAGTGGAATTGCTTGGTCTTTCTACATAATTAAGAATGGAGGTGTGCTTTGAACCCAGATTTTTTCTTACTTCGGAGTTTAAGGTTTATGTTTTTGCACTTATCAGAATGTCTCTGTTTAAAACAAGTTATTCACCTAAAATGTTGTATGGATACATGTGTTAATTAAGCAATTATGTGAAAAATTTTTGCTAGAAGTACTAAAGAAAAGGAGAATAGATTTACATCTTTTAGTGCTTTAAAAAATGACTTTATTGAAGATACTTTACATGAACATAGACATAAAAATGAATACTTGCTGAACAGTGTACGAAGTGTTGCAGTCATTTGTTGAAGTTGCATTTTGGTTTTGAGTTTCGTGCGTTGTTTTAAAAATCACAGTGTTACCTAATCTTTTTAAGCCTAGCAGTCATCTTCATCTAGATCTGTGTTGTCCACATTAGTGGCCAAAAGCCCCATGTATCTTTTAAATTTACATTGTTTAAAATGGAATAAAACTACAATTCCATTCCTCAGTTGCACAAGCAACATTTGTCACATATGGCTTAGTGGTTACTGCATTGTGAAGATATAAGCCATTTCCATCATTACATAAAGTTCTATTGCCACAGTGTTGGTCTAAAACATTAAAAATTATTGGATTTAATTCATTGATATTCCATGTAGATTCCTTGTAGACTATGTAGATTTAGGGATATATGATATGTCCTTTTTTTAAAATCCTGATTACCAGTTTTTCTCAACTCTAAAGTTTTCTTTACATTTCCTTTACATTAGAACATTAAACTTGATTGTTTTGAGAATTTATTATAATTTTGAAATAATTAGGAAAATGTTTTATTTTCACTAAACCAAGGTTAAATTATTCATCTAAGCACGTAGCTTCTTAAATGTTGAATTGAATTTTTAATAAGGAGCCCATTAACTACTGTTGGGTAGCATATTTTTAACTGTATTTTAAACTTGGTAAATGTGCTCCATGTTGTATTCTAAAATAAATGACCTTTTGAATAAATGTGACATTTAATGAATCTAAGTGGCTGTCATTGGTCACTGAGAAGGAAAAGGTCCCATTCCAATTTTTACAAAGCATTTTCTTCTACACATTAGCTATTTGTCATAATACAACTGTCTTATACTAAAATTAAACTTTTTCTGATACTGGGCCATAACTGCTAAAATGATACTTTACTGGTTATTGCTTTTTAAATTAAACCCTGACTGACTTGAGTGTATTGTAAATAAAATGCTGTAATAATGAACTGTTTTAATTACAGCCCCTAGTGTGTGTATAGAACTCAGTAAAATTTTTACTTAAATTCTTACTGTGGTTTTTTTCCCCTCTAAAGTTGTTTGAATCTATGTAAAAAAGGGGGAGTTTCAGCTCTTAAAGTCATTTGAGCAAATTCCATGGCTGTTCTCCCAGTTAGTGAGTTTTCACTGCATTTGCAGCAAGCTAATTGCTTCTGCTAATAAATAATCTAAAATCGATGCTGACAGCAGTTAATTGGCACAGAGATTTTATTTTGTAAAGCTCTTGGCTAACGACCTTCTTTAAATTAATAGCATTAAGTGCTATGAGGAAATAAATCTGAGGAATTGCCTGTCATTTGCTTGTCATGTCTAATAACTTCCAATAATGATGGCTGATAGATTTTTGCACATTCCATTATTGAAGTTGGTGCATGTAATTATTCTCCTCATTATATGTAAACAATTAGCAGTATTTGGTATTTCCTTGCAGTAAAGCTGTTAAATACAAGTAACATATTAGAGGTTAGAAGCCATTTTAAAATGTAGATTTTAATTATTTGACTGTAGGAAGTCTTTGGTGCTATCTGAATATATTGTATGCTGTTTATTTTAAGCATTGTACTTGATCACTTTTGGAATAGGACTTATAAAAGTAAGTTGTGTATATGTTTTAAAGTGTGACAATTTACGGAAATTTTTGTTTGTAGCTTGAAGAAGTCATGGAAAAAGAAACTTATAAAACTGCTAAATTAATTCTTGAAAGGTTTGATCCAGACTCAAAGAAAGCAAAGGTAAGGTTGTTATATCATTCTAATTTATTGTAAATAGCGCATTGTAGTAGGTCACTGTAATAACATTATTGTAATTGACAGGAGCTTGAGCCGCCATCTGCTGGAGCAGCTGTAACTGCAAGACCTGGACAAGGTAAATAACTTTGTAGAAACTGCTGCTGCTGTTGGAAAGATCCATATTTATCCAAGTGAGTTCAAAAGTGTGATAGAGGTGTGTAGAAACTTATGTAGAATTCTTTTGTGTTAATTTATATTTGGTAATATGGGTTATGACTTGGAGTGGGTGGCAATAAGTTTATTTCATTTTGATCTTTCAGGAATATGTTGAGTAAAGATGTTATCTGTTGAGATAAATATGTAATTGGTTTTAAGCTTTTGAAATTTAAATAATTTCACCAGTATTTTGTAAGGTTTTTTCCCCCCCTTTCAAATGAGAATCTCTTAGCATACCTTATGAAAATCCTTACAGGGGCACCTTAGTGGCTTAGTTGGTTAAACATCTGACTCTTGGTTTTGGCTCAGGTCATGATCTCAGGGTTGTGTATTGAGCCCTGTATCAGGCTCTGCACTCAGCTTGGAGGCTGTTTAAGTTTCTCTCTCCCTATCTTTCTGCCCCTCCCCTCCATGCTCTTGCTTTCTCTTTCTCTCTCAAATAAATACATCTTAAAAAAAAAAATTCTTATATTTTTATGATTTATTTTTGATGAATTTAATGAAGATTTTTGTCAGGCTTGAAGTTTCTTCTAAACACTTTTATTTAGGAAGATAGTAAAATAATTTAGAGATTTAGAATTTCTAATAATTTAGAAAGAATTGGAATTACTGCTATATAATAATATTAACTTGATTTTTGAAGCTAATCAGATTATTAGTGAAACCATCATTTTTATATCATTGAATATTATGTAAAAGTTAAAAAGTTATTATTTCAAGTGGCTACATGAAGTAATTCTAAGACTGACATGTGAAAAGATATTTTTGAGTTTGCATTGGCTTTCCTCTTTGTTCTTTTCTCTATACTATAATAATATAGTTTATAAGGCTTTTGTTGCAATTTAGAATATATTATTTTTAAAAATGTAAACTTCTGTTCTTATAAATCATCAGAATGGTAGCTTGGTTTATAATGTTAGGATGACATTTAGAACTTGGAAAGTCAATTCTTTTATAAATGTCCACAAAGACCATGGATACTAAATGAGCCATAAGAGTTTTAGTTTTTCTAATTGGCTGAGCTATATGGGAAGAATCCCACCCACTCCAATTTTCTGTAAGTAGGATTTGGTTTATAGAAATTAAAATAAATTAGATACTTACACTGAAACTGCTGCCTTCATAATCCATTTAAATTTTTCTGTAATTTATACCACCTAGTAATTTCAAAAAGAGTGTTTAGTCTATAGGCCAGGTTTCTATAATTTTTTAAAGTATTTTGTATAACTGGCGCCAACTTTTAAAAAATACTTTTTAAATAACTTTAGGAAATAGATTTTTAAAATGTGATTTTTGCAGAAAGCTGTTGCTATTACTTAAAAAAATCTGTTTTCTCTCATTAAAAAAAGACATACGACCTCTTTACTGACATTCATAAGTATTTATTAATATTTAGGCAACATGATTTCCTTGAAGAATTAAATTCATTTTTGCTTAGAAGCTTTTGAAACCCAAATACATTTTTTCCTTCTGATGTCATATTATAGTTATTGAAAAACCATTGCTGGTCTCTCTGCTCTTGATTCTTGTGGCACTGCTTTTGGATATCCTTTTAGGGAGAATTAACCCTTAGCTATAATATAAATGAATTGTTTATTTAAAAGAACATTTTAAATAATCTTAAGTGAAAACACCATGGAGAATACAGAGAGGAATATAATATGGTTTTTGATCTTAAGCTTATAAGCTATTTTTTTTTTTACTTTAAAAAATATTTCTTCTAGAGTGTCCTATTCTAGTATGACTAGTAGTTCTTCCAGGTCTGAAGTAATTAATTGGTGTTCAGAATTTTTTCCTTATTTAAAAAATTTTAAATTCTATCTCAACTCATTCTACTTTTTGAGAATTATATTTGAGTTTTGTTGTTTTAATCTTTTCAGATCTCTTTTAGGTTCCTATTATTTTGTAGGTGACAGTCATACCTTCTATTTATGTTTAAGTTCTGTGTTCCTGTGAATTTAGCCAAATATTTGTCTGTGCTTGAACCATTATTCACTCATTCATTCTTTTCCTTCCTTCCCCTCTTTCTCCTCTCTCCCTCTTTTACTCCGTTTCTTGTCTTTTACCTGTTTCTGAACTGGAATAAAAAGGGGGGGAAAGTACTAAATGTGAATGTTTGTGTATACATATCCATATAATACAAGAGAGCTAGTAAAATAAATACATATATATGTTTTATTAGCTGTCTTGCGTGATTGCTGAATGAGAACTGTGATTCATGTGTATAAGGTGTCTTTCATTTTTTATTACTTAGTGCTAATGGTATATATTATACTGAGATTGATTATAATATTTGAGAATAGTATTCTTTGAGTTGCTTAGGTTTAGCACTGAAAGGAGTGTGATATTTACAGACAAAATACTAACCTGCCCATCTCCTCCTTTTTAATAAACTTAATCTTTTAGAATATTTTTAGATTTACAGAAAAATTACAAAGGTAGTACAAAGAAGTCCCATATACCCTTGTACCAAGTTTCCCCATTAACATCTTACATTAAAATAGTACATTTACTAAAATTAATGAACCAATATTGATTCACTATTATTAACTTAAAGTCCATAGTTTCTTCAGATTTCCTTAGTTTTTATCTCATGTCCTTTTTCTGTTTCAGGATCTCATCCAGGATACCACATTACATTTAGTTGACATGGCTTAGGCTTTTTTGGCTGTGCTGGTTTCTCAGACTCTCCTTGTTTTTCATGACCTTGACAGTATAGTCCCGACCCCTTTTTGTAAGGAATTTTTATTAGTGGGTGCTTAATCTTAGGAAATCAGTGTTATCATTTGATATGAAGGAATAAATGAACATAAAAGGTAGATATGTGTGTATATATACATATTTACATTTAATAGAATGATCTGGTACTTCAGTGTTTAGCATTTATTCTAGTTCTTTAGGAGTCATAGACTGAGAGTTGGGAAGGCTTTGTCCTTAGATTAAAAAGTGCCTTTGTCTGTTAAGTGTCCAGTTCTAGATCTCAGCTCAGGTCTTGATCTTAGGGTCATGTATTAGGTCATGTATAGGGTCATGGAGCCCTGTATTGGGCTCCATGCTGAAGTTTGGATTTAGTGAAAAAATGGAATTTGCCAGTATAATTTTCTGAATAGATTTCTGGTGAATAAAGAAATTGAGATATTTAGGATTGGTAAGAAATTACATTTCTTTTCAAAGTTTTAATTGGCCTGCAGGAATAAATTTGACGTCTATGTACTAATCTCTGGTTTTGTTTTGTTTTGTTTTGTTTTCCCAATAAATGTTTACTTGAGTGTGTGCTCTCTGCCAGGCATTGTTTTAGACACTGGGGACATATTAGGGAATAAAACAGACAAAAAACTGTGTGTGTGTGTGTGTGTGAGAGAGAGAGAGAGAGAGAGAGAAATAGCCATATATATATGTTTATATATAAAATGTTAGATGGAAGAAAGTAAAGAAATAATGGTGAATAGGGAGTGCCTTGGGTAAGGTGGGTGGGTTGAAGTTTAAAATAAGGGTTGTCAGGGAAGGCCACATAAATAAATTTCATATCTAAAAAAAGATATGAAAGGAGTGAGGAAATGATCAGAGATATGAAAAAAGTGAGGGAATGCTCCATGCAGATATCTGAAGGGAGAATATTGTAGACAAAGGAATTTTCAAGTGCATAGGGTAAATAGACAGGAGGCCCAGATTGCTCTGGAAATAAAATGACCAGTATGGCTGCACTGGATTGAACAATGGAGAGACTAGTAGGAGGGGCAGTAAGAGAGGAAAGAAAGGATCATACCATGTAGGGCCTTATGGAGTATAGATCGTTGTAAGAATTTCAGTTTTCAGTTACTTTAAAAAAATTTTGGTTTTTGTTTTGAGCAGAGGATTGACATGGTCTAAATTATGTTTTAAAGGGAAGGTTACGCTGTTGAGGCTGTAAAGGGAGCAAAGGTAGCAGCTGGGAGACTACTTGGAAAGCTATTGTAGTAATCTAGGAAAGCATTGATGTTGGCTTGGGCCTTGGTTCAGTAATAGTGAAGGTGGTTTTAAGAATTAGTCAGATTCTGCGTATATTTTGAAGTTAGAACCCAAAAGAATTCTTGATAGATTGGATATGGCATGAGAGAAGGAGGAATCAGATAACTTAGAATTTTGACCTGAGTAACTGGGAAGATGGAGTTGTCAATTACCCATATGTTAGAAATTGCAAGAGGAGCACTTTTTGCGGAAGAGAGGAAGTTGGAGGTGATGTGGTGAAGAAAAGGGTTTGATTTGGGACATGTACATTTGAGATGCCAGACATTCAAGTAGATATTTTAGGGAAGCAATTGAATGTAAGTCTGGCAAACAGGAATTATCTGGGTTGGAGATAGAAATCTGGGTATCATCAAAATGTGGGTGATATTAAAACTGTGAGACTGAATGAGATTACCAAGGATGTAAATATGGAGAAAAAAGATAAAAGAACCAAGGCTGCCCTGGAGCACTCCAACCTTAAGATGTTGAGAGTAATGTGGAAGAACCATAAAGAGAAACTGAGAAGTGGTCAGCAAGAGCAAATCCTGGAGAATGTTGGGTCCTGGATGCTAACTAAAGAGAGTGTTTCAAGGTAGTGATCACCTATGAGAAAAACTGCCAATTAGGTTAAAATGGAGAATTGAACATTGGTTTTTAACAGTGTTGAGGTCCATAGTCACCTTGAAAATAATGATTTTGGAGGAGGAATGAGGGCAAGAGCCTGATTAGAGTGGGCTTAAGAAAATAGGGGAGTAGAGAAGTTGGAGATGGAAGAGGCTCTTCTTTTGCATAAGAGGGAGTGGAAAAATGGATAGCTGGATGGGAAGCATTATGTGTATGTGGGTGAACATATGCTGCATGAAAGAAATAGCATGTTTGTGTGCTGCTAGGAATGGCCTAGAAGACACAGAATAATTGATGATGGAGAGAGTGGACACAGTTGATGGAAAACTGTCCAGGATGAGGCAAGAAGGGATGGGATTTGGTGTACAAGTGTGGGAGTTAGCTTTTTTTAATTTATTTTAAAAATTTATTATTATTTTTTATAAACATATAATGTAGTTTATCCCCAGGGGTACAGGTCTGTGAATCGCCAGGTTTACACACTTCACAGCATTCACCATAGCACATACCCTCCCCAATGTCGATAACCCTACCTCCCTCTCCCGACTCCCTCCCCCCATCACTCCTCAGTTTGTTTTGTGAGATTAAGAGTCACTTATGGTTTGTCTCCCTCCCAATCCCATCTTGTTTCATTGATTCTTCTCCTACCTCCCAAACCCCCTATGTTGCATCTCCATTTCCTCATATCAGGGAGATCATGTGATAGTTGTCTTTCTCTGGTTGACTTATTTCACTAATCATGATACCCTCTAGTTCCATCCACATCATCGCAAATGGCAAGATTTCATTTCTTTTGATGGCTGCATAGTATTCCATTGTGTATATATACCACATCTTCTTTATCCATTCATCTGTTAATGGACATCTAGATTCTTTTCATAGTTTGGCTATTGTAGACATTACTGCTATAAACATTCGGGTGCACGTGCCCCTCTGATCACTACATTTGTATGTTTAGGGTAGATACCCAGTAGTGCAATTGCTGGTTCATAGGGTAGTTCTATTTTCAACTTTTTGAGGAACCTCCATGCTGTTTTCCAGAGTGGTTGCCCCCTCTTGCATTCCCACCAACAGTGTAGGAGGGATCTCCTTTCTCCGCATCCTCACCAGCATGTGTCATTTCCTGACTTGTTAATTTTAGCCATTCTGACTGGTGTGAGGTGATGCCTCACTGTGGTTTTGATTTGTATTTCCCTGATGCCGAGTGATGTGGAGCACTTTTTCATGTGTCTGTTGACCATCTGGATGTCTTCTTTGCAGAAATGTCTGTTTCTGCCCATTTCTTGATTGGATTATTTGTTCTTTAGGTGTTGAGTTTGCTAAGTTCTTTATAGATTTTGGACACTAGCCCTTTATCTGATATGTCATTTGCAAATATCTTCTCCCATTCTGTCTGTTGTCTTTTGGTTTTGTTAACTATTTCCTTTGCTGTGCAAAAGCTTTTGATCTTGATGAAATCCCAATAGTTCATTTTTGCCCTTGTTTCCCTTGCCTTTGGCAATGTTCCTAGGAAGATGTAACTGTGGCTGAGGTCAAAGAGGTTGCTGCCTGTGTTCTCCTCAAGGATTTTAATAGATTCCTTTCTCACATTGAGGTCCTTCATCCATTTTGAGTCTATTTTCATGTGTGGTGTAAGGAAATGGTCCAATTTCATTTTTCTGCATGTGGCCATCCAATTTCCCCAACACCATTTATTGAAGAGGCTGTCTTTTTTTCCACTGGACATTCTTTCCTGCTTTGTCAAAGATTGTTGACCATAGAGTTGAGGGTCTATTTCTGGGCTCTCTATTCTGTTCCACTGATCTATGTGTCTGTTTTTGTGCCAGTACCATGCTGTCTTGATGATGACATCTTTGTAATAGAGCTGGAATTGTGATGCCACCAACTTTGGCTTTCTTTTTCAATATTCCTTTGGCTATTTGAGGTCTTTTCTGGTTCCATATAAATTTTAGGATTATTTGTTCCATTTCTTTGAAAAAAAATGGGTGGGATTTTGATAGGGATTGCATTAAATGTGTAGATTGCTTTGGGTAGCATAGAGGGAGTTAGCTTTTGATGGGAGCATGCATAGTTTGTCAGTAGTAAGGAGTGAAGACAAAGGACATGCGCAGATATAGGTAACTGGTGGGAATTGTCTTTTGATTGTATCTGTATTCTTAATGAGAGTGAGAATGGGGAAGATGATATTGGGGGCCTGAAGAGAATATATAAAATAAATCTCTAGTGGAGTGAGAGTAAATGGATTAGAACAATGTAGGAATGCCAGGGGACACTAATATCCACTTAAAGTTAATTGTGAATCTGGGGCATCTGGGTGGCACAGTTTTTTGGTTAAGCATCCGGCTCGGTCTCAGCTTAGGTGTTGATCTCAAGGTCATGAATTCAAACCCCACAGTGGGCTCCCACTACTTATAAAGAAGGAAAAGAAGGAAAAGGAAGGAAGGAAAAGAAAGGAAAGAAAGAGTAAATTAGGTAACAGTCATGAATTTAAAGCATGCTTGTACATGTTTTCCAGTTGTGTTTAGTTCTGTGGATACATGTGTGAAGTAGGAAGAGAGTTGGTCTTAACCAGGGTTGGGGTTTTACTTAATGGATTAAATAAAGTGATAAAGGGGCAGAGGAGGTGAAATTGTTACAAGGGAGTGACTATAACTGTGTTACGGGATCTAAGATGATCATGAAGGAAATAAGGACAAGAGGGGAGGATGATGGACAGTCAAAGGTGTTGGGAATGTTAATAGAGGGGTCTGCAAACTACAAGATATGTTTGATATGGCTCTTGACCTTAGAATTGGTTTTACATTTTTAAAGTGTTCTTTTTAAAAAAAAATAATTTTTTCAGTGTTCCAATACTCATTGTTTATGTGCCACACCCAGTGCTCCATGCAATACATGCTGTCCTTAATACCCACCACCACTCTCACCCATCCCCCCACCTGCCTCCCCTCTAAAACCCTCATTTTGTTTTTCAGAATCCATAGTCTCTTATGGTTTCTCTCCCCCTCTGTTTTCCCCCAATTCATTTTTTCCTTTCCTTCTCCTAATGTCCTCCATGTCATCCATGTGTTCCTTATGTTCCACAAGTAAGTGAAACCATATGATAATTGACTTTCTCTGCTTGACTTAATTTCACTCAGCATAATCTCCTCCAGTCCCATCCATGCTGATACAAAAGTTGGGTATTCATCTTTTCTGATGACTGAGTAATATTTCATTGTATATATGGACCACATCTCCTTTATCCATTCATCTGTTGAAGGACATCTAGGCTCTTTCCACTGTTTGGCGACCATGGCCATTGCTCCTATTGGGGTACATATGGCCCTTCTTTTCACTACATCTGTATCTTTGGCATAAATATCCAGTAGTGCAATGGCAGGGTCAAAGGTAGCTCTATTTTTAATTTTTTGAGGAATCTCCACACTGTTTCCCAAGAGGCTGCACCAACTTGCATTCCCACCAACAGTGTAAGAGGGTTCCCCTTTCTCCACATCCTCTCCAACATTTCTTGTTTACTCTCTTATTAATCTTTGCCATTCTAACTGGTATAAGATGGTATCTCAGTGTGGTTTTCATTAGAATTTCCCTGATGGCTAATGATGATGAACATTTTTTCATGTGTCTGCTAGCCATTTGTAGGTTTTCATTGGAGAAGTGTCTATTCATGTCTTCTGTCCATTTTTGACGTGATTATCTGTATTTTGAGTGTTGAGTTTGAGGAGTTCTTTATAGAACTTGGATATCAGCCCTTTGTCCGCAGTATCCAAAAAAATAAAAAAGAAGAAAAAGAATATGCAAGAGTAACTGTATGGTTCACAAAGCCTAAAATATTTACTATCTAACACTTCACAAAAAAAGTTTGCTGACCCCTTTAATAACTAATGGGTCATAGATCCTCTTGGAGTTGAAAGAATAACAGGGGAATTAATCTGGAAAAGTGTGGTTTCAGAGAGGGGTGCTTGAACTTGAAAAGGCTGCAGTTATCCCTACTGGCAAGGTTCTAGTATTGGTTATGATTAGAAATCCTTAACAGACTTTCCTATATTTGTTTCAAAAGGAAGCTACATAGGCATTCTTTTTTACCTTTGAACATAACCCTGCATCTCTACTAATGAAATGTTTTTTCTACTAATGAAATTAACAAAAGAAAAGTCAATTGTATTCCCCCACAGCTAAATTTGAAATCAGAGTAAGTATTGTAGAAAAATTTAATGGCTTGAGAAAATGGATTATAATTTCCTTAAGTAGGTTTTTAGAGTTTACTTACTTGTGTTCCATGGCAGATATGGAAGATTAAAGTAGAATCACTAATCTTTATAATCTTGACAGTAAAGGGAATAATACTTCATATTTTGATGTTTGGGGGGATGTATGTCTGATTAAGAAAATCTGGAAAACACTGGTAAAACAGTAAATTCACTTTTTTTCGGGTTTCTTAAGTATCATATCTATACCATTACGGTTATCTGTTGTATAAAAAACACCCCAAAACTTAGTGGCTTAGAACAACCTTAATTTGTTTTGCTCATGAATTTGTAGTGTTGGTAAGGTTTGGCTGAGATTGTTCTTCTCTGCCTCATATCTCTTGGAGCTACCTGATTGGGCCCGGAAGATATACTACCAAGATGGCTTATATACGTGGCTGACAAATTGGTGCTGGCACTTAGTTCCTCTCCACATAGACTTCTCTCATGGGGTCACTTGGAGTTGCTTCAACATGGTGGCTGGGTTCTAAGAACAAGCATCCCAAGAGACAGAAAGTAGTCCAGAAAGCTGGAGCCCCTATATTCTCTTGGTCAAACGGTAACAGAACACAGATTCAAGGGAGGAGACATAGACATCCTCCCTCCTTTATAGGATGGCAAATCAAAGAATTTTGAACCTGTATTTTAAAACTCTACATGTACCTTAGTACAGGTAACAGAGGCATTTAGCTTCCCATCCATATTTCAGTGTTCTTAAATGCCATCATTACCATGAACCCTTCCTGCATCCCATCACTGAATTTAATCTCCCCATTCTTGGACTCTCCATGGTGCTTTGTTGGTTCCTTTTTCTATGGCAATTACCTGGTGTTTCATGATTTTGTGTTATCTTTGCTTGTCACCTCTGTATGCAACTCTGCATTCCATTTGATAGTGCCTTACTCATAGTGGTTGCTTAATAAATGAGTTGAAGGAAATGAAAGAAAAAAAATTTTTTTTAGAATTAACGAATTTTGTTTAAATGTTGTAAAGTAGTAATTTGCCAAATGGAACCTTGATGAACTGCAAGGTGCAGGTTGTTTAAAGTTGAAAGAGGTAGGAGACAAATTAAAGTGGAAATAGATAGTCAAGGTAATGAAAAAAGTAAGTGTTGAGATAAAGAACTATAAAGCAAAACATAATCTGTTTTTAATAGAAATATAATTGGTATACAACATTAAATTAGTTTTAGGTGTACAACATAGTGATTTGATAATTGTGTGCATTTTAAAAGACTCTCCAAGTCACATGTAGTTACCATCTGTCACCAAAGTTAATGCAATATTGTTGACTATATTCCCTATAGTGTACTTTTTGTCCCAGTGATGTCTTTTATAGTTGTAAATTTGTGTCTCTTAATCCCCTTCATCTATTTTGTCCCCCCACCATCATTCTCTGATAACCACCAGTTTGTTCTCTGTATTTATGAGTCTGTTTTTCATTTTATTTGTTCATTTGTTTTTGTTTTTTTTTAAAGATTCTACACATAAGTGAAATCATATGGTAACTTGTCTTTTTCTGTCTTATTTCACTTAGTATAATACCATCTAGTCCCGTGCATATTGTTGCAAGTGGCAAGATTTCATCCTTTTTGATGGTTGGGTAATATTCTGCTGTATGAATATGTGTGTGTGTGTGTGTGTGTGTGTGTGTGTTTGTATGTGTGTATCTGTTTATCTATATCATATCTTCTTGATCATTTGTCTGTTGATGGGTACTTAGGTTGCTTGTATATCTTAGCTATTATAAATAATGATACACTGAACATAAGGGTGCATGTAACTTTTCAGAATATTTAGTGTTTTTGTTTTTTTCTGGTAAATACTCAGAAGTGGAAGTTGTATGGTATTTCTACTTTTAATTTTTAATTTTTTTGAGAAAACTCCATATTGTTTTCCACAGTGACTGCACCAATTTACATTCCTACCAATAGTTTACAAGGGTTCCCTTTCTTCCACATCCTTGCCAACACTTGTTATTTCTTGTCTTTTTGATACTAGCCAATCTAACTAGTGTGAGGCGATATCTCATTGTAGTGTTGATACTTATTTCTTTGATGATTAGTGATGTTGAGTTTCTTTTCATGTGTCTGTTGGACATCTGTATGTCTTTGGAAAAATGTCTACTCAGGTCCTCTGCTCATTTTTAAATTGTACTATTTGTTTATAAATAATATAATCAAAATGTATTCTTAATTTAAAAAGCAGAAGAACAAAATAGTAAACTAAAGGCTAGCAAGTGGTATATATAATTAGCATATTTTTTTGCTTGAAGGTAGCTTATTTGTATGCTCTCAAGTTAGGCTGAAATTCTCAATGTAGCAGGCAACACTTATTCACCTGATTAACAATTTTAATTCTGTCTGCTGTCTTAATTCCCCTTGCATGTGGCATAATATTTATAGGTTCTGAGGATGAGGATGTGGACATGGTTGGGAGACCATTATTGTGCCTGCTACACCATCTAAGTTGGGTGATAGGCAGTTGGAAATTTGATATTAAAATGCAAGCGGAAAGTAAATTTATTTCATAGATGTTTATTAAGCTCATACTCTTGCTAGTTACTTGCCAAATCTTGGGGCTGCAAAGATGTATTTTTTTTTTTAATCTGGGAGCTCTTGGTTCAAAAGAGTGTGCACACCTACATAATCTTAACATACTAAGGACCATAATGAAGGTAGGTACAAATCACAAGGCATTATAAATTTTAGTAACAATTTGCTTTGAGAATGCATTGGGAAAGGACTCTTAAGGTCTACTTCACATGCAAAGATAAGAGAAACAAGTTATTACCTTGAGGGACTGCAAATAGTGCTATATGCCTGAAAAAGGGAGGTGCCTGGTGTTTATGTGAGGGAGGGATAATTATGAAGTATTTTGTATGCAACATTATGGAGTTTGGGACTTTATCTTATATGCAACATGGGAAGCCTCTGCAGGCTTTGCATTTTAGAACATTTTCTTTCTTTCTTTTTGTTTTTCTTTGTAATATGGAGAATGGAAGGCTGAAGACATGGAGATAAGATTAAGATATTATCTAATATAGGAAAGAAAAAAAGGTCTGTACTACATAAAGTTGTGGCAAAGGATTTGCAAAAGAAGAGATTTAGAAGATAATTAAGATTTAAGAGTAGTTTGACAAGATTTGATGATACTAGATTTGGATAGTGGGGACTGGGAGGAGGGGACAGATATCACCTAGGTTGGTTTTTTTTTTTTAAATTTTTAAAATTTATTTATTTTTTTTATTTTCAGCATAACAGTATTCATTATTTTTGCACCACACCCAGTGCTCCATGCAATCCGTGCCCTCTCCAATACCCTCCACCTGGTACCCCGACCTCCCACCGCCCGCCACTCCAAAACCCTCAGATTGTTTTTCAGAGTCCTTAGTCTCTCATGATTCACCTCCCCTTCCAATTTACCCCAACTCCCGTCTCCTCTCTAACTCCCCATGTCCTCCATGCTGTTTGTTATGCTCCACAAATAAGTGAAACCATACGATAATTGACTCTCTCTGCTTGACTTATTTCACTCAGCATAATCTCTTCCAGTCCCGTCCATGTTGCGACAAAAGTTGGGTATTCGTCCTTTCTGATGAAGGCATAATACTCCATAGTGTATATGGACCACATCTTCCTTATCCATTCGTCCATTGAAGGGCATCTTAGTTCTTTCCACAGTTTGGTGACCGTGGCCATTGCTGCTATAAACATTGGCGTACAGATGGCCCTTCTTTTCATGACATCTGTATTTTTGAGGTAAATATTCAGTAGTGCAATTGCAGGGTCATAGGAAAGCTCTCTTTTTAATTTCTTGAGGAATCTCCACACTGTTTTCCAAAGAGGCTGCACCAACTTGCATTCCCACCAACAGTGTAGGAGGGTTCCCCTTTCTCCACATCCCCTCCAACACATGTTGTTTCCTGTCTTGCTAATTTTGGCCATTCTAACTGGTGTAAGGTGATATCTCAATGTGGTTTTGATTTGAATCTCCCTGAGGACTAGAGATGATGAACATTTTTTCATGTGTCTGATAGCCATTTGTATGTCTTCATGGGAGAAGTGTCTGTTCAAATCTTCTGCCCATTTTTTGATATGATTATCTGTTTTGTGTATGTTGAGTTTGAGGAGTTCTTTATAGATCCTGGATATCAACCTTTTGTCTGTACTGTCATTTGCAAATATCTTCTCCCATTTCGTGGGTTGCCTCTTTGTTTTGTTGACTGTTTCCTTGGCTGTGCAGAAGCTTTTGATTTTGATGAAGTCCCAAAAGTTTATTTTGGCTTTTGTTTCCTTTGCCTTTGGAGACATATCTTGAAAGAAGTTGCTGTGGCTGATATCAAAGAGATTATTGCCTATGTTCTCCTCTAGGATTCTGATGGATTCTTGTCTCACATTGAGGTCTTTTATCCATTTTGAGATCACCTAGGTTGTTGGCAGCTGGATATATGTTAGTGTTTTAATCAAGATAAGAAACATAGAATTGGAGTAGTAGGTTTATTTAGAAGATAATGGATTTGCTTTTGGCTTTGTTGAATCAAGTGACATCCAGGTGGTATGGTTTATAGGTAATTGATTATTTTATATGGAGCTCAGGAGAAAAATTAAGGTTATAGGTACAGAGTAGGAACGATTGGAATAATAGAGGATATTTCTTCAAACCGTGGGATTGACTGAAATTGCTCAGGGTGAGAAAATAGAGTAAGAAGGCTATGGCAGAACTCCAGGGGACATTAACACTTAAGAGTAGAAGGAGAAAGGAGGAACTCAGGAAAAAGACAGAAGAATGATTAGAGTTAAAATCAGAATTAACTGGTGTCTAGAAAGTTGAAGTATAGTAGGGATGGCATCTGCTGTCATCGTCTGCAAAGGTTCAGGTTAAGTAGAAGACAAACGAAGTCATCGAATCTGATAGGTTGCAGAGTTGAGGCACTGTTGTAATAAAACCTGGGATTTGTATCCTGCCTCAATCTCTTATTTACTTTGAGACTTTTGAAAAGTTCCTTAGCCTCTGAGCTTTGGTTTCTTCTTTTGAAAACTGAGGGTTGGAATTATCTCAAAGAGTTGGTCTAAATATTAGGTGGCATGAGTAAACTCACATTAAGCACCTATTATAGGTCCTGGCAGATAACAGGGATTTGATAAAGAATAGCTGTAACAGGGCGCCTGGGTGGCTCAGTGGGTTAAGCCGCTGCCTTCGGCTCAGGTCATGATCTCAGAGTCCTGAGATCGAGTCCCACATCGGGCTCCCTGCTCAGCGGGGAGCCTGCTTCCCTCTCTCTCTCTCTCTGCCTGCCTCTCCATCTACTTGTGATTTCTCTCTGTCAAATAAATAAATAAAATCTTAAAAAAAAAAAAAAAAGAATAGTTGTAACAGTAATGGTAATAAGTTTGTTGGTAACCAAACCAGTGGTGCCTTAAGTGGTAAGTGATAGTGTGGTATCTAAGAAGGAGGACAAAAAACAGATTGTGTTAGGTCCAGGAATGAAATGTTGGGGAAGTTTTCTCTCTCTCTCTTTCCTTTCCTTTGCCTCTATGGGAGGGAAGTAGGTATGGTGTCATTTTGTTATTAAAAAGTCATCCACCTATTGAAAAAACAATTTAAGTAGAGAAGTAGGGCAGAGGCTGAATTTAAAGTAGCTTATTATGAGTAGGTTATATAGAAGATGATACAGTCAACATAGACCTTAGAAAAAAATTTGAAAGCAAAAGGAAGAGATGCCAGGTGCATGGTCTTTATTATTTTGATTATTTAAAGGAATCATATAAATTTAAACAATAGAGACCAGAATTTTCATAAATTTCAAAATAGAAACTCTCCTGAAGCTATATCCCCACATCTCACTTAACTACATTTAATAATCACTTACAAAGAGCCAAATTCACCCTAAATTTAAGAATCTTCACTTTTGCAAATGTGAATCATTCAAAGACTTTTTCTTGATGCTTTTTCTTACAAGGCTTAGCACTGGACATAATGTTGAAAAAAACCTTTGACCAGTGCTAGGGAAAATACAAGGATTGTCTTTGTAGTTTTGCCACCGCTCTATAAAGAAATTTGAAACCCAGAGTGGATAGGGAACTATCCACCATAATACTATGGTATTAGCTAGGATGAAAATCCAGGCCTCCTAACTGTAGTGTGGTATTCTTCCTACTATAGCTTAATATCAAAACGAAGCTAAACCCTCTACAAGTATGTAAACAATCAGTATTTAAAAATCTGATAAATCAAGAGAATTATTTGTGTTATAGAATATTTATTTCAAGAATTATTTGAGAGCAAGCTAGAGTTAAGCTAGATTTAAGTTTTTGCATAAATTGTGAATTTATACATTTAAATACATTCACAAGTTTAGGAAAATATTTAATTTGTACATTAATATTTACATTTTATATAAATTCTAGATTGGTTAGCTTTTGATTTATTGTGATCTCTGTGATCACAGTCTCTATTGTGATCTCAACCTTTAGATGAATACTACTTCTTATAGTTTTTGTTTATTAAGTACTTATGAAGTACCTATGCTTTGGTTAAGCCCTTCGCTTTGCTTACCTCATTTAATCTTTGTAACAACTATTAAGTGGTAAGTATTGCTATTACAAGGAATCTGAACTGAGTTTTCTCAGCAACTTGGAAAAGGCTGCATGTATATCTAATAAAAAGGATAGAGCTGAAATTTAAATCAACACACCTTGATCCCAGAGTCTGCTTTTTTTTTTTTCTTTGTAGTTTCAAGTTTTTATTTAAATTCCAGTTAATATACAGTGGAATATTAGTTTCAGGTGTAGAATTTGGTGATTCATCACTTACAGTACAACATCCCAGGCTCATCACAAGTGCTCTCCTTAATCCCTATCACCCATTTAACCCATCTCCACCCCCTCCCACCCACCTCTCCTACAGTAACCCTTAGTTCTCTGTAGTTAAGAGTCTGTTTTATGGATTGCCTCTTTTTTCTCCCTTTATGTTCATCTGTTTTGTTTCTTAAATTCCACATGTGAGTCAAATCATATGGTATTTGTCTTTAATTTATTTCAGGCAGAGTCTATGCTTTTTAACAACTATCTTGTTTTATCATTATTTTAACTGACTGAGCCACTTAGGTACCGTTTTATCATTATTTTACATTTTGTTTTCTTTTGTTTATTGTAATATAGAAGTTTTAAATCTCATTTAGATTCTATTTGCTTGTTTTGAATTTAAAAATACAGACACTAATAAGGATGTTGAAACATCCTCTAGTCAAGAATTGAACTTACGCAACATTCCTTATGATACTTTACCAGATTGATGTGAAATGCTTCGTAAATCTTTTTTGTGGAATGGTATTTTACATTTAAATGCAGGAAACGTTAACTATAACCAATATAATACTTTGTTGAATACCAGGAAATTTTTAGAGTAGTTATATTACAAAGCATTTGTGAATGGCAAATAACTAAAAGTAAATAAATCTTAGATGTTTTAAATTGAGACTACCAGATTCTATTTCATAACACCTTACCAAATATAGATTTGGTGTTGTATTGCTAGCTGTTTTCTCTTATTGATATGTAACTCTTTGTTATGTGCTTTTCCTTTGAAAACAATGGAACTATGTTTTCTCTCTTTCCTGACTCTTTTATATCATTTTTCTCCTTTTTCTGTTTAAATTTAGGTTCGGAAATTGTTAAGCCATGTCTCTTTGGTAGAATGCTAGACATGGTGTCCTTTGTTAACCTAGCTAGTTATAGACCTTAACTTTCAGTAGTTCATGAGTGATATGAGTGATGTATGGTAAAAGGGTACTTTAATTAATATTCCCAGGGTAGGTTCACAACCAGAGAAAGCAGTTTCAAGTCTTTGTTCAAGAAGTGAAAGAATAAATTAGTTTTAATATAGTTTGGTGCATGTTAAAGTTTTACTTTATCTGGATGAAAAATGTCATTTTTTGGGAGTAATCTTACCTGAAAATTGGCTAAAAAGTGATTTATAGTATTTGATACCTCGTTTTTAAAAGATTAATTTAAATGACCCAACCTTAATATAATTTCATTGATCTTAGTATCTTTTGCAACTTTTTTTTTTTAAAGTAAGCACCACTGTGGGGCTTCAACTCACAACTCTGAAACTGAGTTGTCTGCTTTACCAACAGAGCCAGCCAGGTGCCCCTCGCTACCTTTTGCAGCATTTCATAGCTTTCCCAATGTGTATCCACCTTTTAAGAGTTCCTTTGAGTAAAGATAATTAAGTAACCAGCTAATTTGCAGGAGCTATTAGGATACAATTAGGTAAAATCTGAAAATTTCTAAATAAACTGCATGAAAAATAGCCAGATATAGAGGTAGTTCCATTTATATAAAGATGATCTGCTTGTAATTTATTATTTTAGTGGCTAGGCTAGCGACTAAATTAAGAGCCAGAGGAAGATTAGTTGGTCTTGGTAATTACAGCCTACTAACTGGTCATTTGAAAATACTTTGTGTGAAAACACCATCATCTGAGATATTATATATTTGATAAATGTGAACTATCAATACAGACATCATTTAATCTATTAGTTAATATTATTATCCTTAATTTACAGATAGATGTTAATGACGTTAGCCCATCTGAAGTCTTATAATGCTGTAAGCTACAGCCAGATTCTAACCAAACTTTTCTGTTAGGTTGTAGTAAACTGAAGCCTGATGCTAGAGCTGTACTTTTAGTTGCAGTGAACTTTTCATGAAAATCTTTAACTGTCAAATAGAGTCCAAATTTAAAATATTTTGTTTCTAGATGTATGCAGTTTTACCAGTCATGCCAATTAAAATTTAACTTGTTTAGTATCAGCCTACTGTTTCAGGATTTGTGATAATTTAAGTTAATATGTAGAATTAAAAAGTAATAAGCAGGGCGCCTGGGTGGCTCAGTGGGTTAAGCCGCTGCCTTCGGCTCGGGTCATGATCTCGGGGTCCTGGGATCGAGTCCCGCATCGGGCTCTCTGCTCAGCAGGGAGCCTGCTTCCCTCTCTCTCTCTCTGCCTGCCTCTCCATCTACTTGTGATTTCTCTCTGTCAAATTAAAAAAAAAATTAAAAAAACAAAACAAAAAAAAGTAATAAGCACTTCTTGAGATCTTACCATCAACATTCAAATAAGGTATTGGTGGGAAGGGGAAATGATAGAATTGAATTTTGTTTTATGGAGTAGGGGATCATGAAACTTTTTGTAAAGGATCAGACAGTAAATACAGTAAATGACTCTGACAGCCATATGATTTCTTGTAAAGAAATCTTCTTACAGCTCTTCTCCAGCAGCTATAGACAATATATAAACAAAAAAGCATTGTCGTGTTTTAATAAAACTAAAAAAAAGGGGTGGGGGCCTGGATTTGGCACATTTACCAGCCCCTGTTACAGAAAATCTTGTAATTTCTGCAACTAAAAGATAAGATTTATTTATGATGATACTGTTTATGCAGAGTGGAAGTTTTCCTTTACTGAATGTATTGGCAAAAAAAAATTACCAAAAAGACAGTAAGAGTATAAAGGAGATTGGGAATAGTACCTAATAGTAAAGACTACTTTTTCAGCATTTCCGTGACTGCTTAAATTAAGTACCTCATAAATTATTTCATAATTCTGGAATATACTTATTCACTCATATCTTAGAGTTAACATTTTTCTTGTCTTGAAGAAAGCTGCCATTTTCATCAGAGTTTTCACAAATTCTGATAAACTTACTTTTCTTTATCATAAATTATGAAAGTTTACCATAAAAAGGCATCACACATAATTGGGTGATGATTTTATTTTATTTGAATTTATTTTGAAAAGTGATATCTGTAGATAGACTTAGATCAAGACTTTTGTTATATGTAGTTGGAAGTGTAGGATCAGAAACAGAGTAATCCATTATAGTCAGTTTTCAATGTCACATCTTACAAACTTTTTATTATCAGAAGTTTTGACCCTACAGATGATTTCTGGTGCTACAGAACTTTATTAAACATGAATCATTTTGTGGTATTGGCCCTTACGGATATGAAATCAAAATGCACTTTTTAATTCTTATTCTCAGAGATTCGTCAGCGGACTGCAGCTCAGAGAAACCTTTCTCCAACACCACCAAACTCTAGCCAGGGCCCTCCTCCACAAGTTCCAGTATCTCCCGGACCACCAAAGGATAGTTCAGCCCCTGGTGGACCCCCAGAAAGAACTGTTACTCCAGTCCTATCATCAAATGTGTTACCAAGACGTCTTGGATCCCCTGCTACTTCAGTGCCTGGAATGGGTAAACAGAGCACTTAATGTTATTTACAGTTTATATTGTTTTCTCTGGTTACCAATAAAATGGGCCATTTTCAGGCAGTATGGAAATGGCATTTCATTTGGAAATAGCAGAGCAGTTATCTGATTAAGCAGGAGTTCCATATTCAATTAGCCATAACTCTTTACAGCTGGCACCTTGTGATACTGAAACCTATTTCTTGAGCTCATTTAACTGTTATGGCTTCTTTGTTTAAATGGCAATAAAACTTTGTAGTATTCTGTAGTCAACGGTATAGCATATCTTTTTATATTCTGCTTTAGAATGGCTCCAGATTTATATAAAATGGGAATAGAAGAGAACACTTCTGGAATATATTCATGCTTTTTGCTAAGCTCTTCACATATATTTTTAAGCATGACAACATATTCCAGGAAGACTATTTCTGTATTGTGGTATACAATACTATTGTTGTTAATATTGGCTGGTAGATTTTTCTTTTTCTTTTCTTTTCTTTTTTTTTTTTTTTTTAAGATTTTATTTATTTATTTGACAGAGAGTGAGAGAGAGAGAGATCATAAGTAGGCAGACAGGCAGGCAGGCAGAGAGAGAAGGGGAAGCAGGCTCCCCGCTGAGCAGAGAGCCTGATGTGGGCTCAATCCCAGGACCCTGAGATCATGACCTGAGCCGAAGGCAGCGGCTTAACCCACTGGGCCACCCAGGCATCCCTCGATTTTTCTCTTATTAAGCTGTCAGACCTTAGTATTTTCTGACAGCTACTTTAGCATAAAGTTCTATTAAATTAACAACTGCCTTTTCTATTTCATTTCTTTGGATTCTCTTTTTTCAATGTAGATCTCTTTTTTCAAGGTAATCTCTAGGGGAAGATCACATTTTGGGAGTGTAATTGATTATATTACCCTGAAACTTTATTTTGGAGTGTAATGGGACATGGAAGTCTAATACTTCAGCAGATTACATTATTTTGTATAAATTTCCATGTCAGATTCTTGAATATGATAGTAAATTATTTACTTATTTTAGGATATTTAATTCTAATTTAAATTACCTTATTATTTCATGACTAATTCCTAACATAATTTATAATGATTTTGAGGCTAGTCAGTAGTTGATATCAGGTATTCAGGGCACTTATAATAAAAACAATCTAAATGTTACTGTAAGAGTGTTTTTTCCCCCTGCTTTTCCTTTAAAGAAAAGGAGCATAAGATTTTAGAAAACTAAAAAACTATTAATTTATAAACAAATTAAATCTGGCTACAAATGAAATGTACATAACTTTTAAAGTAGTTATTGAAATAAATGCTTGTAAACTTGACATATAATGATGTCACTTAAGGCAGCCATATATTTTGTGAAATTGAGAAAAATTAAGTTGATTGAAAATTATTTATCTTTCTCTTGTTATTTGATATACCCATAATTTGTGAAGTTCTTAGTGGTTTAATGGAAGAACTTTTTTTGTGTGAGAATGCGTGAATTATGTACATTTGTCTATCTGCGTTTTAAGGAAATCAAAGTTTAGCAACTTGTATAAAGTAATAAAAACTGTATTGCACATAAAGAATAGGGCTGTAGAGGGAAAAATGGCCTAAATTTCATGATCATGTAAATAAAACATATTTTACTAAAGTTTTTAATTCATTTTCCATGTAAAAGACCTAAGTTGTGCATTGCCAAAAATATGAATGAGTTAAATGATTTCTTATAGAGAAGATTAATAATTCATTTTTTCATTATGCCATATTTGTGGAAGAGAATCAATTTAATGTGTATTACCACAGGGCTCCCATATGTTTGAAAATTAATAACCAGCAGGTACTTGATAATTTGCCAAGCTGTGTAAAAATGACCAGTATTCCTACAATGATTGTTCTTGATGTTTGTATTAATTACTGTTATCTATAATGGCATAGATATGAGGATATGTTATTTTAAAAGTTATTAGTATGCACAGCATTTAAGATATTTTTATGAAATCTGTTGTTTTATGTATCCAGATTCCTTTATGGACATTTTCATTTTAAACATTCAGAAGTTAAATATTCCAGCAAAAGTGAAATTGACTTAAATGCTTTCAAGATATCATTTGGCTTACTTATTCAAGTTGAAAATTTGATAATGGGGGATGACACTTAATGTCTGCATTCAAATTTATTTTTTTATTGTAAATGATTGAATGTTGTTAATACAAGTAAACAATGTATCTGATGAAATCTGAAAAATGTTCTTGATTTGTTATACAAAGAACTTATTCTAAAACCTAAATTTCATTTGTTAATTGTTAAAATTTTGACATCATTTGCCCTTTTTTAGATGGCAACAACTTTTAGGTTTGTGATTATTTACAAGGCACATCTCTTTTTATTAGCCTTTAAAATATTAATACAGCATTGCTACTCTGAAACTATTCTTGAGTACTTTAAAGTTTTGTCACAGGTTTTTTGAAAACCTTGTATCCTTATACTGTAAGGCTTAATCCTATAAGGGCTCTTTTTGTTGCAAAGTCTTTCTATGAGGTCTCTGTGTAAACCTTCATTGCTGCCTCTCTTATTGTTTATCCTGCCTTGCTTTATAGAGGCAAACATCACTTACTTATTTTATTCTCTCACTTTCTTCTCAGTGCTGTCTTCTGTGTTGACACTTAGTTCAGAGTATCTCCTACAAACAGTTCTTTCTCAGTTTTCAAAGATTGTGGAGTTTCAATTTATAACTCTTTATTTTTGTTAATGTTTTTATATGATGTAAATCATTAATTAAAACTAGATTATTCTTCCTCTCTCCATTTGTCTCTTCTGATATTGCCTAGTTTATGACATGAAGACAGTATATCTTTTTAGTTAGATCTTCAGTTTTTCTTAGCAGTGTTTTGTAGTGTGCAGTATATAGTTTTTACACATTTTCTTGGTTATGTGTGTATATAATTATTTACACTTCTTGAGCCTATTGCAAATGGCTTTGTTTTACTATCTCCAGTTATTCATTGCTAATATACTTAGAAATACAATTGATTTTTGTATATTAGTCTTATATAATCTTGCTAAACTTATTAGTTTTTTATTAGTTTTTTAGTAGATTTTATAGTATTTTCCATAGACTATCACATTGTGAATAAAGATAATTTTTCTAATCTGGGCTCCTTTATTTCTCATTCTTGCTGATTACACAAGCTAGAACCTTTGGTAAAATGTTGAATAGAGGTGGCAAAAATAGGGGAGACTTTCGGGCTCAGTTGGAGCTTGTCATGCTTCATCTTGGGGTTATGAGTTTAAGCCCAACTTTGGGTATAGGGATTACTTAAAAATAAAATCTTTAAGGGACGCCTGGGTGGCTCAGTGGGTTAAGGCCTCTGCCTTTGGCTCAGGTCATGGTCCCAGGTCCTGGGATCCAGCCCCGCATCAGGCTCTCTGCTCAGCGGGGAGCCTGCTTCCTCCTCTCTCTGCCTGCCGCTGCCTACTTATGATCTCTGTCTGTCAAATAAATAAAATTTAAAAAATAAATAAAATCTTAAAAAAAAAAAAAGAAGTGGAAAAGCAGACCTTCTTCCTGATTGCTGATCTTAGGAGGAAAGCGGTTACCTTTTCACCATTCAGCCTGGTGTTAGCTGTAGGGTTTGTTATTTTGTTTTACATAGATAGCTTTTATCAGGTTGAGGAAGTACCCTTCAATTTCTAATTAGCTGAAAATTTTTTTCAGTAAGGGAGGGTGGATTTTATCAAACATTTTTAATGTATTTATTGAGATGCTCATATAGGGTTTTAGTTTATTTTTTGTTATAACATCTATTAATATAGTGAAATACATTGATTGATTTTTAAATGTTGGACTCCTTGCTTTCCTGGGATAAATCTGACTTAGTCATGGTGTTTTAATTTTTGTATATATTGTTGGGTTTGATTTACTAAAAGTTAGTAAATGTTTACATCAAGTTAAAAATGTTTACATCAATATTCCTTAAGGATATTGGTCTGTAGTTTTTTTTGTTTTTGTTTTTTTTGTTTTTTTTTTTCTCTTGCAGTGTCTTTTTTCTGGTTTGGGTATCAAAGGTATAAGAAGGTAGTCTCTCATCTTCAATTTTACAGAAAGTTTTGTGTAGAATTTACATTATTTTTTCCTTAAATGTTTGGTAGAATTTGCAGGTGGAAGCATCTGGGTCTGGTGTTTTCTTTGTGGAAGGTTGTATTATTTTTTTATTTGTTTTTAACTAAAGATTCAATAGAACAAAATCTACAGACTATTATCTCTTAGGAACATAGATAATAAAAAGTTCTTTATAAATTTTAGCATGTTGAATAATTATTTCTTGTTCAGTAACCTGTGATAATTTGCTAGTCTTTCAAAGGATTTCTCTATTTCATGCAACTTTTGAGTATATTGGCATAAAATTACTTATAATATACTTGTAAACAATTTAGATTTATGCCATTTCTCTCATTCCTGATATTAGTATTTTTTATCTTCCCTTTTTTTCCTCCTGTTTAATCTGACTAGAGGTTTATCAGTTTTGATATTCTCAAAAGAACCAGATTTTCTCTATTTTTGTATTTTATATTTTATTTTTACTCTTTATTATTCTTTAATCCTGTTTATCTTGGGTTTCATTTGCTCTTCCTTTTTAGTTTCTTAAGGTGGAAGCTGAATTCATAAATTTTAGATTTATCCTCTTTTATAGATGTTTTAGTGTTATAAATTTCCCTTTACCTACTGCTTTAGCTGCGTATCATAAATTTGGTATATTGTTTTTTCATTAAATACTTTCTGACTTCCATTTTAATTTTTCTTTGCATCCTTGGTTATTTCAATGGATGTCAGTTAGTCTCCAAATATTTAGAGATTTTCTTAATGTCTTTCTGTTGCTGATTTCTAATTCAATTCTGTCATGGTCAGAAAACATAACTATGTATTGTTTAAATCTTCTTAAGTGTACTGAGGCTTGTTTTATGTCTCAGAATATCATCCGTCTTGTTAAATGTTTTATATTTACTTGAATATTTATATTCTGTTCCTGTTGGGATAGAGTGGCTATAAATGTCAGGATAAGGTGGTAGCACATAGTGTTGTTCAGGTCTTCTATATCATTACTGATTTCTGTGTTTATTCCTTCAGTTATTAAGAGGAAGCTGTTGAAATCTCCAACTGTACTATTGTGTGTGCATATATATAAATATGTCTGTAGTCTTGTATATATATATACACAAGTATATATATATATATATATATAACATATATACAACATATATACACACACAGTGTAGATATGTATCTATGTAGTTTCTGTTAATTTTTTGCTTTATGTGTTTTGATGCTCTCCTATGATACACATATATATTTAGAATTATTATGCTCCCTTGATGAATTGACTCCTTTGTCATTATAAAATTATTGTTTTTATCTCTGATAGTATTGTTTGCTCTGAAGTCTGTTAATACAGATACTCCAGATTTCTTTTGATTAGTGTTAGTATATTTATTTATATATAGTTTCTATCATTTGTTTATTATTACTTTTAAAGAATTTATTTATTTTAGAGGGAGTGGGAGAACACGAGTAGGGGGAGGGACAGAGGGAGAGAGAGTGCCAAGGGGACTCTACACTGAGTGTGGAGCCTACCATGGGTCTCAAGCCCACAACCCTGAGATCGCAATCTGAGCTGAATCCAAGTGTTGGAAGCCCAGTCAGCTGAGCCACCCAGATGCCCCTCTGTCATTTATTTTTAACGTATTTGTGTCTTTGTATTGAATTTTTTTCTTGTAAGCAACATATATCAGATCTTGCTTTTTTATTCTGACAGTTTGTGGCTCAATAATGAGGATGTTCAGACTATGTACATTTAACAGGATTGGTATATTTGAGTCTGAGTTTAAATCTTGTATTTTATCTTTTTTCATTGCCTAACTAGCTATATTGCTTTTTCATATTAGTGGGTCTTTTGGGGTTTGCAGTGTATTTCTTTAACTTACGACAGTTTATCTTCAAGTAATATAACACCAGCTCACAAACAGTTTGAGAATCTGACAACAGTATACTTACATTTCTCCTCTCTTGGCCTTTGTGCAATTGCCTTACATTTTACTTCAATATACTTAATAAACCCTACAACAAGGATTATTTTTCCTTTAAGCTATCAATTATTTTTTAAGAGTTTTGGATATTTACCCACATGGTAACCATTTCAGTTGTTTCCTTTGTACTACCTGTTTCTGTGTGGTGTCATTTTTCTGTCTTTTAACATTTTTATAGTGCAGTTCTGCTAATGATGAATTCTTTCAGTTTTGTATGCTGAAAAGCCTTCATTTTTCTTTTCTTTTTAAAAAAGATTTTATTTATTTATTTGACCGGCAGAGATCACAAGTAGGCAGGCAGAGAGATAGGCAGAAAGAGAGGGGAAGCAGGCTCCCTGCTGAACAGAGAGCCCTATGCAGGCCTTGATCCCAGGACCCTGAGATCATGACCTGAGCTGAAGACAGAGGCTTTAACCCATTGAGCCACCGAGGCACCCTTGCTTTCATTTTTAAAAGATATTTTTATTAATACAGAACTCTAAGTGATAGTGTTCTTTGCTTCACTCTCTTTTGGTTTGCTTATTTTCCGGTGAGAAATCTGTCATTCTTACCTCTGTTTCTCTGTATAAAATATATCTTTTTCTGACTATGCTATGATTTTCTCTTGATCACTGGTTTTAAGTAATTTGATTGTCTGTGCCTTGGTGCAAAATTATGTTTCTTGTGCTTAGGGTTTGTTGATATTCTTGGATTTGTGGGTTTATAGATTTCATCAAATTTGGAAAATTTTTGTGCATAATTTCCTCAAGTATTGTTTTCTTTTCCCCCTTTATAGACTCCAATTATATCTATATTAGGCTGCTTGTTGTTGTTCCACGGCTTGCTGATAATTTATTTAAAAAATTTTTAGGCTTTCCTTTGTGTTTCATTATGTATGGTTTCTATTACTGTCTCTTCAAGTTTACTTCCGCACACCCTATGATGTCCAAACAGCTATTCATCCCATCTGCAGATTTTTCACTCTAGACATTGTAGTATTCATCTATAGAAGTTCGGTCTGGGTCTTTTGAATTTTTTTCCATGTCTTGACTACCACAGTGAATCTTTCCTCTAGATTCTCAATCATATCGAATGTGGTCATAATAAATGTTTTAATATATTTGTATATTAATTCTATAAACTATCATTTCTAGGTCATTTTTGGTTGATTTTTCTTGTGGGTTTTATTTTCCTGCTTATTTGCATGTCTAATAATTTTTCATCTGATATCAGGCATTACAAATTTTATCTTATTGAATGCTGGATGTTTTTATGTCCTTATACAAAGGTCCTCTGACTACATAATCCAGTAACCTGTGAGTTATGATGTTTTCCACTTTGGCTGGTGAGAACATGCAGCACTTGGGCTCCATGTGAACACTGTTACCTCTAATATTTGGGGGCAGTTTTTTCTGTGTACTCAGACGGTTTCAATATACACGTGCACTAGCCAGTAAGATGTTGAACAGTCTTGGGGCTCCTCTGTAGATCTTTGGTGTTCTTGCTCTCTGCATTCTCTTTCTATGAACCTGACTTGGTCTCCCCAGAGTTTTAGCTTTATCTCCTCAAACTCAGGGATGCTTATACATCTGAGCTGACTTACCTTTCCTGAGCTTTTGCCTGGAAATTTTCTCCAGGCAACAGGCTGGAGCAGTTACAGGACTCCTCTTATTCTCTTTTGGTCTCTTGGGGATCTTTATCCTACATTGTTTGATACCCAGTGTCTTAAAAACTGTTTCATGATATATTTTGCACAGTATTTTAGTTAATTTAGGTGGGAAGGTAAATTTGACCCCGTGACTCTATTATTGCCCCAAATAGAAGTCCCCTAATTTTCTAATTTGTTATTACATAAGATTTTAAGAGTCTGGACATTTTATTTATTTATTTATATATATGTCCTTTAAAATGTCCTATTACTTGTATAATCCTACAAAAATATATTTAGTTTTATCTATCCATACATGTATATACATATTTTTAAATTTTTAATTTATTTTTAAATTATATTTTAAGTTTTAGTTAACATGCAGTGCAATTCAGTAGAATTCAGGAATTGAATTCAGTGATTTGTCACTTATATACAACACCCAGTTCTCTTCACGACAAATGCCCTCTTAATAAGAGTGTGGGCACTTAAAAATATTAGTTTGGGAGGCGGGTGGGTGAGCCTGGTGGTGGGTATTATGGAGGGCACATATTGCATGGAGCACTGGGCGTGGTGCATAAACAATGAATTCTGGAACACTGAAAAGAAATAAAATAAAATAAAAAAAAATTAGTTTGTACAGAGTCCAACATAGTTTCATTTCTTAATAGTTTATGTTGATGGTTTTGATCTAGAACTTAATTTAACATTTTTTTTGTAGTATAATATTTTTAATGAAAACTCGAATGCTTTAAAGAGATGTATTTTTCTTTTGTTAAAATCTTTCAAAAGTTCTGACAAGCATGGGTAGTACTTGGTAACTGAATTAAAATTTAAATGTATTTTATACAAATACATAAATATTTCTTTATTTACTAGGTCTTCATCCTCCGGGTCCACCTTTAGCAAGGCCCATTCTCCCGCGAGAACGAGGTGCTCTGGATAGAATTGTTGAATATTTAGTTGGTGATGGTCCACAGAACAGGTATGCTTATTAAAGTGGTAGATAAATAAAAATGAGGAAAAAGTTTATTGGTCAGGGCGCATGTGTGTGTGTATGCAGTAGATGTTCTACAGTTCTGTGGCTCCTATTTCCTGATTTTAGAACATAATAGAATATTTTATAGCCCTGCAAAGAGTAATATTCAGTTGTTTTTCAGTAAGAATTTAGATAAAGTATCTAGATTAAAATATAGCAAAATATATAGAGAAAACAAAATAATATTGTATGACATTTTAAAAATTATTTATTTTTAAAATTTTATTTTATTTTTTCAGTGTGTATGACATTATTTTTAGAGAAACTGTGTCATTTCATGAAACTTAAGCTTGAAGAGCAAACAAATAGTAAAAACTTGGTAGTCTGTAAGAAATGGAGTTTTATAGATGTCAGTACTGGAATTGGTGATGGTGATTATTTTAATAACGATGAAGACAATTTACATATGTTCTCAAAATGCTTTTCCACTTATTGTCTTATTTAATTTTTATAATAACCTGAAGAAGATAGGGATGATGTGAGCAGAGCAACTGTCATAGTGTAGACTTCTAAAAAATACTTAGGATAGTTGAGTAGATATTGACAAGGTTATGGTGAATATTATCATTTTAATAAAAGGACTGAATTTAATGTTAGTATTATAAATTATATGTATATATTAGATATATTTAATGTTAGTATTATAAATTATATATAGTATATATAATTATATATACATATATAATTATAAATTATATATTTGCCCCAAATATATATATTATATATATAATTATAAATTATATATGTATATATAATATACAGTTATAAATTGTATATTATTCGAAACAGACAAGTTGTTTCATAGGGCCAAGTATTTTTAAGCGTGTACACAGAGAACAGAGAGAGTATATAAATAGAAAATGAGGAAGATGTATAACTGGGATAGGTATAGAAATCATGATATATGTGAAGTTAACCTTTGGATTGGACTAAGCAAATTAAATTCATTTCTTTATACAGACTTCTCAGAGGTTTTAGTAACATTCATTGTGAATCTCTAAGGAGTTCTATCTTTTCCAGTCGTATCTAGTCACAGATTTGGGGTCTGTCATCCCCAGAAATACATGTTAGGAAGTAACTCAAATTTAAGTGTTTTGTCATTGGATATGTTTCTTTTAACTTAGTAAGGACATATTCATTTAACTTTGCTTAGTTTGTTTTTAATTTGGTATATAAATTATATTTTAAAAGGGCTGAAATTTTGACTGTTATATTTAAAGAGTATTGTTCATTGTTTAGTAAGGAACATCTAAACTGTTACAACATATTCTGCTATGCTAAAAACATAAGTTAGCTGAGATGGCTAAAGTAACCTTTCCATGGGATTTGTCTGCATTTGTAACTGACATGTTCATTTTTCCTTTTCGTATAGGTATGCCCTTATATGTCAGCAGTGTTTTTCTCATAATGGCATGGCTTTGAAAGAAGAATTTGAATACATTGGTAAGAATTATTGGGCAGTTAGATTTAAATATGTTACTCTTAAATATTTCATTCTGTGCCAGTTCCTATATAATGTCACATTGTTTTAGGTGCTATCCCTGTATGTATTTTTCAGGCATATTGTTCTTATTTTAGAACACAGAGCCAAGCAGGAAAAACAATGCAGTTGTTTTTCTCATACAGTGTACAACTTCTAGGTCAGTTTTCTCAAACTTCACTGTGTATCAGAATCACCTGAAGCACTTTTAAAGATTATCATGCTTAGGGGTGCTTGGGTGGCTCAGTGGGTTAAGCCTCTGCCTTTGGCTCAGGTCATGATCTCAGGGTCCTGGGATTGAGCCGCTCATTAGACTCTCTGGTCAGTGGGGAGCCTGCTTCCCCCTTTCTCTCTGTCTGCCTACTTGTGAACTCACTCTCTCTCTGTCAAATTAAAAAAAAACAAACAAACATTATCATGCCTACGAAGAGTCTGTTTTTCTGTTTTAATTAGTCTGAGGGGAGGGGGACAGGCTTTTTTTTGAAGTACCTCAGATGATTCTCATGTGCAGCTACTATTAAAAAAATATTGCACTTAATTAATTATGCTACATTTTCTCAGGCAAGTGAGCAGGGTTCTGGATTTTAAAATACCTAATGATTGTAGTGACTAGAAGTGGAATTTCTGTAATACATTTTAGATTAGTATAGATTGTTTTGCTATTAGATAACCTGCCATGTAACTTAGGATCTTTTCTGTTTTAAAATTAATATTCTAATTCTAATAGTAATTAGAAAAGGTGCTTGAAAATTAGCTTTTGGAGAGCACCTGCCATATTATTAAAACCAGAAGTAATTTCTCAAGGGATAAATAATTTTTGAAGGGTTCTTTGACTATTTTGCAAAAGTAATATTGAAAATTATCTCATTAATCCTTGAATTTATTTTGGTTTGTGTGTGTGTGTGTGTGTGTGTGTGTGTGTGTGTGTGTGTTGTTTTTTTTTTTAATTCTCTGCAGCTTTTAGATGTGCCTACTGTTTTTTCTTGAATCCTGCAAGAAAAACTAGACCTCAGGCTCCAAGACTTCCAGAGTTTAGTTTTGAGAAGAGGCAGGCAGTGGAAAGCTCAAGTTCAGTTGGTCCTTTGCCCTCAAGAAGTGTGATTTCATCAGAGAACCAGATCAGTGAAGGTATGAATATGTTAATTAAAAAGTTATGCCTCTTAATAATGTTTGCTATTTAATAATAAAAGCATAATGCTTTTAGGTAAGAATGGATTAATTTATGCATAAATTATGCATAATTTATTACGCACGTATCAGCTATGGCTCTGAAACTCTAGCCTCCTGTGTGATTGGTCTAATGTGCTTCAGTTTTAAAATGTTGGTTATACTGTGCTAAGTAGCATCTAGCAACAGCTAGGTAAACATTGTTTTTGGAGTGACATCTTCATGTAACTGTTGGGAGATTGGACTAGTAGTGTTTTCATGGAATCATTTTTTCAATTTATTTAAGTGAAGCAGATTATAAGAATTATGCAACTACTTATAAGACTAAAATTCTGATAGGATTTATAATTAACATTGGTGAAATAGGTTTGTGCCTACCACTGGAATTGGTAAGGTTACTGGAAGCAGGAAACTTTGGAATCAGAAAGTCATCCTTGTATTGATGGGATAACTATGTTGATAGGACTGGTAGTCCTTTGAAACAGTTTTTTGGGGTCTGCAAGATTAATGTTGATAATGGATGCCTTTGATGTAAAACAACCTTATTTTAGAGAAATAAAATTTATCAGAATTCATTGGTTTTTGGAACTCGTCTTCTAATTCTGTTTTATGACTTCTTGAGGAAGAATCATGAAAAAATGGGGAAGAGTTGGAAGATCTGACTATTAATTGCCAACTATTTCTGTTAATCTTAGGTGGGGTGATGTTTGTTGAGCAGCTCTGAAGGATGAAGATGCTAAAATTATGGCTCAGGCCATGATATTTTGGTGCTATGCCTGATATAGAAAAAAAATCCATATTAGAAGTTTAGTTCACATAGTTTATCATCCTTTTAATTTCTAGGAATTCTCATTTATATATATTTGAGTTCTTTATACAAGTGCCAAGTAGTGAAAAAATTGCTTTAACTGAGAATGACATGAGACAGTGAATTTTTAGATATGAGAAGTTTAGTATGAAAATTTGAGAACCTTTTTTCTTTTTTTAACTTGAAGAGTGAACCTAAAATGTGTGTGTTGATTTGGGCTTCGCTTTTGGCTTACTAACATTTATCAAAATGAATTTGAACACAGATAGTCATGACAGAAAGCCCTTGTTCTTTCAACATGGAATCAATATCTTTACCTTCTCCAAGTCTGCGACATCAACTCCAAACATAATCACAAGTTTTCTTCTGCTTAAGTCATGCTCTGAGCTGCATGCTGTCACATGCAAATCACCTGCCTTGCTATTGCTGCCTTTTGGGACAGAAAACTAAAGAATTTCATAGTGAAGATTCCTAGAAGAAAAATTGAAGTCCTTTCCATGAGTAAACTTGCTTATTAAAAGCTAAAGTGAATATTTGAAAGCTAATAAGAAGGAAGGAAGAAAGGAAAGGAAAGGGGAAAGGGAGAAGGAAAGGGGATAGAAAAAGAAAAGGGAAAAGAAAAGAGAAGAAAAAACAGGGAAGGAGGCAGGGAGGGAGGAAGAAAGGAAGGAAGGAAAACAGCCAACAAAATAAAAGTCTTGGTAAAGAGTCCCATGCTTTAGTATCTTCTGCTAAGATTGAGATGAATAGTTAGCAAACAGCACCTAGCTATACCTTTCCTTCTCATCAAATCTAGGAGGAACAATACCCCCAATGTCACATTTTCTATCTGAAATCTCCAGAACGAAGTCTAACTGGTTCAAACTCAGCCCTAATAAGGTAATATTAATAGGTGAAGACAAAATCAGAGGCAGGGTCTAACAACTCTGTAGGGCAAGGAACTGAAGAAACAATTACATTGGCTAAAATAGTCTTTGGAGTAGTAACTTTTTCATACTTCTACTTGGATTCATCAAAAAGGCTGAGAACCTTTTACTTTAGCTTTCAGAAGATTGAAACTTTTCTCCAAGACTACTGTCTCACCACTATGATATAGTTACCATTTCCAAGTAATTAGCAAGTATTCTCGTGAAAGATGAAGCTGCATTTGTTTTGAAAGCTGGTGGCATACCTTTATGATTATTATACTGAACTATTAAGTAAGACCGTATCATCTCAGTCATCTCTCTGTACTGACAGCCAGTGTAAGCAAGGTCTTAGATTTCTGATTTCTGCGTTCGTGATACATATATATAACATAATATATAACATAATATATAATAAATTTATTTTTTATAAATAATAAAATATATAAATATATAAATGCCGGGAAGTTTTTATATATGTATTATATATCAATTATATATTTTGCATATAATACATTAATATATATTATATATTTAATATATAAAATTTATATAATTTATATAATATAATAAAAATAAAATAAATAAATAAAATATAAATATAAATTTACATAATAAAATTAAAGATTTTATTTATTTTTGAAAGAGAGAGAGAGAGAAAGCAAACACAAGTGGCGGGCGGGGCAGAGGGAGAAGCAGATCCCTGCTGGGCAGGGAGCCCGATGTGGGACTCGATCCCAGGATCCTGCGATCATGATCTGAGCCGAAGGCAGATACTTAGCTGACTGAGCCACCAAGGCATCCAATTTTTATATTTTTTAAAGTAGTGAAATAGCTCCTTGATAGTGGCAGAAACTGTAGAGATTAGGTTATTGAAGTCACAGAGGAAACAAAAAGATAGCTCTCTTCCATCTGAATTTTCCTTTCAACAAATATTCTGTATGTGCTTATATGAATAATCTTGAATCATTAGAAGCAACCTTTTTAAAAAAGAACTATGATGCAAGACTTTGAGTTTTGTCTTGATTCTGCTAGTGTAAGATTTTGCATTTAGGATGAGACACAAGGCTTTTGGATCATTCTTTAGAACAACTTAAGAGATATTGGAGTTTTCATCAAAAAGGGAGACCTAGAAGAAATTTCTCCTATTAATTACTCATTTGGATTCCTGTAATTTTCTTCTAGAACTGTGTATCCAGATGCTTTGGTAATACTGTATAAAAGAAATACAAGGGACACTTGGGTGGTTTAATTAGTTAAGCATCTGCCTTCGGCTCAGGTCATGATCCCAGGGTCCTGGGATTGACTCCCATATCGGGCTCCCTGCTCAGCAGAGAGCCTGCTTCTCCCTTTTCCTCTGCCTGTCACTCTGCCTACTTGTGCTCTCTATCTCTCTGTCAAATAAGTAAAATGAGATCCAAAAAAAAAAAAAAAGAAACACAAGAAATTAGGATTATGGATTCTCTTTTTATGTAAGAGCATACTAGATATGGTATGCCAAAGTAATGAACTACTTTTAAGTTATTTGGTTTTTTTATGGCTGAGTAGTGAATCTCTGCTAAGCCACATTAAAGTGCTTTATCAGTTTTGCTTTCCTAAAATATGCTTTCCAAAATAATTGATATGTAGCATTCTTTTTTGTTAACTATGATAAATACTTAGAATAGGAGGTTTCTACATTGTTAGCATACCTATAGAGTGATTTTAGGCTACCATGTTTGAAAAATGTTAGTATTGTTTTAATTATTCAGTTGTATTTGTCTAGATCTTATATAATTATTTTTTAAAAAGATAGCTTTCATTCAACTGGAAATAATTTTCTAATAATAAAACCTATGGCATTTAATCAATACTATCAAAAATATGGGGTAATTAAGTGATGGGCATTGCATTAAGGAGTGCATGTGCTCTTATGAGCACTGGGTGTTATATGCAACAGATGAGTTATTGAACTAGTGATGCTAATGCTGTACTATATCTGAAACTCATGATGTACTATATGTTGGCTAATAAAATATAAATAAAAAAGGAAAAAAATAAAAAATACCAAAAATAGCAAGTAAAATTTATATAAGGTGAAATTTATTTTTGTAATCTGATTTTTGCTTTTTTCTTTCTTTTAAGCAACATATTGTTCCTGTTAGGTTATGTTGAACTAGAGAAAATTCTGTTTTTACTATTGTTTGTTATGATGCTCTAGGAAATTGAACTATTTGATAATGTAAATTTTGTTGAATTATGTATTTACCAGATCCAAAAAGCTTACACCTTTATTGATATTTAATTATGTATAGCTTCATCAGGATACAAACATGCCTATAGTATCTTTTTGTTTGTTTGTTTTAGACCTAGAGATCTTTTGGTCTTTTGATTCGCTTTGCTGAAGCACCTTCACTTAATAGTTTTACATTATTGCCTGATAATGACATTTCTTTCTTAACTAATGCATTTGTTCTCCAGTGGTAAATAACAGTAGCACTATTAAACAGTATTCTGTGTGCTTAGTATGAGTTATTCTCTCATAGGTGGTTTTTATTAAATTAATTTTATTCATTGAGCCATAATGGGTTAAATTTTGAGATGAGATTCATGTCTTTGTTCCTTAATGTAAGTTGGCCATTTTCCTTAAGCCAGAAAGTCACATAAAAACTGCTTTGCTTAAGACCTGTGAGTTCAAAGACAGACTGTTCATTTTAATTGAACAAATTCTCCTTTGGGTAAGTTTTATAATCTACACATATAGTGGGTACTGATGTGTTAGCAAGGCAAAAGTTTGATGCATAAGCAAGACAAATTTTTGTTATTGTAAAACGGAATAAAAAGTAAGAATCTAAATGAATTCACCAAAATATGAAGGATTTTCAAAGGCATAAACTAAATAGAATAGTCCCCCCCCCTTGGAAATCATGTATTTCTAAAGGAAATACATGAATTTGTTTTGCTAGACCGTTCTCGAATTTTCAAAGAAAACTATTTTTTTAAGAGAGAGAATAAAACCTAAAAGGTAAGGTGATGTTCATACATGTTTTTGCATGTGTGTGGTTTATAGATGAGGCAGTGGTATTCATTATACAGTTAATACTCAGTTTTATGAGTTTCAGTTCCAAACAACTGTAAGCCAGTTGTTTACAATTTGGTAGAAAAAGCTTTTTCTCTAAAGAACATTGGGGAGAGGGGCAGGGGGCAACAGTGGGAAAAGGAACAAATTCCATAGGTCATTTTTGTTTTTTAACATTGTGATATATTGTTTTCTTGACATTATAGATGCCAAAGTTGATTTAAAAAATTTTCTTACTGATGGTATTACGTTGGTTAACTTTGTTTTAATTTTAGTCTTAAACTGATGTTGCATGGGGGAGAAGAGGCCTCTTTAATTAGTGTGAACACAAGTGCTGGTTTCTTTCTTATGACTTTATGTCCAAATATTGACATCTTCTATTATATTATCTTATACCATCAAGCTATTTTAAACTATAACTTCACAGAAAAAATTAGCTGTTTTTATTAGAATAGGCAAATGATATTCTCCCATAGAAAAGTAAATACTTTTGGAATACATTTAATAATCTTATTATAAAGCTCTGTATTTTAGTTCTTAGACATGTAATTCTCTGTTAATCTTGCACACCTAATTCACTTAAATCTTATTTGGATGACTTGAACAAAATGGGTTTGGCATCCAAAAATCAAATATCTGTGTCATTTAGACTGATGTCTGCTTCATAGGCATCATAACACATACCAGTTTTTCTGTAGTATTACAGTTTTTAAAATGACTTTTCTGCAGATTAACCTGGGGGTAGAAAAGTAGTCATTAATAGGCTTTTTCATTATATTCAAGCCTTATGCATCATTTCACCAGTTTTTAGTCTTCTGTATTTTCTTTGACATAAAATAAATTATTGACAAGCAAGCATAATTTTCTAATTATGATAGCCCATAGTATTTCTTAGAATTCATCTTTATGCATTTAAAAATGTAACTATCATAGTACTTCTTTTTGTATTATCTGCCTCAAGACACCAGAGTTTTTTAATTTAATTGGATTTGACCGATGATGTGTCTGTTTCTGAAAATAGTTACATCACAGAGCTTTATTGTGATAATCTATGAACTTGAGTACTTCTCCTGTTCAGTACTGAGGCATTTGGTCAGACAGACTATAACTAATTATCTGAGTCTCTATTCACCTAAACACATTTATTGGTGAGTTGAGTCCCAGATTCTGAGCTTTTTGTCTTTTCATTTCGTAGGACTTTATTGGTTTGTCTCAGAAGGCTTTCTAAAATATAACAAATTGTAAAGTTCTGGGCAAGTCAGTATTGCCCAATGACCAGAGAGTTGTGGAAAACTTTGACTCTTACCATTCTACCCTGCATAAATTCTGGGAGGGTAGAATTACAAATGGTTGGCGACTCCTGAAGCTTTCCACTGAAGAATTTGCTTGCCCTTGTGGCAGAAATGATCCGTACATGTCCAGAGAATTTCATTTGTACTTTCTGCTTTTCCTTTGTGCACTGGAACATTCAAATAACAAAACTCAAATGACCTACTGCTTTTCTACCTTGATTTTTATAAGATTCCAAGTGGTACTGTGATGCCATTACTGCAGTGTATTTTCAGTTCAACTTAAAAATAGCATTTTTGTGACATTTGACACAAGTAGGATTTGTGAACATTCCTCACTACATTTTGTGATCCTATGAATTTTCATACAGTAAGACCTCACTAAATTGGATGTCCCTGACTGGAATTTTGGCTTTTCATTTTATATATGAAAGAGGGAAGGAGGTTGTAATTAATTCTGTAAACTAGAGTCTAAGATGTCTGTTTAAAGTAATAATGATTTTTTAGTATTTTAATTTTTTTTTAATTTTAATTTTTTGAGAGCTACTTCACTCTCCAATTGTCTTTTTTTTTACACTTTTTTATAAAGATTTTATTTATTTATATATTTGACAGATAGAGATCACAAGTAGGCAGAGAGGCAGGCAGAGAAAGAGAGAGAGAAAGGAGGAAGCAGGCTCCCCGCCAAGCAGAGAGCCCGATGTGGGGCTCGATCCCAGGACTCTGGGATTATGACCTGAGCCAAAGGCAGAGGCTTTAACCCACTGAGCCACCCAGGCGCCCTGATTTTTTAGTATTTTTAAAGTCTTGGCGTGAGTGTGTGAGACTTAGATAATTTGTATTTATTTAAACTGATAATGGTAAAACCATGAATTTGTAAGATGTCTACTTCCTTGTGTGCATATAGCACATAATTTCTTTGCAAATCTGTTTTTATTTAGCAAGACTCTGACCTGTACTGTAAATGAACTAAACTTGAACTTTTTACTAGTGTAGATTGGCTTTTTCCTTCAGATTTTTTGAAGTAATAATATTTGTAGTATATCATAAGGGATCTTCTAGGAGCATAGTAAAATTTGCTTATTTGTTTGGCTGATGTGGTTTAACCATATTTCTCCTAGCAAGGATGTTTTTTACTATTTATTATAAAAACAAAAGCTAGATTTTTATTTTTGACTTGGAAATTGGGAGGCCCAAAGATTTCTGCTTCTGACATTCCTTCCCTCATTTTATTCTTTAAACTTAAAAAAACTAAAGGGACTTTACTGAGTAAGGTTATTATTATTAAGGGATTTGAATTTAATGAAACTCAAAGGAAAATTTAAAAGGAGTAAATTTTTAGATAGGAACCGAGACCCTCACTTAGCTTCCACTATGGAGGCGGGCAAAAGACCCTTCCCTTTCTCTTCCTTGTATTGTAGGTATATTATATTAATATAATATAATCTAGGAGCTAATACATTGGCTTTGTTTACTGGTCTTATAAATCTGCATATGACCCAGAGATTCAAATCCTGAGAACTTGTGTTGTAGAGGGATGGGGGGAAACTTGTCATGCCTTTGGAAAAGGTGGATTCAGACCATCCCAGTCTTTGGATAATAGAGAGGTAAATCAGTGTGGGAGATAGCACTGCCTGTACATGCACACGCACATGCATACACACACAGGCGTATACATTTATTGTTTACAGAGTTGTCTGTGTGCAAGGGAGACAACTCCTTCAGGAAACGTAATCTGGGAGTTAATACATTGGCTTTGTTTACTGGGCTGTTGTCTTATAAATCTGTTGGGACTTCGTTTGATATATTTGGACATTTAACTTTTAAATGCATCTTTAGGAAGGTTCCTAAATTCTGTGAAAATTCCTAAATTTTAGAGAAATATAGAGCTTTAGATAAAAGTATGTTTATAGGTTTGTTTTCTCCAAGTTGTTTTTTCCTTCATTCCACCAATTCTTGTATGTAATAGGGAGTTAAGTACGTATTTTAAAAGATTTTAAGGATTATGTTAGACCATTCTCCTGTTTCTTTGTCCGTGTGTGTGCATATCTTTTATCTCATTTAGCATTTTAACTTTGGAAATCCTAAAGTCTTGACTCTTTATCTTTTCAGAATCTGTAGAAGAACAAGATGTTCTTGATAACAGTACAGAGCAGACAGATGAGAAAATATCAGATACAGAGGAGACAGACCAAGGGACTGAAAAAGTATCTGGCACAGAGGAACCAGAGGAGAAACAAGAGGCTGAAAATGAGGACACCTCAATGAATGAAGCCAAATCAGCAGTCCCTAGAGCTGATTCTACTCCTAATCCTGAACTCAGTGGAGAATCTTTGATGGCCATGTAGTAAATGCTTCCACGTGCCTTCAACTGGATATTTATAGTCTTGTTGATGTCAGTTATCGCTTCCTAGGTGGTGCTTTCTTTTTTCCCTCATAAGGATATATGCTTGATATCATTTGAATTTAGATTGCTTGGCTATTTCAATATGTCAGAGTTGTAGCTCCTGGATGTTAAATTAAAGGCAAGTGATATCAGTAAAGTAAGAACCTTTGGAATGTATAAAGACCCACACTGTTTAGCCAGGTATTAGATGTTTTCTTCCATTCTAAAAGTAAACAGAATAGCATTCTTGTTTTCTCTGTGTGTGACCTATAAATAATACCATTTTGACATAGGAAGAACTTTGGTTATGAATAAGTTCTAATGGTGTTTATTTTAAGGAATGAAACTCAATTAAGATTTTTAATCATTCATCATCAAAAATGGATGGAATTTTAATTCTTGAGGTATTTGCAGAGGTGATGTCTACTTAGGCATTTACATTAAGTGGTAGGAAAGTTATAACTGTATCTATATAGGCATTGGTACGAATTCTCAGTAAGAATGCAGTTGAACAGTCAAGTGCAGTGTTTCTTCTTTGATGTTTCTTATTTTGCAGCTGGGCCAAAGGCACATGATGTATATAATTAGCTTATGTTTACATATTAACATATAGGAAATACCTCTGCACTTGACTGTACTTGAATTCTGAGCATTATTTATACTTGTAAAATAATGGTGATATATAAGTGAATTTTGTGCTCTTGTGTGTATTTTGTTAAGGAAAATAAAGATGATCTGGCAGCAGTTTCTTTTTGTTAAATATTTAGACTTCTTCAGACAGTGTCTTGGTGGATGGCTTGGCTACCTAAAAAAATCTTAGTAGGAGCAGTTCACAATACAATTAATCTATAGATTCTCCTGAGAGTAAATTATGATGCTTCAGTTCAGACTAATTGCTTTTCAAATTCAGAGAAATAGGAGCATTTAGAGGTTCTAATCAGAGATTAGGGTTTTCTGATTCAGGGAAACCTGAAGCCATTTTTAATTTTTAATTTTGAGAAATAAATAAGTATTGAGAATAAGCAATTAATTACTAATAATTCATTGGAGTTAATCTATGTATTATTAACTGTGAAAAAAAGTCACCCAGAATGGTAATTTTTGGACCTTAAATACAGTGTGGTTATCTTTTTTATCTTCCTTTTATCTTTCTTCTCCATTATTAAGAAAATTGAAATCGAGGTTCGTAGGTATATATATATATATATATATATATATATATGGCAAATATTTCTAAGTTGAGTAAACTAAATACAGTTTATTAAACATTTAATAAAATAACATTTATTATTTAAAAGCTCATCTTTATGATTAATATCTTATATCTGATAGGTATTTTAATGAGTCCAATCTGTTAATAGTCTGAGGCATTATGGTATAGGGACCAGAGTTTTTGAATCACAGAACTGGGTTTAAATTCTAGCTGTGTAGTCTTGGGCAAGTCACCCAGCCTCTCTGAGACTTTTTTCAACTGTAAAATGGGAGGTATAATATCTACTTTTTGGGGTATATGGATGATTAAAAATAATTTATATAATATGCCTAGCTCACTGCCTGACAATTAATAATTAAGTAAATGACAGCATTTTATATTATTGATATCCTTGTGAAATATGGAAGGGCTATAAATTCTTCCTCTTGTAAATAAGGAAATGAAAAAATAATATGGACATATCATTTAGCTGCTCAGAATCAAGCCAGTTTTCTGCATCAACTTTTCTCTGTCATATACATGTATATAAATAAATACATAGATGACAGAAATAGGAACCTGAGACTGGAATATAATCTCTGAATATAATCTTTTTTGGGGAAGGTGGATCTCAGGTTTTGTACATTATTGACTTATAAATGTTTTAGTGACATCATGCTGAGTTGTCTTGTTTTTTTATTTATGTATTTATGTATTTATTTTTGGAGTGGGTAGAAGGACAGAGGAAGAGAGAGGATCTCAAGCAGATTCCCTGATGAGCACGGAGCCTGATGGGAGGCTCAATCTCACCACCCTGAGATCATGATCTGAGTCGAATTCTGGATTCAGATGCTTAATTAGCAGGGTGAGCCACCCACATGCCCCGAATCTTCTTGTTTTAAAACATTCAAATTCTGGTGTGCATTGCTTGAAAATGAGGGGTACTTCAGAGAAATATAATTGAATGATAGAATCAAGCAAATATGAGAAACATCTTTGAAAGGAAAATGGAAGCAAGTTAAAAGGGGATTAGTGAGGTCATTGCAACAGGTAACAGGCTATAATTGTATAGCACCCTTTAAAATAGAAAAGGTTATTCTGATATTATAATAAATAGTGGTTTTGAAGAATGGTTAAATGTTCTATTTCTGATTATTAGGACTAGTGTAAATAAGGAAAAATAAACTGTTAAGTGCTATTAGCTAGAGTGATCTAAACTTCCCTACTTAGAAATGCTCCACAGATATTTTCAAACTCTTCTCACTGTGTTCTGAGCGTGATCTACAAACACGGTCTGACTTCTTTGTCTCTATCCCTCCTCCACTGCGATGCTGTACCTTCCAGGGCTCTCTCAGTTCTGTGATCATGCTAAACCCAGTCCTTCAGTAAGTCTACACTTAAAAGTTTTCTGCTCAGAGAGGGATGCTCTTGAATTCCCTGTCTAAAGCTGGCCTCTGCCTAATACTCTCTGTCATGTCACTTTATCTCTACTAATGGTCCTTGTCACAATATTAGTATTTTATTTGTTTACTAGTTTACTATCTTCACAACACACAGTGTGTGTGCAAGGCTCTTTTTTTGTCTTGTTTACCTGTATCTGCAGGTCTAGCTTGATGCATATTTTTAGGCAAATGAATAATTTAGTTGCTAAATCCAGTGAAAACTCTCAGTTCTTAGCTTATTTCACTGCTTGGAAGTATTGACACTGTTGAGCACTCCCTTCAGTTCGAAACATTTTTTTTTCTTCTGGCTTTGGAGCTCTCACACTCTGGCACCCGCCTCTCAGTGTCCTTTGCAGGCTTCTCTTCCCCTTCCCACCCATTAAATACTAGTGTTCCAGAGCTTCTTCATGGTGCCAGCATTTCTTCATTTGCATATTCTCTTTCTGGAGGATCTCATCAACCCCATGGATTTTTTTTTTTATAGATTTTATTTATTTGACAGAAATCACAAGTAGATGGAGAGGCAGGCAGAGAGAAAGAGAGGGAAGCAGGCTCCCTGCTGAGCAGAGAGCCCGATGCGGGACTCGATCCCAGGACCCTGAGATCATGACCCGAGCCAAAGGCAGCGGCTCAACCCACTGAGCCACCCAGGCGCCCCAACCCCATGGATTTAATTAACACCTGTCTCTCTGATTCTCAAATTTCCAGTCTTGATCCATTTGCTTTCCTTCGGACAGATACAATCCCCTGCCTTCTAAATGTCTTTCACAATCAGTATATTCAAAAATGAACACTATTTTCTCCTTCAAATCTTCAAAACTTAAAAATATGATGTATTTGAACTATACTGACCCCTCTTCCCCTTCCCCCTTTTTCCTACATCTTCACTGTCAATTTCTGTTTTTTCATTTCTCCATCCCATTAACATTAATAATGATAATTAACATTTGCATTCTTACTCTGTGCCAGGCAACGTGCTAACTGTCATATGTGCCTTATTTGCTCTTTGGTATAACCCTGTGAGGATTTTTATTTCTGGATTATAGATGAGAAAACTGAGCTGTAGAGAGAATAAGCAGTTTGGTCAGTGGAAATTCTGTGATTTGAATGCAGACAAATAACTTTAGAAGTCTTACTTTTAATTACTGACTTGCTTCTTCTCATTGAGACATCCAGTATCTCCGCACTGTCTCTTCACTGGTTTCTGTCTCCAGTCTTGCTCACTTGCTATCTATTTTGTGTGCTATAGCGTGAGCCTTTCCCAGTTCTAAAATTTGGGAAAGGAATCCTGCTACACCGTTTCTTAAACCCTTCAGTGATTCCTCATTGTTCTTGGGATGAGGTCCAAACTGACTGGTAGGGCCTACGGAGCCTGTGTAATTCTGCTTCTAGTTACCTCTGGCATTTCTGACCACAACTATTGCCACCATTCCCGCCCCACTTTTAATGTAGCTATCTTAATGTGTTCTGTGGTTTGTATATGCGAAGTTTTTTTCTAATCCCCCAGCTTGCACTTCCTCTGCCTGGGATATTGTCCCACTCACAAAGACATGGGGACCTGCAATAAATAGTTGCCGGATTGCATTCAAATAAGAGTAGTTAGAAGCCAAGTTTGGAAATGTTGCTAATTGTTGTTAACCTATACCTTTTATTCTTGAAATTTATCTTTTTTTTTTTTTTAACTTTTTATTTTTTATAAACATATATTTTTATCCCCAGGGGTACAGGTCTGTGAATCACCAGGTTTACACACTTCACAGCACTCACCAAAGCACATACCCTCCCCAATGTCCATAATCCCACCCCCTTCTCCCTTGTTTTATGCATTAGGTACGCAATATTGTTATGGAGAACCTGATTGAGTTAGGAGAGTTATAGCTTATAGCTATAGTGTGTGTGCGTGTGTGAGAGAGAAAAGGTGAATGGGAGAGATACTCTAATTTTATATTGTATGCTGCATGTCAGAAAGCTGAATGACTTACACAGGTCATAGGGATAGCTAGCATCTGAACCAAGCCAAAACTCAGATCTCAGCTCTTAATGCAGATGCTTTATATTGAACCACCAACTTTACACTGCCAATCGATATTGGTGTTGGAGTTTGGTTACTGTAAAAATGTGATATGTTTTCTTATTTTTTTTCATGCAAATCAGTCAAAGCAAAGAATGGGGATAATTGACACAATTATGAATAGCTATTTTGAAACAATCATGGAGAACAGAGCTGTTTTAAAAAATCAGAAGAAAATAATGGAGGTCACTATATAGTATAACCTCAATTCATTGGAAAAAAATTGTAGAAGAGACTTAGATATAGTTTATGGACTCCCAAAGAGCTATTATAAATAATTCACATACTTACATAAAGATGAATCAAGATAAAGATGATTGTGAATTGATGATCTGCTAAATCTTACCGTTTGTAATTTGACTTGTTTCAGAGTTATTGAAGATCTAAATATATTAACTCCACCTAGCTAATAAGTAAATGTATTCAGGCTCTGAATTTAGAAAAAAAAAAGAAAAATACAGGCATTAGAATATAGACATAAGAATAAAAATTTAAAAATACAGGATAGAAGACTCATTAAATTGTATTGGTCTATAAACTATTAATTTGCCTCAACCTAATTTCTTTCCTTCTCAGAAACAAATGTGTATTTTCTTCAATATTATTTAAAAATGTCTTTTTAAAAATTGTTAAATTTATTTGAAAGTAAATGTCCCCCCAAGTAACCTTTGGTTTGCCTTATTCTGTTTACTTTTCCATTCTCTCGCCTCCAGAGGTCCTGTTATGTGGCTTAACTTACACTACTTGTGGACTTCAGAAGAAAACACTGTCCACTTACATAGCTCTATATTCTTTGATGTCTTTTACAACCTAGATTTTCTGCTTTATGCATTTTTCTCCAGTTTTTTTTTTCTTTTCTAATATTTATACCTTCCTCTTTCTTTGGCAGCAGTAATGGTAGAAGTTGGAAGCAGTTGGAGGAGATTAAAAAGTGTTCTCAAAAATCTCCTTCATAAATTAGATTTTTAAAGTTCTTATTCCAGGATTATATGAGAACAGGCCAAATTTTCAGCTGCCAAAGACTTTTACCAGATCCCTGGCATTTGACTTAGGAAAACTGGGGAAAATCATTCATTTTTGTGAAAATAAATATTTTTATCTTCGTCTGATTTTGAAAGGTGAAGAAAGTAAGGAATTAAATGAACATTGTTTGAATACCTGCTCCTGGTCAGCCACTGCGCTCTAGATACTTTCACATATGTTCTCTTACAACCATGTAAGGAGGTGGAATCCTGGCAAGTGGGAATTAATTCCCCAAGACCACTTAGTTTATTTATGAATGTTGTAAAATGGAATCAGAACCTAGGGTCATTAAGTCCCTGTCCTATTCGCTATCTGTGAGCCCTCTCCTCTTTTGGTAGCTGGAAGAACAGAATAATCCTCTTTTGGATTTCTCATATTTTTGTGATAATGCCAAGTATTGCTGAAGGGCAGTCTTCTCAGCTGAATGCTTGTCAGACTCTCTACTCACCTGCCCCTTGAAATTCTTTGATAATTTATCTCCTACACTACACTATGAACTCCTTGAAGGCAGGGCCTTATCTGTTTTTACTTATCAATGTATTCCTAGTGTCTGGCATGTAGAAGACACAATAAATTAGCTGTTGAATAGTTATGTGCACACACACACCCCCAAAATGGAAAACACTGCTGTAGTCTTAGTGCAGATTTTGTAGTGTGAGCAGTTTTGTAAATCTAAAATTTGAATTACTGAGTAGGGAGAGGGCCAGATAATTTGATCCTCACAATTTAGGCAAACTCCATTTGCTTCCTTTGTCTTTTTTTAAAAATCCAGCATCGATTTTGCTGTAGGAGCTTTCTAAAACAAGCTGGAGGGGAGGAGGGTGAGGGCAGGGGTAAGTGGGTGATGGGCATTAGGAGCGCAGTGGTTATATGCAACTGATGAATCACTAAATTCTACCTCTGAAACTAATAATACAACGTATGTTAATTAATTGAATTTAAATAAAGAGAAAAAGAAAACACAAGTTAAAAAAAATATTCTAAGGTTCATTTGTATATGGCTGACTCATTAGGGGGCTTGCAAGGATCCCCTTTTCTAGCTTTTTCTTCCGCTACTCTCCCTCACATTGTGACCAGAGGAGTATTTGATGCTTTTGAGAGAGGCCCTGTGCCGAGTTTACAGGGTGCTCTTCTTGTTAAAATCTTGTTTCTTTAAGACCCAGCTTTATCTATCATCTTCTCAGTGACCTCTTCCTCAGCTTTCCCAAGCAGTTACTTGCTTTTTGTTCTCCTTGTCCTTTATACATCATATGTAGCTTATCCCCTGATCTCTTGGAACTCTCTGCCTCCCTCGTTGATTATGAATGCTAAGACTGGCTGGGTTCCTCAATTTAGATTTTCTCAGTCTTGCTCTCCTCTAACAAAACAACACAAAACAAAACTCACACCTGGTACGGTGTCTACTACATGTATGTTTAGAGAGTGGGTTTGTAGAAATAAGTGATAGACCGGACTCGGTCAGCCCTATGTCTCCGTGCTACTTCTCTCTGACACGCCTATCAGTAAAGGAATTATGGCTAGAACGTGAGAAGGACTAGCTCAAGATTTGAGCATATGGAAATACAGTGAGCACACAGCGTGGGGAGGATTCATTTGTATCCTTAGTCCCCAGCATAGATATTTAGTAACTGGATGAGCTGAGCTGGAATGACCGAAGGGCTGATGCACTACGCGGGATTACAGGCGGGGAGCTCTTCTCTCACTCACAGGAATCTATTATTTGGGCAAGGTTTCTAAATTGTATATGAAATAATTTGGTTTAATAAACTCCACCATTCTTGATGATCTCTGCATTCCACACCCTCTGACCTCATATTTTTACTCACCCATAGAATGGGGTATTTTAAAAAATTTTTGTTTTTCTGTATATTTTTATTATTTCATTTCTGACCCACTTAATGTTATATCTGATGTTAACATAGGAATTTTCTGGATTAAGTAGGTGCTTTTTTGACATTGTATCTGGTGGAGCCTGGATACACACACACATGAAATACAATTTAGGAATATTTCCTCTTTCAGTATAGAGGCCATTGGAATTCAGACCTTAAAGTTGAGTACTTGCCTCAAAAAATACGAAAAGGTATTGTATACTGCACATGGCAGGTGTAATTAAAATGTCCACTAATACATATTTTATGAATTATAGTCAGCTAAGTTATTTCTTTTTTCTAAAAATGAAATGGGCATTTTGTGCCTTGTCTACAGCAAGAATGCTAAAGGGTTTGCTTATCTGTCAAGAGTTAACACATTTTAGTAAATTATGGTGGTTTGCTTCTTTAAAAATATTTTTTTCCTAGGACCAAAAGGATTCAAATTTTGGAATGAACTTGAATTTTTGATTATGAGTGTTCACACAACCAAATAATACATGGGTGTTTCAAACAGGATGCTGTGAATTTTATAAACTGAGTACAGGCTGAAATAAAATTGATATGCTTGAAACATGTTTTGGGTAGATGATGTGGATTCATTTCAGAACATTTTTTTTTCTTTTGGTTTTTGAAAACGTGGATTCTTTTTATGTGTTTGCGTGATTGTTCTTCTTTTCAATAGGCAATCTCCCATAGTTAGGCTTGATGAAATTAAATAGTATTTTATTTATTTAAAGACAGCCACAATCATTACTGAAGATTGGGCATACTCTCTTTCCTGCTGTTCTCCACCTCTCCCCACCTTTCCACTCTCCCAACCACAAAGGAGAGAGCAGCAAGTTTTAGTAGATTCAGATACAAGCAGTTTATCCTCCCAGCAAATAACGGTCAGCAGTAGTTTGAAGCAACTGTGAATGTCCAGCACTATTTTCAGGACAGGAAGGCACGAAACTACTAAATTGTGTGTTGGAACAGGAGCTCTATGTATTTGGAGTTGGAAGAGGAGAAGCAGGGAGCAGATGACTTGTCTTAACGAGGAAGCTGAATTCAGGGCTGCTGTGTTCCAGATGAGTAACAAGAGGTACGGCGGTTGACACTTAACCGTTTTTAGCAGTGCTCCAATACACATGTAAACAATTCAATTTGTGCATTATAGGTTTTATTGTCTTTGAAGACTGATTTATGTCCTTATTTCTGCATTATCGTCCACAAGGTACTGCCCTCTGTCAGAGGGCCTCTGCTATCTAATTTTTTAGACCTTTGTCTTCATTAGTACAGCAATTTTAGCTTGTGATCATTGTACTAGACCTCATTGATAAGCTAAGACAGTATGAGATTCATAGTGCTGACATCTAACCTTGCCACTGGCTTCTTGACCCCTCTGCTTCCGAAACATGGGTTCATTTAAAAAAAAAAAAAAAACCCACAAAAACCCAAGGTAGATCTCCATCTATTTTTCACATACATTGTGGGCAGTTTAAAGGTTGGTCAGAATCAAATACTGTGCTTTCAAATTTGATAATGTATGAGTACAGAAGGATGACCTTTGATACATAGTCATAAATCAACATGACATGAGCCGTAAATACTGCAATTACCTTTACTACATTGAAATGGGGCTTTTAGTTTTCATCCTTAGAGAAAGTATTGTAAAAACAAAAAAATGCATTGGAGTTCTTATTATGAATTTTGTAAAATTAGGTGTCTTTAGAAGTAGTCCTAATTTATGCACTTATTTTCAGCAGGAGTTTGGTTTTTATACGATGCAGTAGTTCACTACCAGAAGATCTTAATTGCTGACCTGATCATTTTAGGCGGTTGTGGTAAAGCTATTTTGTGTTTTAGAGGTAGGTTATTTTTCAAAAGGATTAAATGCTGCTCCTTTACAAAAGTTTCACCATGTGTGTTTTTGAAGCTATTAAAGTCTGCTCCCAGTGGTCGTCTAGAGGAATATTTAGTGATGACGGGGACCTTCATGTTTTTGCAACATACAGCTGCATATGGCTTCTGCTGGTCTTCACAGGACTTTTGCCCCAGCATGCTAATGTATACATCCATTTCTCCTTTCAAGAGTGCCTCCTATGGACCAGGCACAGGAGATCGAAAATGAATGAGATGTGGTCCCTACTCTCAGGGAGTTCCCAGTCTAGCAGATGTGATTAGACCAATAGCTCAGTTCTCTCTTGAGAAGTCCTAAGGCGGGAAAGCAGTACATTGACCCAGTAATTGCTCCGTGAAATGTATGCTGGACTTACTAAGGCAGGAGACCAGGCTAACATTTGTATTCTGCCACTTTCAGCACTATGACCTTGGGGGAAGTTCCATAACCTCTTTGAACCTCAGTTTCCTTGGCTATAGAAAAATCATATCTAGTGCACGGAGCTGCTGTGAGAACTTAAGAACAGGAAGTCTAGGCCAAGTGTGGCCCAGAACAGAATCTTCCTTTTCTACTTCCCGCTCTTTCATCACCCTCCTAAACATTTCAATCAGCTGGTTTACTGTTTCTTTATACATTTGTATTCTTCTGTGCAAAGGTGGATAACAGGGTCCATGGGCCTCCAGAAATTGCCTACACCATTTTGTATGTATGCACGCACAGTTTTCCAGGGAGAGAATCCATAGACCTTATCTCATTTTCAAAGTTGGACCATGAGCCAACAGAGCAGGCAGGCTGCCACTCTCTTCTAGAGGAACAGCGAACTAATCAAAGAGATTACTTATCATTACTGCAATATTTGGATTAATGATGTAAAAAAGCCAATTGAATCTCAAGTATCTTTTCTCTGAGCATTAAAGAACCTTTCAAATGATCCCCACGGCCAGAAGCTACATGCCAGCTACCAGACAGCCATGCCATGTCAGTGGCAAAATGAGTGTAAAAATGGAACTCTTGCGTGCTTTTAGACTGCTGAGAGCTTTATCAGGGATCACATATAGACATGAGAACTGCTTAAAACTTGCCAGTTGGTGACATCGAATTTTGAAAATAAGATGGGGATATTGTAAGGGATCACAAGGTAACCTACTGGGTTTTGATATTATAAATGTTCCACCCCTCTAATTGTTCTTTAATTGTCCCTAGCCCCCGCCCCGAACCTTCTGCTCTTGCAGTGATGTCATAAAGTGAGAGTTTTCCTACCAAAACCTGATTATGTTTTTCTGTCGTGTTTTAAAAAAAAATTTTTTTTTTTTTAAAGACACTTATTTTAGAGAGAGAAATTGGGTGGGGATGGGGAGAGGCAGAGGGAAAAGGTCTTAAGCAGACTCTGTGCTAAGCTCAGAGCCCCAGGTGGACTCCATCCCACAACCCTGAGATCACAAGTTGAGCTGAAACCAAGACCTGGCTGCTTAACTGACTGCACCCCACCAGGCGCCCCCCTTGGTTTTTAGTATAAGAAATCTAAAGCACAGTGGTAAATTTAAAAAGCTGTTTATTACATCGTATCGTAATGCATCAACTGTTTTTCTTCCTTAGGTTTCCTTTTAGTCTTTAGTCCTTTTAGCTTATAACGCTTTATAAATTGATACATGCACAGTTGTATTACACCAAACTGAGTGAGGTGCTCCATGTGGCTTCCCACTGGCCTCTTGTAACTTCCTTCCCATGGGCTGTTGTCAGACTGGAGTCAATCATCCATTCTGAAGCACCCGAAGGCACAGACATCTGATAACTAAGAGGCTCGAACCTTGCACTGTCTACAGACCACAGCGAAGCTCTTCAGTGGTGAGTTTTTTCCTCTGTACTGAGGCAAACACGGACTGAGGGCTCATATGTCTGGCCTTACTCTTTCCCATATTATCTCCTCTTCCATTTCTCCTTCGGAATAGTGTTCACGTTTGTGCATTTGCTTTGTAGGACTAAACATACTGCATTGTAAAATGAGGTTCATCACAGAATTATTTTTGATTGTGGAAAAAAAAGGTGATCAAAACTTGCTGGATGGGAGAGTGTTTAATGCACTTAAATATTTTTTGAAGTATTTTAATTTTTTAATTTTTTTTAATTTTATTTATTTATTTGACAGACAGAGATCACAAGTAGGCAGAGAGGCAGGCAGAGAGAGATGAAGGGAAGCAGACTCCCCACTGAGCAGAGAGACTGATGCGGGGCTAGATCCCAGGGCCCTGAGATCATGACACGAGCCAAAGACAGAGGCCCAACCCACTGATCCACCCAGATGCTCCTGAAGTATTTTTAATAATGTGAGAAAATATTCATGATTTGAGAAAAAAGAAAAAAAATACAGTTTGCACAGTATTGTAGTCTGATACTGTATGCAAGGATATACCAGAGCAAAGAGACTGGAAAGAAAGCACATTTTCATTGTTTGAGTTATAATATCTGGCTTGCTTTTTCTTTTTTAATCTTCTTTTCTTATATTTTCCAAATTGAATATAAAGAATGTGTATTACTTTTAATATTTCTGGTTTTTCAAGTAAAAAATTTTTAAAAAATCTGAATCATCTACAACAAAGCACTGTATTACACAAAGATGTTTAAATTTAAGTTGATAATTCAGTTATTCCCAAACTCAGAACATTTTCACATGTGAAAGTCATAGGAAAGAGTTGATAGTTTAACTTGCAAAGGAAGAGAAAAAAATGAGATTTTTGAGCAGTAAAAATACAGAGACCTTGATTACCTTGGAATAAAGGAGAGAAATGAATGCTTTATGAATGATACAGACTTAAAAATGAGGAAAGAATCTGAGAAGCTTGAATAATTTTCTTTTTCTTCTAGCAGCTTCAATAAAACATGCTAAGCTGGTAGAGTGGCATGAAAGCCACCCCCCCCCCACATTTATATATTTCCTCCACCTACCTTTACATGCACATATATAGACATACACAGCTCATTAATTCCTTTAATTAAGAGGAATGAATCAAAGGTTTTGTCTTCTAACAAGTAGGCACTTTGTTAAATGCAACATGGAACTGTAATCTTTGATCTTCCTTTAAAATATTCCTTTGAAAATCTTACAACTATCAAGACTGCTTTATGGATATTCAAATAATTTATCATTTATTTAATATTCAAATCAAATAAGAATGAATTTCCTGATTTTGAAGATTAAATAGGTAAATTTATAATATATGTAAGATTTTGTATTTTAAATGTCTCATTATGTATAGCAGTGAACCTGGAAGACACTCTGATGTGTTGGTTTCCTACTCGGGAAATCATAATTGACTTAATGTTTGATATATACCCAAGCTGCTATGAGATATCTTAGATACACAGTGTCATTTGATTCTTAGAAGCATTCTTTGAGGGGTGCCTGGGTGGCTCAGAGGGTTAAGCTCAGGTCATGATCCCAGGGTCCTGGGATCAAGCCCCGCATCAGGCTCTCTGCTCAGCAGGGAATCTGCTTCCCCCTCTCTCTGCCTGCTGCTCTGCCTACTTGTGATCTCTGTCTGTCAAATAAATAAATAAAATCTTAAAAAAAAAAAAAAAGAAGCACTCTTTGAAATAGCTAATTTTGATCTCCATCTTACAGATAAGCAAATGGAAATGCAAAGCAATTGAGTCATTCACCTAAAGTCACAGAGTTAGCAAGTGGGAAAGGCAGGGTTTGAAGCTAGGTTTATCCATACGTGATTCACTGTATCACATTCCCTTCCATTCTATCCATTTGTTAAAGATGGCTTTTTACCAGCCCCACTTTCTTTACCTTCTATACGTTAAAGTGATTAAAAATATCCCGTAAAAATTTTCCATAGTTTTGTTTACTATTCTGAGGAAGGTCTTCAAGAATCCCTTTGAGTAAGATGACCACTGCTTAGGGTGCCCTAACTTTGCAAAAACACTACTGGAGATGTTAACTCTTATTTTAGAAGCTGGAAAGGGATATTAGAGTGCTTACTGGCTTCTCCTCCCCTTTATAAGAAACCATGTACATTCTTTCCTCTTTTATCATTGGCTATGTCTCTTCTGTGAGGTCATGCAGAGTTGATTTGTGACAACAGAAAAAATGATTATAAGTTGCTTGGTATATACATTACAATTCTAGTCTTGGTACTAACTGAACTACTAAAACCAACATCTAAATTCTTTGATTCTATGTTGCTTAAAAAATTGTCTTTCCAATGAGATTTTTTACTGAAAGCCCTCTAATACTTTTTGTCTATTGAAAGGTTTTTTTGAGCACACGTCAAATACTGGTTTGGTTTGTACAAAGGATGCAGACTTCTTCTTGGAGTTCAAAGTCACTAAGGGATTAATTCTCCTAGGTACCTTCAACCATCTGCAGAGAATGGTTCTTGGCAAACAGTATGTTCTCCTTGCATGTGTGTTAAATAGTTTCTCAGCAGACACTGCGCCCCAATACAGATGCTTATCCCTAAAATTGGGACTCTTGACTGGACTGAAGAAGCCTTAATTTTGGATTTCCTTATATCTCCACGTATTCTACTGAAGCCGGGAGGAAGGGTATGGACTGCTGCTGCCCACCGCTCCCATCCCCGTGGGCTTTACCTAGAGGTTCAGGCATTGATGACTGGCTGCCTTTTCCCACCTAACCTTTGGCTAGAGGTGCTGGCCCTAGAAGGGCCCAGACTCGTCAGCTGCCTTGTCTGGACCCTTTCCCCCTCCTCTCACATTCTTCCTCTGCAGTCACCCTGTGCTCACCCACCACCAGCCATTGAATTTGGGGTTGGTATCAACCTTTACCTTAGTCCTTGGGGGCTTTTCCATGTATTTTTCATGACTCATGTTTGTTACATGTAACTCATGTGTCATGCTGGCGCTATTCAAAGAGTATGCTTTCTACGAACTTCTAACACATTTTGCTGTCAAACATTATTTCCGGTTGTTTCGTAAGGCAGGGAGGGAAATCATTCAGGGCCATGAGCCTCAGGCCCTCCGAGGACAGGGAGGTGCCATGGGCTGCCTTATTGCTTCCAATCCCATCAACAGCCTCCACCTCTCCTGACACCTCCCGAGAGCAGTCTGGGGCCACCTGCTTCAGTCTTCACAGGGTATGGCATCTTTCCCAGCAGCCCAGGGAGCTCTAGTTTTCACTCTGTGTTCCACAGAACATTTGACTTCGTTTTGCATACAAATGTGTAGAAACTTTTTTTTTTTTTTTTTTAGATTTTATTTATTTATTTGACAGAGAGAAATCACAAGTAGATGGAGAGGCAGGCAGAGAGAGAGAGAAGGAAGCAGGCTCCCTGCTGAGCAGAGAGCCCGATGCGGGACTCGATCCCAGGACCCTGAGATCATGACCCGAGCCGAAGGCAGCGGCTCAACCCACTGAGCCACCCAGGCGCCCCAAATGTGTAGAAACTTTAAAGGATGCATACGTCAATCTGTTTTATAACATATTTCAACACCAGAGGCAACTAATTTGGGTTCTTTCTGATGGATTGGTTTCATAATAAATAAATGCTATGAATGAGAATTTGTAAATAGGTTCATCTGTAGCCTAGATATTGGCTATCTCTGTAGGCAGCCTCTGTTCTCACTCCACACTCCATGCTGTCCAGACACGGACTCCACTCTCAGCTCCCAGCCCCTCAGCTCTCCTCTGAGCTCTCATAGCAGGTGCTCCTCTGCTTTCCTTACAACCCATTCCCAGCAGAAGCCAGAGCAAGCCTGCTCCCTGGGTGGGACCACATACACCTCTGTGTAAGTTTAGAGCATACAACCTGTTGATTTGATACATTTATAAACTGCAACATGATTATGACTGTAGTATTAGCTGCCACCTCCTTCCTGTGGCGACAATGTAAAGATCTACTCTCTAAACAATGTTCAAGTATATGATACAGTATTTATTTTTATTTTTTAAAAAGATTTAAAAAATATTTTATTTGTTTATTTGAGAGAGAGAGAGAGAGAGAGACCATGAGTATGGGGTAGGTGCAAGGGAGAGGGAGAAGTAGACTCCCCGCTGAGCTGAGAGCCAGATGTGGGGCTTGATCCCAGAACCCTGAGATCATGACTTGAGTTGAAGGCAGCCGTTTGAACTAAGCCACACAGGCGTCCCTGTGATACAGTGTTATTGGCAATAATCACCATGCTGTATATTAGATCCAAACTTGTTAATCTTATAACTGCAAATTTGTACCCTTTGACCAGTATTTCCCCTTTCCCCCCACTTCCCACCCTACTCTGTTTCCCTGAGTTTGTCTTTTTATGTAAAGACATACACTATATGTAAATGTATGTCTTTACATAAAAATATATTGTCTTTTACATACATTATATGTAAATGGTATCATACAGTATTTGTCTTTCTCTGAAATTTCACTTAGCATAAGGCCCTTGAGGTTCATCCAGGTTGTTGCAAATGGCAGGATTTCCTTCCTCCTCATTGCTGAATAATATTCCACTGCATGTGCGTGTGTTTGTATGTATACACACACATATATATGATATCTTCTTTATCTATTCATTGGCTAACTGGCACTTATGTTCACAGTTGAGATCCATAGTTCCCCATCTTATTTAGAGTAAAAGCCCAAGTCATTTCAATGGTCTACAAAGTCCTATACTAGCCACCCTCACCCTTTCCTTGCTTGATGCTTCTGTTCTTATAATCTCAACTCTCTTTGGCCTCACTGGCTTCCTTTGCATTCCTCCAACATGCCAACTATACTGCTGCTTCAGAGCCCTTTCTCTTGATGAGCCAACATCTAGGTAACAGAAGAATGACCCTAATACTTTTGTTTGGCTTGACCCCCCCCACTAGGTTTTTACTGAAATATGGGCTTGTCTCCCCTGACCTAACAACACCCTCCTAAAATATCCCTCCATTTTCCTTTCTTGCTTTTTTCCTCCACTAAGATTTTCTATAAGTTCTCTATTATCACCAATATTCAATGGCAATGTTATCACTAACATTGTATATTTTGTATCATTTATTATACTTTTAAAAATTTTTTAATTTTTTATAAACATATAATATATTTTTATCCCCAGGGGTACAGGTCTGTGAATCACCAGATTTACACACTTCACAGCACTCACCATAGCACATACCTTCCCCAATGTTCATAACCCCACCCCCCTTCTCCCAACCCCCCTCCCCCCAGCAACCCTCAGTTTGTTTTGTAAGATTAAGAGTCACTTATGGTTTGTCTCCCTCCTGATCCCATCTTGTTTCATTTATTCTTCTCCTACCTCTCCAAACCCCCCATGCTGCCTCTCCACTTCCTCATATCAGGGAGATCATGTGATAGTTGTCTTTCTATGATTGACTTATTTCACTAAGCATGATACCCTCTAGTTCCATCCATATCGTCACAAATGGCAAGATTTCATTTCTTTTGATGGCTGCATAGTATTCCATTGTGTATATATACCACATCTCTTTTTTATCCGTTCATTTGTTGATGGACATCTAGGTTCTTTCTTTCCATAGTTTGGCTATTGTAGACATTACTGCTATAAACATCCGGGTGCACATGCCCCTTCAGATCACTAGATTTGTATCTTTAGGGTAAATACCCAGTAGTGCAATTGCTGGTTCATAGGGTAGTTCGATTTTCAACTTTTTGAGGAACCTCCATGCTGTTTTCCAGAGTGGTTGCACCAGCTTGCATTCCCACCAACAGTGTAGGAGAGTTCCCCTTTCTCGGCATCCTCACCAGCATGTGTCATTTCCTGACTTGTTAATTTTAGCCATTCTGACTGGTGTGAGGTGATACCTCACTGTGGTTTGGATTTGTATTTCTCTGATGCCGAGTGATGTGGAGCACTTTTTCATGTGTCTGTTGACCATCTGGATGTCTTCTTTGCAGAAATGTCTGTTCATGTCTTCTGCCCATTTCTTGATTGGATTATTTGTTCTTTGGGTGTTGAGTTTGCTAAGTTCTTTATCGATTTTGGACACTAGCCCTTTATCTGATATGTCATTTGCAAATATCTTCTCCCATTCTGTCAGTTGTCTTTTGGTTTTGTTAATTATTTCCTTTGCTGTGCAAAAGCTTTTGATCTTGATGAAATCCCAATAGTTCATTTTTTCCCTTTCTTCCCTTGCCTTTGGCGATGTTCCTAGGAAGATGTTGCTGTGGCTGAGGTCGAAGAGGTTGCTGCCTGTGTTCTCCTCAAGGATTTTAATAGATTCCTTTCTCACATTGAGGTCCTTCATCCATTTTGAGTCTATTTTCATGTGTGGTGTAAGGAAATGGTCCAATTTCATTTTTCTGCATGTGGCCATCCAATTTTCCCAACACCATTTATTGAAAAGGCTGTCTTTTTTCCATTGGACATTCTTTCCTGCTTTGTCTAAGATTAGTTGATCATAGAGTTGAGGGTCTATTTCTGGGCTCTCTATTCTGTTCCATTGATCTATGGGTCTGTTTTTGTGCCAGTACCATGCTGTCTTGATGATGACAGCTTTGTAATAGAGCTTGAAGTCTGGAATTGTGATGCCACCAACGTTGGCTTTCTTTTTCAATATTCCTTTGGCTATTCGAGGTCTTTTCTGGTTCCATATAAATTTTAGGATTATTTGTCCCATTTATTTGAAAAAAAAATGGATGGTATTTTGATAAGAATTGCATTAAATGTGTAGATTGCTTTAGGTAGCATAGACATTTTCACAATATTTGTTCTTCCAATCCAGGAGCATGGAACATTTTCCCATTTCTTTGTGTCTTCCTCATTTCTTTCATGAGTACTTTATAGTTTTCTGAGTATAGATTTTTAGCCTCTTTGGTTAGGTTTATTCCCAGGTATCTTATAGTTTTGGGTGCAATTGTAAATGAGATTGACTCCTTAATTTCTTCTTTCTTCTGTCTTGTTGTCTTGTTATTTTTGTGCATTGATTTTATATCCTGACACTTTATTGAATTCCTGTACAAGTTCTAGCAGTTTTGGAGTGGAGTCTTTTGGGTTTTCCACATATAGTATCATATCATCTGTGAAGAGTGATAGTTTGATTTCTTCTTTGCTGATTTGGATGATTTTAATTTCCTTTTGTTTTCTGATTGCTGAGGCTAGAACTTCTAGTACTATGTTGAATAGCAGTGGTGATAATGGACATCCCTGCCATGTTCCTGATCTTAGAGGGAAAGCTTTCAGTTTTTCTCCATTGAGAATGATATTTGTGATGGGGTTTTCATAGATGGCATTGATAATATTGAGGTATGTGCCCTCTATCCCTACACTTTGAAGAGTTTTGATCAGAAAGGGATGCTGTACTTTGTCAAATGCTTTTTCAGCATCTATTGAGAGTATCATATGGTTCTTGTTCTTTCTTTTATTAATGTGCTGTATCACATTGATTGATTTGCGGCTGTTGAACCAAACTTGCAGCCCTGGAATAAATCCCAATTGGTCATGGTGAATAATCCTTTTAGTGTACTGTTGAATCATATTGGCTAATATTTTGGTGAGAATTTTTGCATCTGTGTTCATCAAGGATATTGGTCTGTAGTTCTCTTTTTTGATGGGATCCTTGTCTGGCTTTGGGATCAAGGTGATGTTGGCCTCACAATGAGTTTGGAAGTTTTCCTTCCATTTCTATTTTTTGGAACAGTTTCAGGAGAATAGGAATTAGTTCTTCTTTAAATGTTTGGTAGAATTCCCCCGGGAAGCCATCTGGCCCTGGGCTTGTGTTTGTTTGGAGATTTTTGATGACTGTTTCATTCTCCTTACTGGTTATGGGTCTGTTCAGGTTTTCTATTTTTTTCCTGGTTCAGTTGTAGTTTATATGTTTCTAGGAATGCATCCATTTCTTCCAGATTGTCAATTTTTTTGGCGTAGAGTTGCTCATAATTGTCTGTATTTCCTTGGTGTTAGTTGTGATCTCTCCTCTTTCATTCATGATTTTATTTATTTGGGTCCTTTCTCTTTTCTTTTTGCTAAGTCTTGCCAGGGGTTTATCAATCTTATTAATTCTTTCAAAGGACCAACTCCTAGTTTCATTGATTTCTTCTATTTTTTTTTTTTTGTTTCTATTTCATTGATTTCTGCTCTGATCTTTATGATTTCTCATCTCCTGCTGGGGTTAGGGTTTTTTCCTTGTTCTTTCTCCAGCTCCTTTAGGTATAGGGTTAGGTTGTGTACTTGAGACCTTTCTTGTTTCTTGAGAAAGGCTTATACCATTATATATTTTCCTCTCAGGACTGCCTTTGTTGTGTCCCACAGATTTTGAACCGTTGTGTTTTCATTATCATTTGTTTCCATGAATTTTTTCAATTCTTCTTTAATTTCCTGGTTGGCCCATTCATTCTTTAGAAGGATGCTGTTTAGTCTCCATGTATTTGGGTTCTTTCCAAATTTCCTCTTGTGATTGAGTTCTAGCTTCAGAGCATTGTTGTCTGAAAATATGCAGGGAATGATCCCAATCTTTTGATACTGGTTGAGACCTGGTTTAGGACCGAGGATGTGATCTATTCTGGAGAATGTTCCATGTGCACTAGAGAAGAATGTGTATTCTGTTGCTTTGGGATGAAATGTTCTAAATATATCTGTGATGTCCATCTGGTTCAGTGTGTCATTTAAGGCCTTTATTTCCTTGTTGATCTTTTGCTTGGATGATCTGTCCATTTCAGTGAGGGGAGTGTTAAAGTCCCCTACTATTATTGTATTATTGTTGATGTGTTTCTTTCATTTTGTTATTAACTGGTTTATATAGTTGGCTGCTCCCACGTTAGGGGCATAGATATTTAAAATTGTTAGAGAACAAGAAGTTGTTGGACAGATCCTTTGAGTATGATATAGTGTCCTTCCTCATCTCTTATTATAGTCTTGGGCTTAAAATCTAATTGATCTGATATAAGGATTGCCACTCCTGCTTTCTTCTGATGTCCATTAGCATGGTAAATTCTTTTCCACCCCCTCATATTAAATCTGGAGGTGTCTTTGGGTTTAAAATGAGTTTCTTGTAGGCAACATATTGATGGCTTTTGTTTTTTTATCCATTCTGATACCCTGTGTCTTTTGATTGGGGCATTTAGCCCATTAACATTCAGGGTGACTATTGAGAGATATGAATTTAGTGCCATTGTATTGCCTGTAAGGTGACTGTTACTGTATATTGTCTCTGTTTCTTTCTGATCTACTACTTTTAGGCTCTCTCTTTGCTTAGAGGACCCCTTTCAATATTTCCTGTAGAGCTGGTTTGGTGTTTGCAAATTCTTTCAGTTTTTGTTTGTCCTGGAAGCTTTTAATCTCTCCTTCTATTTTCAATGATAGCCTAGCTGGATATAGTATTCTTGGCTGCATGTTATTCTCGTTTAGTGCTCTGAATATATCATGCCAGCTCTTTCTGGCCTGCCAGGTCTCTGTGGATAAGTCTGCTGCCAATCTAATATTTTTACCGTTGTATATTACAGACTTCCTTTCCTGGGCTGCTTTCAGGATTTTCTCTTTGTCACTAAGACCTGTAAATTTTACTATTAGTTGATGAGGTGTGGACCTAAACTTATTGATTTTGAGGGGGGTTCTCTGCACCTCCTGGATTTTGATGCTTGTTCCCTTTGCCATATTAGGGAAATTATCTCCAATAAACCTTCTGCTTCCCTCCCTCTTTCTTTTTCTTCTGGAATCCCAATTATTCTAATGTTGTTTCATCTTATGGTGTCACTTATCTCTCAAATTCTCCCCTTGTGGTCCAGTAGCTGTTTGTCCCTCTTTTGCTCAGCTTCTTTATTCTCTGTCATTTGGTCTTCTATATTGCTAATTCTTTCTTCTGCCTCATTTATCCTAGCAGTGAGTGCCTCCATTTTTATTTATTTATTTATTTATTTTTATATTTATTTTCAGCATAACAGTATTCATTATTTTTGCACCACACCAATGCTCCTTTCAATCCGTGTCCTCTCTAATACCCACCACCTGGTTCCCCCAACCTCCCACCCCCCATGGCTTCAAACCCCTCAGATTGTTTTTCAGAGTCCATAGTGTCTCATGGTTCACCTCCCCTTCCAAGAGCCTCCAGTTTTGATTGCACCTCATTAATAGCTTTTTTGATTTCAACTTGGTTAGATTTTAGTTCTTTTATTTCTCCAGAAAGGGCTTTTATATATACTGAGAGGTTTCTCTAATATCTTCCATGCCTTTTCCGAGCCCAGCTAGAACCTTGAGAATCGTCATTCTGAACTCTAGATCTGACATATTACCAATGTCTGTATTGATTAGGTCCCTAGCTTTCAGTACTGCCTCTTGTTCTTTTTGTTTGTGGTGAATTTTTCCGCCTTGTCATTTTGTCCAGATAAGAATATATGAAGGAGCAAGTAAAATACTAAAAGGGTGGCAAAGACCCCAGGAAAATAGGCTTTAACCAAATCAGAAGAGATCCCAAATCGTGGTGGGGGGAAGGGGATAAAAAGAGGTTCAGAAAAAAAAAAAAAGAAACAATTAAAAAAAAAAGAAAACGAATAAAGAAAAAAATATAAAAAATAAAAAATATATATTTTAGATAAACTAGTTAAAAAACATTTAAAAAGAAAAGGGTAAAAGTTAAAAAAAATTAGCAGCAGAAGAAAAAAAATTGAAAAAAAAATTTGAACAACAACAACAACAAAACAAATTAAATTAACTGCAAGACTAATGAATCATGGGGAGAAAGCCATGAGTTCCATGCTTTGCTTTCTCCTCCTCTGGAATTCTGCTGCTCTCCTTGGTATTAAAACCGCACTCCTTGGTAGGTGAACTTGGTCTTGGCTGGATTTCTTGTCAATCTTCTGGGGGAGGGGCCTGTTGTAGTGATTCTCAAGTGTCCTTGCCCCAGGCGGAATTGCACCGCCTTTACAATGGGCCGGGTTGAGTAATCCGCTCCGGTTTGCTTTCAGGAGTTTTTGTTCCCTGAGCGCTTTCCGTAGAGTTCCAGAGGATGAGAATGAAAATGGCGGCCTCCTGGTCTCCGTCCTGGAGGAGCTGAGAGCTCGTCGCCCCACTCCTCAGTGCGCCCTCAGAGAACCGCGCCCAATTACTCCCGTCTCTGTGGCCTCTGGCCGCGCTCCGAGCTCACCGAGCCTGCAACCGGTTCAAGGTAATCCTGAGCTGAGAGCTCACTCCTCGGCTCTGTCTCTGTAACTGGCTTCCCTGTTCTAATACCTGTAAGCTCTGTGATACTCAGACACCCCCGATCCTTCTGTGACCCTGCGGGACCTGAGGCCACGCTGACCCCATGTGGGCTTCACCCTGGTTTAGCCTCTGGAGCGATGTCCCTCAGTGGAACAGACTTTTAAAAGTCCTGATTTTGTGCTCCGTTGCTCCACCGCTTGCTGGGAACTGGCCCCTCCCCCCGGGTCTATCTTCCCGTCGCTTTGGATTCACTTCTCCGCCTTTCCTACCTTTCAGAAAGTGGTTGTTTTTCTGTTTCTAGAATTGCTGTTCTTCTTCTCTTCGATCTCCTGTTGGATTTGTAGGTGTTTGCAATCTTTAGATAAGCTATTTTGCTGATCTCCTGCTAGCTGAAGTAGTCTCAGCCTGCTTCTTCTCTGCCATCTTGACTCCTCCCCCAAAACTGTTTATTATACTCTTAACTCCAGTAGAAAGCAACCATGTTGCCAGAAATTTCTGAATACTTTGTTCCCTGCTCTATTCTCAATATGTAACAGCTGGTCAGTAAATATTTGATTTCTCAGTAAGATTGTCAGTAAATATTTGAATTCTCTTGAAATAATCCATGAGCCCCAGAACGTTAGTAAATAGGCTAGATTTTCCTGGGACTTTTGCAGGAGGGATGGACAAGAAGGTTTTTGTTCAAGAGGTGATTCTCCTTTCAACTCCTTTCTCCTGTCAATTACTCCTGTCCTGAGAATAGAGACCGAATTATTTTGACTTAAGAGAGCTGCTTTCCTAGTGCCTTGGATACCTCTGATAAGCAGGTCCTTTTTAGGTTAGTACAACATGTAATCAAACAAACTAGGTAATAATGTTCATGAGAACCTCAGAGTGAGATATATCATAATGCAAAAGGATTTTGGTTGACAAAAGATTTATGAAAATTCCTTTTAATATTACCTTTAAATGCAATGACCTGTATAAGCATAAACAAGTAACTTAAAATTTTTTCCCTATTGTTCCTGACTTTCAACCACTGACCACCTCCCCCCTCCACCTCTACCACCACCCCCTGGTAAGGTAAAGTCAAATTTATTATCCAAATGAAATTATTCAAGCCATTTATTTGCTTTTCCCTTGTTCTTATTTTATTTCTAGACTTTTGGCCATTTCTCTGTTTTGTTTCCTACCCAGGGTGACAATAAAAGAAGATGCAATTAAGGGGTAAAAACATGGGTTTTCCTTTATTGGGTAAAAAGGAAATTTAAAGGGTCTATATGGATTGGACCTCCATGTATTTCATGAGGACACATAATTGATAGCAATACCAATGCATTAGAAATGATGTTCTCTACTTCCCAGTTTGCACTATTACCACACATGTATTTCGTTAACACACATAAGCAAGAGCAATACACATGTGGTAACAAATGATTTTTCTTGAGTAGCCATTTTGCAAAGGTAGTGAGTGCCTTTTTTTTTTAATCTGCCAGTATATGTAAATGCAAACACCCTTCTGTGCGCGATGGTGACATCTTTAAGTAATTGAAAGCTCAGCATGAAAGTTGTGTCCAGCCTTAAGACCACTCTCAGTTAAAAGGTTAATCCTTCTAACAGTTGAGTAGGTTGCCCTCTCAGACAGATCTCCGAGAAGAGAATTTATTATAAAAGGTACAATCTCATTGGGTATGCGAGGTAAATAACCTCATTAAGAATGGAATATGAAGGAGATGCAGGACTATTCAAATAGGGCAAAGGGGGACCAACAAGGTAAAACAAAAGGCAGTTATGGGAGTCAACCACTGCTTTTATTTTGTATTTCATATTTTGTGCTGAATAAAGCAGATTACAAGGGCAAGCTGCTTAGCACTGAGGAGGGCCCAAAGGAAAGAGGGCTGGGTCAATCCTTTTGGTGAAAAGCTTGTTGGTTATTGATTAACTGAAGAATCCCAAAGGGTGGAAAATGTTGACAAAATGATGGAAAATGGTGGAAATTGTGAGGGCTATAAATAAGAGAATCTTCTGTATCTAAAAAGCATGATAGACCTTGGGCACTAGTTTCCCAAAGGCATGGGTGTCTTCTGATTGATGGCTAGATTAACTCTCCTCTTGTTTGACTGAACTCTCTTGTAATGCTGGAATGTCAAAATAATTACCTGTCTCTGAAAAATTCCTCTTGTACTTGAGGTCCTGAGCTATGGTCTCCTGACATTTAGTGTCTACACTTATTGTCATCTACATCTATATCATCTACAGATATGTGGGGCTCGATCCCAGAACCCTGAACCTCTTATTGGCTCTTTATAAATAGTCCTACTCCAACCTGAGCTTACCTTCCTAGGACAAGCCTTGAAGATGATCAGTTACATCAGCCATATAATATGCATTAAAAAAATGCAATAAAGGGGCACCTGGGTGGCTCAGTCGTTAAGCGTCTGCCTTCAGGTCAGGTCATGATCTCAGGGTCCTGGGATTGAGCCCCACATTAGGCTCCTTGCTCAGCAGGAAGCCTGCTTCATCCTCTCCCACTCCCCCTGCTTGTGTTCCCTCTCTCACTGTGTCTCTCCATCAAATAAATAAATAAAATCTTAACCAAAAAAAAAAAAAAAAAAGAAAAAGAAAGAAAAGAAAAGAAAATGCAATAAAGGCTCTTCTGCTCTAAGAGATATAACTATTTCAAAAAATACTTGCATTCTGCAAAATCACAGGTTTTAAAGGAAAAATAGAGTTAGAAGCAGACCACTCAGAACTTAAGCAACTTTGTAACAAAAACACCAACAAAAGAATCACAAATCTAATAAAAATATTCTCACAGTTAAAAAAAAAAGTCAAGTTAACTTCCTGACTGGAAAGAACTACTATTTACACAGGAATTTTTACCTTTAAAAAAATGTACTTTTTACCACAATTTAAAAAAAAAAAGGAGATCTGGAGACTTGTTGAAATTTTTTAGGCTCATTAGTGTCAAAGTTCAGAAATCTGACAATCTATCAGTCTTACTGCAATGTTCTTTTTCCTTAAGCTTCTTCTACTTTCAGTGAGTGCAAACATATAAAATGCTGCCTATCCTAGTGACTTCTCTGAACTTTCTGGTAACCACTAGAAACAATTCTTGGGGTCAAGAATATAGTTTGCTCAGCACACAATGAAATCCCTTTCTAAACCTTTTTTAGTTACATCAGAGTTCTGAATTTTCAGATGGGGTATTTATTCTCTGCTCTCTCCTCTGCCCCTCACCCAACACTCAGAACTCTTGTTCTGTCCGCAGATGCTTCTGCTTATTCTAACTGGACAAATCACATGATCTTAAGGGTGCTATTTCAATTCAGTAAGTATGTATGGAACGCCTGCTCTATGTGGGGGAAGTGCTAATGAGTTTCTGTTAACTCTCCAGATCAGAAATCGGTGTCTTACCAGAGAACTTCTAGGGACACTGTCTTCACCCAAGACAGCAGCCAGAACGGAATAAGGACTCAAGTATTCTTTAAGTGTCTCTTAAATCTCTTAAGGAACTAATACCGATAATTTGCTGGATGACTTTTGGCTCCAGCAGGCGAGCTGGGTGCCAAGAGAAGGAAATTCGGAGGTTGATGGGCATTTATGCCTCAGAAGCTACCCTTTTTTTTTTTTTAAGATTTTATTTATTTATTTGATAGACAGAGCTCACAGAGAGAGAGGAGGAAGCAGGTTCCCTGCTGAGCAGAGAGCCCGATGCTGGGCTCAATCCCAGGACTGATCCCAGGACTGATCCCAGGACCCTGGGATCATGACCTGAGCCGAAGGCAGAGGCTTTAACCCACTAAGCCACCCAGGCGCCCCAGAAGCTACCTTATTTTGTAACAGGTTTCATCCGTTGCATTCACTTAATGACATGTGTATGGGTGTGTACACGTGTGTGTTCAAATTACTCCACAAAAGATTTTGAAACCTTAAGTGTCTCCACAATTCAGTTTCTCAAGGCCATGTCACAACACCATGAAGCTTGCCTGGAATAGTGAAATTCCCATGAAATTGAATTGATCCTCAAATTATTGCTTAAATGATAGAACAGTAGAAACTTAAGAGCATATTAATGCTAATGGGAATTGCCCTGCTAACGTTGTGCAAGGCCAGCTGAGAAGTGCACTAGACACGCTACAAAAAAAGCCATTATGCTCATCTTTTCATAGATGCATGATTTGTTTTATTCTTAAAACATTTGAGGTTTAAAGTTTTTATACCGTGCTTTATGAATAGAAGTGTAATGAGGTTGAAAACCAAAATAGTGCTCACCACTGTGCCTGGAAATGGAAAAAAGAGAAGCGTTAGCTGAATGCTGCCCATTTGAATCCCTATTTCTAAAAATCCAATTTAATTTTTTATTACTTGTCTCATTAACCCTCAGATTTAGAAAATTGAGTGCTATCTGAGTCAAATAAGAGTGACAATGCAAAATACTTGGAAAAGACTTGTTTTTTCTATTGATCTTCTCATGCCCATCTTACAATTAAAATGTTCTTATGTTATAAAACTATTTTACAATATGTCTGTGATTTATCCCTGACTTGGAATCTACCTGTCTTAAATGTATACTGAGACTTTATTTATGCTTTGAAAATATACTAGATAAAAAGCATAAGTGTTTCTGATATTATGTTTTGTCATCTCCAGCTAAGAAGATTGAAATCCTGAGAAACAATTTTCTGAAGAAATGAAATTGTGTGCCCTCCTGAACCCTTGGGGGAAAATAGCCTCTCTGTTTGCTCAGAATATGAAACAGTAAAACAGTACAAGTAAAGCAGACAGCCATGCCAGGCATGTCACTTTTCTCTTTGTATCGTTTGAAATGATGTTTGAAGATTTTCCTGGGGTTTTATTTATTTATTTAGGACATAACTGGAACAAATAATATTTGCACAATCTTACTGATGTAAGAGTTTCCAAAGCAGATGTATTTATTTTCTGGGAAATGTGAAAGATTGCTTGATAACTCTTGTGTCCTATAACTTTACAGAACATATGTAAAATGGAGAATATTTGGGAAGTTCTCTATAATGATGACATTTCTGAAAATGTGAAAGGAATCTTTGATGTCTCTGTCTCTTGAGTCCTCAGTAGTCTCATTGGCTTCATAGGCTAAGTAGAAGAATACCTTACAGAGGAAGAAAACTTTCTAAAAGGAAATAAATGCAAAACATTGTTTATGTTTGAACGGCTGTATTTTTCAAAGGAAGATGATCACATTTAAAGTAAATGTTTCTGGATATTGTCACTTCTTATCCCTCAGGGTAATAAATATCCCTCCTGTGTTAGACGATAGTCCAGATAATTCAGCCCTGTTGAAGTTGGAATGTAAGATTCTGTAAAATCCAAAGTAACCTTTTGTTTTTACAAGTTGACATAACACAGTGAAGCACGTTTGGTGGCACATCTCTTGCTCTTTTTGTAAGACTGTGGACTTCAGGAGAAGAGATTTTTCTTCTCCTCATTCATGAAGCTGATTAAATCATATAAACAAGATTTAAAAATTTTCCTTTGCAGGTAAGCTATGTTATAAAATTGTAACAGTACATAACTGTGCAAAAATCATCTGTCAGAGGCAGTTTGTAAATAATGAAATAAAAATTATCTTCATATTTATATTCAAATGTTATTTCTGATGCCAAGTGATTTTCTAAGTTTGATTACTCACTTTAATCAACAACTTTGGCTCCAAACAGTTTGGCTCACTCCAAAAGTCTAGACTTGTCTCCAATGATAAAGATAGGTATCACTAAGAATATTCGGAGGCTGTGAAGGCACCCCCCAAAATGGAGTTCCAATGCCACCTGACACATTGGCAGTCCTGGGCTAATGACTTTTAAGGAAAAGCACGTATCTGGCATATTTATTTTAAAATAAGTTACTTTACTGTGGAGTCCTATCTTGTTTACCATTCAGCTTAGGTACATCTCTTCCAGATTCCTTAAGAATGCAGGGCACCGTTGGGAGCTTCTGTGTTTGAAAGCACTCAGGATCACTTAGCCCTCAAAGTTTGGGGATTAGAGAAGAGGGATGGTCTCAAGAACTGTAGGTGAAGCTGAGTCACTTGGCGATGTTAACTCAGCTGTTGGTTACTGATCATTCCTTCTAGGAAGGGGTTACCTGACCTCTATGTATATGTATGGTCTATTTAAAAAATATATGTATTTGTTTATTTAGAAAACACAGCAAAGTATAAAATAATTAGAATATGTATTTTAAAGTATTTATTTGAGTAGAGTTGACACCCAAGTTGCATTAGTTTCAGATATAGAACAATAGTGACTCACCAACTCTACATGCTATATTATATTTTCCACGGGTGTAGCTACCATCTGTCACCATACTACATGATTATGATATCATTGACTATATTCCCTATGCTGTGCCTTCTATCCCCATGACTTACACATTCCATAACTGCAAGCCTGTATCTCCTACGCCCCTTCACCTATTTGCCTACCCCTTCACTGCCCCCCTTCCCTCTGGAAACCACCAATTATTCTCTGTATTTATAGGTCTGATTTTTTTTTTTTTAAGGAATCATATGGTATTTGTCTCTCTCAGTCTGACTTATTTCATTCAGCATTATTCCCACTAGGTGTGTCTATGTTGCCACAAATAGCAAGATCTCACCCTTTTGGATGGCTATGTAATTATTTATGTGCTCATATAGGGATACAGCAGCCCTTATTTTCAAGTTCTCTGAGAGTTTTGGGGGGGTATTTTTAGTGCATTCATTCTTTATGCTCATGTTAGTGAGATCATTTTTGACTGCATGTGGCAGAACTCCAACTAGTTTAAGCAAGAGGGGAGTATTTTAGATGTTTACAGGTTTATCTTATACAACCTAAATGCAGGCAAAGGAGGCATGTGCCTGGACCTTAGGGGCAACAGGCTCTAGACATTCAAATGCCCTGGGAACTCCTGCTCTATCTCATCCTCAAATGTATTTCACTCAGTTCATTTTTTTCACCCTCAACCATTGTACAACAATGTTCTCTATGGGGCAGAAAACGCACAGCCAATGATGGCCACTAGGTTTGCCAGCTGTCATTTTCCAGATCTAGCTCAATCAAGCCCAGATAGGCATACCTCTGGGGCCAACAACCATGGCCAAGGAGTTCATGCAGTCCCCACTGAGATCCCATGGTTGAAGAGAAGGGGAGTGGGGCGAGAAGTTCTCAAGAGAAGGGAGGATTGGAGCAGAAAACATGACAGCAACAGTCCACTACAACTTCCAACTAGAAAGGTAAGTATGCCAGGAACAGAGGGGTAGCATGTAAAGTAGAAAGGCTCGAATATTCAATACTTATTTAAGATGGACTGCCTTCCAGATAAGTTGTAGGGCCTGAGTAATAAAACTCTTCTCCAACTCTACAACTGGTGAGATGAAATGTCATGTTTCCTTGACCTTACCACGTAGGTTACCTGGGGTGAAACGGCCTTGAAGGAAGGGGACTCTGGAGCCAGATTCCCTGAGCTCAAATCCACCCAGCTGGCTGCGTGACTTTCGGCAAGTCCCTTAGCTCCCTGGGTCTCAACTTGCTCATCTGTGAAATGGAGACAGTACCTATTTCAGAGGGATATCTGAGGATTTGGTGAGGTTTCAGTATCTGCGCCTGACAAATAGCTAAGAACTTAATAAATGTTAGCCACGTGACTATTATTCTTTTTCTCATAGTTACATAATAAGAAAAAAGAAACTCTACAGGAAAAATATCTCGGTGACTTTGTACATGCTGCTGATTCTGCTGGGACGGCCTGCTTCCTGTCCTCTCAACATGCGAAACTCCACCAGCGCCACAAACCCAGCTTTCCTCCTCTGGCTGCTCAGAGCATCCTACAGGCAGAAAATGCAGACACACTCTGGCTGGGTTGTCCTGTGGGAACTTTGAGAGTATGGGCCGTGTTGGGTTCGTTTCTCTGTTTCCAGAATTCGACAGAGGACAGGAGACCAGTATTTGGTGGTCTGACTAAAAGCTTGCACTTTTTAATTTTCTCTTGTTATCCCTTGTCTCTGCCAAGTTGCCCAGCATTTCTTCCTTCAGTCCCTGCCTCACTGAAATCCTACCAGCCCTTCAAAGCCCAATTCAAACGCTGTCTTTTTTGGCCCAGTGTTCCCTGACCAACCAGCCAAATTTCTGCAATCTCTCAGCATGCTTTCCTTCCTAGGCACATGGCCCTGCCAGGGAAGTACATACTGGCTTACCTAAAAATAGATGGGAGGTAGAGGTCTTGTTTTCATCGCTGCATAAAGAAACTATGTAGTCAAATAAATGTACTTCTTTGCTTAGAGGTAGAGTATATGTAACTAACCTTGGCTTTAAAAATATTAGCTTAATGTTTTTGTAAACATGGTTCTGTTTGTTCTACAGCCAGCAAAAGGCCCATTCATTTCCTGAATTCTTCTACTTAATTTTCAAACTTGTTATCATATTCTTGGTAAAAAAGATTGCACCTATAAAAAGAGTCTGTTATAAGATAAATTGGGAATTCTGCTTCCTGACTCTATTAGATTTTAATTTAATTCAAATTGTTAAGCACAGAGAAGCCAAATAATCTTAAGAAGGCAGAAGAAAATTTGCAGAAAAGGAAGAAGAAGAAACAGGTGGGATTTATGCTATTTCCTAGTAGGTTTTCAGGGATCAGATTAAAAAGTAGTGAGCGGTCTATGGAGAAAGACTAGCTGCCAATTTAAAAAATGTGAATTTCAACCGAAGATAACTAATGTCTCAGGCACCCTAAATCGTGAAAGATTGTGCTATTCCCAACCTCAAGTTATATAAAAGTGCTTGTTTCCCTGTACTTTTTGTGGTTCAAGTGGTCATTTTTTTTGGTTCCCCAACAGGAAGTGCCATAGTAGATGGAGATGGAAACAATTTGGGTTTGGTTCTAGCTTTGGTTTGAAACTCTTTTTTTTTTTTTTTAAAGATTTTATTTATTTATTTGACAGAGAGAGATCACAAGTAGGCAGAGAGGCAGGCAGAGAGAGGGAGGGGGAAGCAGGCTCTCTGCTGAGCAGAGAGCCCGCTACGGGGCTTGATCCCAGGACCCTGGGATCATGACCAGAGCTGAAGGCAGAGGCTTTAACCCATTGAGCCACCCAGGCACCCCTGGTTTGAAACTCTTATCTGGTGATCCAAAGGCATGACATCTGGGAGCATGTGTCCGTGAGCCACAATGTCCTTCCTGTTTCACCCTTTATTTTCCCATTTCCACAAATAGCAAGCATCCATTCCTGAAATATTTTATCTAAGTATTCATCAGTATTAAAATATGATTTTAATATTTCAATGGCTACATAAAAACTGTTAAATTTTTTTAAAAAGGCAGTGATGGTGGGGAACGGGAGAGCTTTCCTAAGCATGGCCAAAATTTTCTGGGTGCTTTATTTACACACACACAAAAATATTTTAAATCGTGATTTCTGTGACCAGTTTCTACATAGGTCACCATGGCTCTGTCCTCAAAAGCCAAACAGAAGAGGCAAAAATATTTTAAGAATGTAGGCATGCTATGTCAAGTAATTTGCTTAGACTGGTCTTGTTCCCCAGTGACTTGATGTATTTCCAGAACTGATCCTTTCTTCTGATGAGGTCTCCCACCCAGCTTCCATCTCAAGACCTTGTATCATCTACTTTTCTCTTCCCAGTTCCCTCCCCAGTCTTGCCTCCCCTCTACCATCACCTCTTCATTGGCACTTCCCTATCAGCCTAGGCACTCAAGCTTTTGACACCTCTGAGGAATCTTCCCTGTATCCTGCCTCTCTGACACTTAACCTGTTCCCTCCTCTTTCCAACGAAGTATCTGAAAGTGAAGTCTATTCCTGCTGCCTCCACTTCAACTCCAGAAATCTAGCTTCTGCTTTCAGTGTTGACTGCAGCTATTTTGCAAACATCACCAATGTCCAGCTAATGACTCACTCAATGGATTTTCTTGGTAGGCACTGCTGACAACTCCATCTGCTCCATCTGCAACTTCAGTTTCCTTATTAAAGATCATGGCTAGTTCTGGCCTCCTTTCTTGGTTTCCTTCAGTGTCTTCTTGCCTTCCTCTGCCTACCCTGCCATTAGTGGTCGACATTTTTTTGAGATCTCTTCTCACCACTTTGTACTTTTTTACTGGTGAAGCCATTCATTCCCATGGTTCTAACTATAGCATGGGTGCCCACATGCTGATAATTCCAAATTTGACATTTTCAGAGCTGAGATGGTCATAAATGACATCTGAACCCATAACCCATAACTGTATCACCATCAGTTATCTTTTAAAAAAATACAATTCTGATTATGTCACTTTTTTGCTTAATTCCACACTGGCTCCTTGCTATGTGTAGCATAAAGGCCAAAGCCCTAAATTTGACATGGGCATGGAACGAGCTTCCCAAGCTGTTCCTAAGCTTCAGTCAAGGTTGTATACTTGTTTCATACTGTGAAAGATGTAATATTAGAATTATTAGTGTGTCTGTATCCTGCTAAAATGTGGGGGTCCTAAGAATCGGGATCATATCTCATTTATCTGTCCACCTCATATCCTTGGTTCTAACATATCTGGCATGTGTAAATGCTCAAGAAATTGGGTTGGTTGATGGGTGACTAAATTGACTAAATCAATTGATGGTTTGGGGGAAGTGTAGTCCCCACCCATAATTACATCATATATCAAGGAGCCCAAATAAGAAGATAACTTCCAAAAAATTATAATCACCCTAGTATTTTCATAGTATATAATCTCAGTGTTCTTGGGATTGTTATCAGCAATGATGCATCTATAAATATTGTTCATTTTGATGATGATGAGTCTTTTTCTTTTTTGAATCTTAAGAGTGTTCATTTTGTTCTAGAATTCCTGGTACCACTCCCTATCTTTTTCTCCACCAAAGTTAGTTTTTGTTACCTCTGGCCACGTGGCTTTGTTTGTATCAACTGACAGTGTTGCCTATGAGAACAGGTCCCACAATTAATACCATCACCTAGGAAATCAATAACCAAAATGCTGAGCTGCCAGTAACAGAACAGGGGGGCTAGCACTTGACCTGAAGAGCATTGGGCCATTAGTCTGGCTCTAGTTTTTCTTGCAAAAATCTTGTTTCTAGAACCTTCCAGGAAAAAAATGTCATTTCCTCTGCCCATACTGTTCACTTTTTTATTTCCCCACTCCCTTCTCTCTCTCTCTTCTGCCACCTTGTTCCATAAAGGATTCAAGGTACCTTATTTGGTCCATAAATACATCATGATAACATACATTAGAAGCAACTTTTTAAATGTCAGAGAAATGATAGAGAAGTAAAATGGAGCCAGGGATGAAGCTAATTCCAAAATGCTTATTACAAATGTCTCAGTGTTTGCTAGAGGAAGAATTTAGTATTTCCAATTTGACTCTGAGCTTTTCTGCAGCTGGTAAGAAGAGAAAAAATCTGATAAGTGATGTAATTCATGATATCTGTAAGTAAAAGCAAAATCAATTTCCCCACACAGCTATTCCTTCTG